>NW_028241457.1:0-396671 GCF_964263255.1 Lissotriton vulgaris | reverse complement strand
AGTAAAACTAGCTAAAATGTGCCTGGCTGCTGTTCACTGAAAAGCTCATTCTGGGTACATTTTTGGTATACATTTGCTTCTGCCGGGTCAGCTGAGCAGTGAATTTCTACTTAACTACCTCCTATCAGGAGAGACCTCAGGGCTGCATCTTTTGAGCGCAGTACTGAGCCTGAAAAGCGTTTACAACCCCAGTCACAAGTAAAACTAGCTAAAATGTGCCTGGCTGCTGTTCACTGAAAAGCTCATTCTGGGTACATTTTTGGTATACATTTGCTTCTGCCGGGTCAGCTGAGCAGTGAATTTCTACTTAACTACCTCCTATCAGGAGAGACCTCAGGGCTGCATCTTTTGATTGCAGTACTGAGCCTGAAAACCGTTTACAACCCCAGTTACAAGTAAAACTAGCTAAAATGTGCCTGGCTGCTGTTCACTGAAAAGCTCATTCTGGGTACATTTTTGGTATACATTTGCTTCTGCCGGGTCAGCTGAGCAGTGAATTTCTACTTAACTACCTCCTATCAGGAGAGACCTCAGGGCTGCATCTTTTGAGCGCAGTACTGAGCCTGAAAAGCGTTTACAACCCCAGTCACAAGTAAAACTAGCTAAAATGTGCCTGGCTGCTGTTCACTGAAAAGCTCATTCTGGGTACATTTTTGGTATACATTTGCTTCTGCCGGGTCAGCTGAGCAGTGAATTTCTACTTAACTACCTCCTATCAGGAGAGACCTCAGGGCTGCATCTTTTGAGTGCAGTACTGAGCCTGAAAAGCGTTTACAACCCCACTTACAAGTAAAACTAGCTAAAATGTGCCTGGCTGCTGTTCACTGAAAAGCTCATTCTGGGTACATTTTTGGTATACATTTGCTTCTGCCGGGTCAGCTGAGCAGTGAATTTCTACTTAACTACCTCCTATCAGGAGAGACCTCAGGGCTGCATCTTTTGAGCGCAGTACTGAGCCTGAAAAGCGTTTACAACCCCAGTCACAAGTAAAACTAGCTAAAATGTGCCTGGCTGCTGTTCACTGAAAAGCTCATTCTGGGTACATTTTTGGTATACATTTGCTTCTGCCGGGTCAGCTGAGCAGTGAATTTCTACTTAACTACCTCCTATCAGGAGAGACCTCAGGGCTGCATCTTTTGAGCGCAGTACTGAGCCTGAAAACCGTTTACAACCCCAGTTACAAGTAAAACTAGCTAAAATGTGCCTGGCTGCTATTCACTGAAAAGCTCATTCTGGGTACATTTTTGGTATACATTTGCTTCTGCCGGGTCAGCTGAGCAGTGAATTTCTACAACTACCTCCTATCAGGAGAGACCTCAGGGCTGCATCTTTTGAGTGCAGTACTGAGCCTGAAAAGCGTTTACAACCCCACTAACAAGTAAAACTAGCTAAAATGTGCCTGGCTGCTGTTCACTGAAAAGCTAATTCTGGGTACATTTTTGGTATACATTTGCTTCTGCCGGGTCAGCTGAGCAGTGAATTTCTACTTAACTACCTCCTATCAGGAGAGACCTCAGGGCTGCATCTTTTGAGCGCAGTACTGAGCCTGAAAAGCGTTTACAACCCCACTTACAAGTAAAACTAGCTAAAATGTGCCTGGCTGCTGTTCACTGAAAAGCTCATTCTGGGTACATTTTTGGTATACATTTGCTTCTGCCGGGTCAGCTGAGCAGTGAATTTCTACTTAACTACCCCCTATCAGGAGAGACCTCAGGGCTGCATCTTTTGAGCGCAGTACTGAGCCTGAAAAGCGTTTACAACCCCACTTACAAGTAAAACTAGCTAAAATGTGCCTGGCTGCTGTTCACTGAAAAGCTCATTGTGGGTACATTTTTGGTATACATTTGCTTCTGCCGGGTCAGCTGAGCAGTGAATTTCTACTTAACTACCCCCTATCAGGAGAGACCTCAGGGCTGCATCTTTTGAGCGCAGTACTGAGCCTGAAAAGCGTTTACAACCCCAGTTACAAGTAAAACTAGCTAAAATGTGCCTGGCTGCTGTTCACTGAAAAGCTCATTCTGGGTACATTTTTGGTATACATTTGCTTCTGCCGGGTCAGCTGAGCAGTGAATTTCTACTTAACTACCTCCTATCAGGAGAGACCTCAGGGCTGCATCTTTTGAGCGCAGTACTGAGCCTGAAAAGCGTTTACAACCCCACTTACAAGTAAAACTAGCTAAAATGTGCCTGGCTGCTGTTCACTGAAAAGCTCATTCTGGGTACATTTTTGGTATACATTTGCTTCTGCCGGGTCAGCTGAGCAGTGAATTTCTACTTAACTATCTCCTATCAGGAGAGACCTCAGGGCTGCATCTTTTGAGTGCAGTACTGAGCCTGAAAAGCGTTTCCAACCCCACTTACAAGTAAAACTAGCTAAAATGTGCCTGGCTGCTGTTCACTGAAAAGCTCATTCTGGGTACATTTTTGGTATACATTTGCTTCTGCCGGGTCAGCTGAGCAGTGAATTTCTACTTAACTACCTCCTATCAGGAGAGACCTCAGGGCTGCATCTTTTGAGCGCAGTACTGAGCCTGAAAAGCGTTTACAACCCCAGTCACAAGTAAAACTAGCTAAAATGTGCCTGGCTGCTGTTCACTGAAAAGCTCATTCTGGGTACATTTTTGGTATACATTTGCTTCTGCCGGGTCAGCTGAGCAGTGAATTTCTACTTAACTACCTCCTATCAGGAGAGACCTCAGGGCTGCATCTTTTGATTGCAGTACTGAGCCTGAAAACCGTTTACAACCCCAGTTACAAGTAAAACTAGCTAAAATGTGCCTGGCTGCTGTTCACTGAAAAGCTCATTCTGGGTACATTTTTGGTATACATTTGCTTCTGCCGGGTCAGCTGAGCAGTGAATTTCTACTTAACTACCTCCTATCAGGAGAGACCTCAGGGCTGCATCTTTTGAGCGCAGTACTGAGCCTGAAAAGCGTTTACAACCCCAGTCACAAGTAAAACTAGCTAAAATGTGCCTGGCTGCTGTTCACTGAAAAGCTCATTCTGGGTACATTTTTGGTATACATTTGCTTCTGCCGGGTCAGCTGAGCAGTGAATTTCTACTTAACTACCTCCTATCAGGAGAGACCTCAGGGCTGCATCTTTTGAGTGCAGTACTGAGCCTGAAAAGCGTTTACAACCCCACTTACAAGTAAAACTAGCTAAAATGTGCCTGGCTGCTGTTCACTGAAAAGCTCATTCTGGGTACATTTTTGGTATACATTTGCTTCTGCCGGGTCAGCTGAGCAGTGAATTTCTACTTAACTACCTCCTATCAGGAGAGACCTCAGGGCTGCATCTTTTGAGCGCAGTACTGAGCCTGAAAAGCGTTTACAACCCCACTTACAAGTAAAACTAGCTAAAATGTGCCTGGCTGCTGTTCACTGAAAAGCTCATTCTGGGTACATTTTTGGTATACATTTGCTTCTGCCGGGTCAGCTGAGCAGTGAATTTCTACTTAACTACCCCCTATCAGGAGAGACCTCAGGGCTGCATCTTTTGAGCGCAGTACTGAGCCTGAAAAGCGTTTACAACCCCACTTACAAGTAAAACTAGCTAAAATGTGCCTGGCTGCTGTTCACTGAAAAGCTCATTCTGGGTACATTTTTTGGTATACATTTGCTTCTGCCGGGTCAGCTGAGCAGTGAATTTCTACTTAACTACCCCCTATCAGGAGAGACCTCAGGGCTGCATCTTTTGTGCGCAGTACTGAGCCTGAAAAGCGTTTACAACCCCAGTTACAAGTAAAACTAGCTAAAATGTGCCTGGCTGCTGTTCACTGAAAAGCTCATTCTGGGTACATTTTTGGTATACATTTGCTTCTGCTGGGTCAGCTGAGCAGTGAATTTCTACTTAACTACCCCCTATCAGGAGAGACCTCAGGGCTGAATCTTTTGAGCGCAGTACTGAGCCTGAAAAGCGTTTACAACCCCACTTACAAGTAAAACTAGCTAAAATGTGCCTGGCTGCTGTTCACTGAAAAGCTCATTCTGGGTACATTTTTGGTATACATTTGCTTCTGCCGGGTCAGCTGAGCAGTGAATTTCTAGTTAACTATCTCCTATCAGGAGAGACCTCAGGGCTGCATCTTTTGAGCGCAGTACTGAGCCTGAAAAGCGTTTCCAACCCCACTTACAAGTAAAACTAGCTAAAATGTGCCTGGCTGCTGTTCACTGAAAAGCTCATTCTGGGTACATTTTTGGTATACATTTGCTTCTGCCGGGTCAGCTGAGCAGTGAATTTCTACTTAACTACCTCCTATCAGGAGAGACCTCAGGGCTGCATCTTTTGAGCGCAGTACTGAGCCTGAAAAGCGTTTACAACCCCAGTCACAAGTAAAACTAGCTAAAATGTGCCTGGCTGCTGTTCACTGAAAAGCTCATTCTGGGTACATTTTTGGTATACATTTGCTTCTGCCGGGTCAGCTGAGCAGTGAATTTCTACTTAACTACCCCCTATCAGGAGAGACCTCGGGGCTGCATCTTTTGAGCGCAGTACTGAGCCTGAAAAGCGTTTACAACCCCACTTACAAGTAAAACTAGCTAAAATGTGCCTGGCTGCTGTTCACTGAAAAGCTCATTCTGGGTACATTTTTGGTATACATTTGCTTCTGCCGGGTCAGCTGAGCAGTGAATTTCTACTTAACTACCTCCTATCAGGAGAGACCTCAGGGCTGCATCTTTTGAGCGCAGTACTGAGCCTGAAAAGCGTTTACAACCCCACTTACAAGTAAAACTAGCTAAAATGTGCCTGGCTGCTGTTCACTGAAAAGCTCATTCTGGGTACATTTTTGGTATACATTTGCTTCTGCCGGGTCAGCTGAGCAGTGAATTTCTACTTAACTACCTCCTATCAGGAGAGACCTCAGGGCTGCATCTTTTGAGCGCAGTACTGAGCCTGAAAAGCGTTTACAACCCCAGTCACAAGTAAAACTAGCTAAAATGTGCCTGGCTTCTGTTCACTGAAAAGCTCATTCTGGGTACATTTTTGGTATACATTTGCTTCTGCCGGGTCAGCTGAGCAGTGAATTTCTACTTAACTACCTCCTATCAGGAGAGACCTCAGGGCTGCATCTTTTGAGCGCAGTACTGAGCCTGAAACCCGTTTACAACCCCAGTTACAAGTAAAACTAGCTAAAATGTGCCTGGCTGCTGTTCACTGAAAAGCTCATTCTGGGTACATTTTTGGTATACATTTGCTTCTGCCGGGTCAGCTGAGCAGTGAATTTCTACTTAACTACCTCCTATCAGGAGAGACCTCAGGGCTGCATCTTTTGAGCGCAGTACTGAGCCTGAAAAGCGTTTACAACCCCAGTCACAAGTAAAACTAGCTAAAATGTGCCTGGCTGCTGTTCACTGAAAAGCTCATTCTGGGTACATTTTTGGTATACATTTGCTTCTGCCGGGTCAGCTGAGCAGTGAATTTCTACTTAACTACCTCCTATCAGGAGAGACCTCAGGGCTGCATCTTTTGAGCGCAGTACTGAGCCTGAAAACCGTTTACAACCCCAGTTACAAGTAAAACTAGCTAAAATGTGCCTGGCTGCTATTCACTGAAAAGCTCATTCTGGGTACATTTTTGGTATACATTTGCTTCTGCCGGGTCAGCTGAGCAGTGAATTTCTACTTAACTACCTCCTATCAGGAGAGACCTCAGGGCTGCATCTTTTGAGCGCAGTACTGAGCCTGAAAAGCGTTTACAACCCCACTTACAAGTAAAACTAGCTAAAATGTGCCTGGCTGCTGTTCACTGAAAAGCTAATTCTGGGTACATTTTTGGTATACATTTGCTTCTGCCGGGTCAGCTGAGCAGTGAATTTCTACTTAACTACCTCCTATCAGGAGAGACCTCAGGGCTGCATCTTTTGAGCGCAGTACTGAGCCTGAAAAGCGTTTACAACCCCACTTACAAGTAAAACTAGCTAAAATGTGCCTGGCTGCTGTTCACTGAAAAGCTCATTCTGGGTACATTTTTGGTATACATTTGCTTCTGCCGGGTCAGCTGAGCAGTGAATTTCTACTTAACTACCCCCTATCAGGAGAGACCTCAGGGCTGCATCTTTTGAGCGCAGTACTGAGCCTGAAAAGCGTTTACAACCCCAGTTACAAGTAAAACTAGCTAAAATGTGCCTGGCTGCTGTTCACTGAAAAGCTCATTCTGGGTACATTTTTGGTATACATTTGCTTCTGCCGGGTCAGCTGAGCAGTGAATTTCTACTTAACTACCTCCTATCAGGAGAGACCTCAGGGCTGCATCTTTTGAGCGCAGTACTGAGCCTGAAAAGCGTTTACAACCCCACTTACAAGTAAAACTAGCTAAAATGTGCCTGGCTGCTGTTCACTGAAAAGCTCATTCTGGGTACATTTTTGGTATACATTTGCTTCTGCCGGGTCAGCTGAGCAGTGAATTTCTACTTAACTACCTCCTATCAGGAGAGACCTCAGGGCTGCATCTTTTGAGCGCAGTACTGAGCCTGAAAAGCGTTTACAACCCCACTTACAAGTAAAACTAGCTAAAATGTGCCTGGCTGCTGTTCACTGAAAAGCTCATTCTGGGTACATTTTTGGTATACATTTGCTTCTGCCGGGTCAGCTGAGCAGTGAATTTCTACTTAACTACCTCCTATCAGGAGAGACCTCAGGGCTGCATCTTTTGAGCGCAGTACTGAGCCTGAAAAGCGTTTACAACCCCAGTCACAAGTAAAACTAGCTAAAATGTGCCTGGCTGCTGTTCACTGAAAAGCTCATTCTGGGTACATTTTTGGTATACATTTGCTTCTGCCGGGTCAGCTGAGCAGTGAATTTCTACTTAACTACCCCCTATCAGGAGAGACCTCAGGGCTGCATCTTTTGAGCGCAGTACTGAGCCTGAAAAGCGTTTACAACCCCACTTACAAGTAAAACTAGCTAAAATGTGCCTGGCTGCTGTTCACTGAAAAGCTCATTCTGGGTACATTTTTGGTATACATTTGCTTCTGCCGGGTCAGCTGAGCAGTGAATTTCTACTTAACTACCCCCTATCAGGAGAGACCTCAGGGCTGCATCTTTTGAGCGCAGTACTGAGCCTGAAAAGCGTTTACAACCCCAGTTACAAGTAAAACTAGCTAAAATGTGCCTGGCTGCTGTTCACTGAAAAGCTCATTCTGGGTACATTTTTGGTATACATTTGCTTCTGCCGGGTCAGCTGAGCAGTGAATTTCTACTTAACTACCTCCTATCAGGAGAGACCTCAGGGCTGCATCTTTTGAGCGCAGTACTGAGCCTGAAAAGCGTTTACAACCCCACTTACAAGTAAAACTAGCTAAAATGTGCCTGGCTGCTGTTCACTGAAAAGCTCATTCTGGGTACATTTTTGGTATACATTTGCTTCTGCCGGGTCAGCTGAGCAGTGAATTTCTACTTAACTATCTCCTATCAGGAGAGACCTCAGGGCTGCATCTTTTGAGCGCAGTACTGAGCCTGAAAAGCGTTTCCAACCCCACTTACAAGTAAAACTAGCTAAAATGTGCCTGGCTGCTGTTCACTGAAAAGCTCATTCTGGGTACATTTTTGGTATACATTTGCTTCTGCCGGGTCAGCTGAGCAGTGAATTTCTACTTAACTACCTCCTATCAGGAGAGACCTCAGGGCTGCATCTTTTGAGCGCAGTACTGAGCCTGAAAAGCGTTTACAACCCCAGTCACAAGTAAAACTAGCTAAAATGTGCCTGGCTGCTGTTCACTGAAAAGCTCATTCTGGGTACATTTTTGGTATACATTTGCTTCTGCCGGGTCAGCTGAGCAGTGAATTTCTACTTAACTACCTCCTATCAGGAGAGACCTCAGGGCTGCATCTTTTGAGCGCAGTACTGAGCCTGAAAACCGTTTACAACCCCAGTTACAAGTAAAACTAGCTAAAATGTGCCTGGCTGCTGTTCACTGAAAAGCTCATTCTGGGTACATTTTTGGTATACATTTGCTTCTGCCGGGTCAGCTGAGCAGTGAATTTCTACTTAACTACCTCCTATCAGGAGAGACCTCAGGGCTGCATCTTTTGAGCGCAGTACTGAGCCTGAAAAGCGTTTACAACCCCAGTCACAAGTAAAACTAGCTAAAATGTGCCTGGCTGCTGTTCACTGAAAAGCTCATTCTGGGTACATTTTTGGTATACATTTGCTTCTGCCGGGTCAGCTGAGCAGTGAATTTCTACTTAACTACCTCCTATCAGGAGAGACCTCAGGGCTGCATCTTTTGAGCGCAGTACTGAGCCTGAAAACCGTTTACAACCCCAGTTACAAGTAAAACTAGCTAAAATGTGCCTGGCTGCTATTCACTGAAAAGCTCATTCTGGGTACATTTTTGGTATACATTTGCTTCTGCCGGGTCAGCTGAGCAGTGAATTTCTACAACTACCTCCTATCAGGAGAGACCTCAGGGCTGCATCTTTTGAGTGCAGTACTGAGCCTGAAAAGCGTTTACAACCCCACTTACAAGTAAAACTAGCTAAAATGTGCCTGGCTGCTGTTCACTGAAAAGCTAATTCTGGGTACATTTTTGGTATACATTTGCTTCTGCCGGGTCAGCTGAGCAGTGAATTTCTACTTAACTACCTCCTATCAGGAGAGACCTCAGGGCTGCATCTTTTGAGCGCAGTACTGAGCCTGAAAAGCGTTTACAACCCCACTTACAAGTAAAACTAGCTAAAATGTGCCTGGCTGCTGTTCACTGAAAAGCTCATTCTGGGTACATTTTTGGTATACATTTGCTTCTGCCGGGTCAGCTGAGCAGTGAATTTCTACTTAATTACCCCCTATCAGGAGAGACCTCAGGGCTGCATCTTTTGAGCGCAGTACTGAGCCTGAAAAGCGTTTACAACCCCACTTACAAGTAAAACTAGCTAAAATGTGCCTGGCTGCTGTTCACTGAAAAGCTCATTCTGGGTCCATTTTTGGTATACATTTGCTTCTGCCGGGTCAGCTGAGCAGTGAATTTCTACTTAACTATCTCCTATCAGGAGAGACCTCAGGGCTGCATCTTTTGAGCGCAGTACTGAGCCTGAAAAGCGTTTCCAACCCCACTTACAAGTAAAACTAGCTAAAATGTGCCTGGCTGCTGTTCACTGAAAAGCTCATTCTGGGTACATTTTTGGTATACATTTGCTTCTGCCGGGTCAGCTGAGCAGTGAATTTCTACTTAACTACCTCCTATCAGGAGAGACCTCAGGGCTGCATCTTTTGAGCGCAGTACTGAGCCTGAAAAGCGTTTACAATCCCAGTCACAAGTAAAACTAGCTAAAATGTGCCTGGCTGCTGTTCACTGAAAAGCTCATTCTGGGTACATTTTTGGTATACATTTGCTTCTGCCGGGTCAGCTGAGCAGTGAATTTC
Organism: Lissotriton vulgaris; assembly: GCF_964263255.1. Lineage (NCBI taxonomy): Eukaryota > Metazoa > Chordata > Amphibia > Caudata > Salamandridae > Lissotriton > Lissotriton vulgaris. Next base: position 387,308 of record NW_028241457.1, on the reverse strand, counting down.
TACTTAACTATCTCCTATCAGGAGAGACCTCAGGGCTGCATCTTTTGAGCGCAGTACTGAGCCTGAAAAGCGTTTACAACCCCACTTACAAGTAAAACTAGCTAAAATGTGCCTGGCTGCTGTTCACTGAAAAGCTCATTCTGGGTACATTTTTTGGTATACATTTGCTTCTGCCGGGTCAGCTGAGCAGTGAATTTCTACTTAACTACCCCCTATCAGGAGAGACCTCAGGGCTGCATTTTTTGAGCGCAGTACTGAGCCTGAAAAGCGTTTACAACCCCAGTTACAAGTAAAACTAGCTAAAATGTGCCTGGCTGCTGTTCACTGAAAAGCTCATTCTGGGTACATTTTTGGTATACATTTGCTTCTGCCGGGTCAGCTGAGCAGTGAATTTCTACTTAACTACCCCCTATCAGGAGAGACCTCAGGGCTGCATCTTTTGAGCGCAGTACTGAGCCTGAAAAGCGTTTACAACCCCACTTACAAGTAAAACTAGCTAAAATGTGCCTGGCTGCTGTTCACTGAAAAGCTAATTCTGGGTACATTTTTGGTATACATTTGCTTCTGCCGGGTCAGCTGAGCAGTGAATTTCTACTTAACTATCTCCTATCAGGAGAGACCTCAGGGCTGCATCTTTTGAGCGCAGTAGTGAGCCTGAAAAGCGTTTCCAACCATACTTACAAGTAAAACTAGCTAAAATGTGCCTGGCTGCTGTTCACTGAAAAGCTCATTCTGGGTACATTTTTGGCATACATTTGCTTCTGCCGGGTCAGCTGAGCAGTGAATTTCTACTTAACTACCTCCTATCAGGAGAGACCTCAGGGCTGCATCTTTTGAGCGCAGTACTGAGCCTGAAAAGCGTTTACAACCCCAGTCACAAGTAAAACTAGCTAAAATGTGCCTGGCTGCTGTTCACTGAAAAGCTCATTCTGGGTACATTTTTGGTATACATTTGCTTCTGCCGCGTCAGCTGAGCAGTGAATTTCTACTTAACTACCTCCTATCAGGAGAGACCTCAGGGCTGCATCTTTTGAGCGCAGTACTGAGCCTGAAAACCGTTTACAACCCCAGTTACAAGTAAAACTAGCTAAAATGTGCCTGGCTGCTATTCACTGAAAAGCTCATTCTGGGTACATTTTTGGTATACATTTGCTTCTGCCGGGTCAGCTGAGCAGTGAATTTCTACTTAACTACCTCCTATCAGAAGAGACCTCAGGGCTGCATCTTTTGAGTGCAGTACTGAGCCTGAAAAGCGTTTACAACCCCACTTACAAGTAAAACTAGCTAAAATGTGCCTGGCTGCTGTTCACAGAAAAGCTAATTCTGGGTACATTTTTGGTATACATTTGCTTCTGCCGGGTCAGCTGAGCAGTGAATTTCTACTTAACTACCTCCTATCAGGAGAGACCTCAGGGCTGCATCTTTTGAGCGCAGTACTGAGCCTGAAAAGCGTTTACAACCCCACTTACAAGTAAAACTAGCTAAAATGTGCCTGGCTGCTGTTCACTGAAAAGCTCATTCTGGGTACATTTTTGGTATACATTTGCTTCTGCCGGGTCAGCTGAGCAGTGAATTTCTACTTAACTACCCCCTATCAGGAGAGACCTCAGGGCTGCATCTTTTGAGCGCAGTACTGAGCCTGAAAAGCGTTTACAACCCCACTTACAAGTAAAACTAGCTAAAATGTGCCTGGCTGCTGTTCACTGAAAAGCTCATTCTGGGTACATTTTTGGTATACATTTGCTTCTGCCGGGTCAGCTGAGCAGTGAATTTCTACTTAACTACCTCCTATCAGGAGAGACCTCAGGGCTGCATCTTTTGATTGCAGTACTGAGCCTGAAAACCGTTTACAACCCCAGTTACAAGTAAAACTAGCTAAAATGTGCCTGGCTGCTGTTCACTGAAAAGCTCATTCTGGGTACATTTTTGGTATACATTTGCTTCTGCCGGGTCAGCTGAGCAGTGAATTTCTACTTAACTACCTCCTATCAGGAGAGACCTCAGGGCTGCATCTTTTGAGCGCAGTACTGAGCCTGAAAAGCGTTTACAACCCCAGTCACAAGTAAAACTAGCTAAAATGTGCCTGGCTGCTGTTCACTGAAAAGCTCATTCTGGGTACATTTTTGGTATACATTTGCTTCTGCCGGGTCAGCTGAGCAGTGAATTTCTACTTAACTACCTCCTATCAGGAGAGACCTCAGGGCTGCATCTTTTGAGTGCAGTACTGAGCCTGAAAAGCGTTTACAACCCCACTTACAAGTAAAACTAGCTAAAATGTGCCTGGCTGCTGTTCACTGAAAAGCTCATTCTGGGTACATTTTTGGTATACATTTGCTTCTGCCGGGTCAGCTGAGCAGTGAATTTCTACTTAACTACCTCCTATCAGGAGAGACCTCAGGGCTGCATCTTTTGAGCGCAGTACTGAGCCTGAAAAGCGTTTACAACCCCAGTCACAAGTAAAACTAGCTAAAATGTGCCTGGCTGCTGTTCACTGAAAAGCTCATTCTGGGTACATTTTTGGTATACATTTGCTTCTGCCGGGTCAGCTGAGCAGTGAATTTCTACTTAACTACCTCCTATCAGGAGAGACCTCAGGGCTGCATCTTTTGAGCGCAGTACTGAGCCTGAAAACCGTTTACAACCCCAGTTACAAGTAAAACTAGCTAAAATGTGCCTGGCTGCTATTCACTGAAAAGCTCATTCTGGGTACATTTTTGGTATACATTTGCTTCTGCCGGGTCAGCTGAGCAGTGAATTTCTACAACTACCTCCTATCAGGAGAGACCTCAGGGCTGCATCTTTTGAGTGCAGTACTGAGCCTGAAAAGCGTTTACAACCCCACTAACAAGTAAAACTAGCTAAAATGTGCCTGGCTGCTGTTCACTGAAAAGCTAATTCTGGGTACATTTTTGGTATACATTTGCTTCTGCCGGGTCAGCTGAGCAGTGAATTTCTACTTAACTACCTCCTATCAGGAGAGACCTCAGGGCTGCATCTTTTGAGCGCAGTACTGAGCCTGAAAAGCGTTTACAACCCCACTTACAAGTAAAACTAGCTAAAATGTGCCTGGCTGCTGTTCACTGAAAAGCTCATTCTGGGTACATTTTTGGTATACATTTGCTTCTGCCGGGTCAGCTGAGCAGTGAATTTCTACTTAACTACCCCCTATCAGGAGAGACCTCAGGGCTGCATCTTTTGAGCGCAGTACTGAGCCTGAAAAGCGTTTACAACCCCACTTACAAGTAAAACTAGCTAAAATGTGCCTGGCTGCTGTTCACTGAAAAGCTCATTGTGGGTACATTTTTGGTATACATTTGCTTCTGCCGGGTCAGCTGAGCAGTGAATTTCTACTTAACTACCCCCTATCAGGAGAGACCTCAGGGCTGCATCTTTTGAGCGCAGTACTGAGCCTGAAAAGCGTTTACAACCCCAGTTACAAGTAAAACTAGCTAAAATGTGCCTGGCTGCTGTTCACTGAAAAGCTCATTCTGGGTACATTTTTGGTATACATTTGCTTCTGCCGGGTCAGCTGAGCAGTGAATTTCTACTTAACTACCTCCTATCAGGAGAGACCTCAGGGCTGCATCTTTTGAGCGCTGTACTGAGCCTGAAAAGCGTTTACAACCCCACTTACAAGTAAAACTAGCTAAAATGTGCCTGGCTGCTGTTCACTGAAAAGCTCATTCTGGGTACATTTTTGGTATACATTTGCTTCTGCCGGGTCAGCTGAGCAGTGAATTTCTACTTAACTATCTCCTATCAGGAGAGACCTCAGGGCTGCATCTTTTGAGTGCAGTACTGAGCCTGAAAAGCGTTTCCAACCCCACTTACAAGTAAAACTAGCTAAAATGTGCCTGGCTGCTGTTCACTGAAAAGCTCATTCTGGGTACATTTTTGGTATACATTTGCTTCTGCCGGGTCAGCTGAGCAGTGAATTTCTACTTAACTACCTCCTATCAGGAGAGACCTCAGGGCTGCATCTTTTGAGCGCAGTACTGAGCCTGAAAAGCGTTTACAACCCCAGTCACAAGTAAAACTAGCTAAAATGTGCCTGGCTGCTGTTCACTGAAAAGCTCATTCTGGGTACATTTTTGGTATACATTTGCTTCTGCCGGGTCAGCTGAGCACTGAATTTCTACTTAACTACCTCCTATCAGGAGAGACCTCAGGGCTGCATCTTTTGATTGCAGTACTGAGCCTGAAAACCGTTTACAACCCCAGTTACAAGTAAAACTAGCTAAAATGTGCCTGGCTGCTGTTCACTGAAAAGCTCATTCTGGGTACATTTTTGGTATACATTTGCTTCTGCCGGGTCAGCTGAGCAGTGAATTTCTACTTAACTACCTCCTATCAGGAGAGACCTCAGGGCTGCATCTTTTGAGCGCAGTACTGAGCCTGAAAAGCGTTTACAACCCCAGTCACAAGTAAAACTAGCTAAAATGTGCCTGGCTGCTGTTCACTGAAAAGCTCATTCTGGGTACATTTTTGGTATACATTTGCTTCTGCCGGGTCAGCTGAGCAGTGAATTTCTACTTAACTACCTCCTATCAGGAGAGACCTCAGGGCTGCATCTTTTGAGTGCAGTACTGAGCCTGAAAAGCGTTTACAACCCCACTTACAAGTAAAACTAGCTAAAATGTGCCTGGCTGCTGTTCACTGAAAAGCTCATTCTGGGTACATTTTTGGTATACATTTGCTTCTGCCGGGTCAGCTGAGCAGTGAATTTCTACTTAACTACCTCCTATCAGGAGAGACCTCAGGGCTGCATCTTTTGAGCGCAGTACTGAGCCTGAAAAGCGTTTACAACCCCACTTACAAGTAAAACTAGCTAAAATGTGCCTGGCTGCTGTTCACTGAAAAGCTCATTCTGGGTACATTTTTGGTATACATTTGCTTCTGCCGGGTCAGCTGAGCAGTGAATTTCTACTTAACTACCCCCTATCAGGAGAGACCTCAGGGCTGCATCTTTTGAGCGCAGTACTGAGCCTGAAAAGCGTTTACAACCCCACTTACAAGTAAAACTAGCTAAAATGTGCCTGGCTGCTGTTCACTGAAAAGCTCATTCTGGGTACATTTTTTGGTATACATTTGCTTCTGCCGGGTCAGCTGAGCAGTGAATTTCTACTTAACTACCCCCTATCAGGAGAGACCTCAGGGCTGCATCTTTTGAGCGCAGTACTGAGCCTGAAAAGCGTTTACAACCCCAGTTACAAGTAAAACTAGCTAAAATGTGCCTGGCTGCTGTTCACTGAAAAGCTCATTCTGGGTACATTTTTGGTATACATTTGCTTCTGCTGGGTCAGCTGAGCAGTGAATTTCTACTTAACTACCCCCTATCAGGAGAGACCTCAGGGCTGAATCTTTTGAGCGCAGTACTGAGCCTGAAAAGCGTTTACAACCCCACTTACAAGTAAAACTAGCTAAAATGTGCCTGGCTGCTGTTCACTGAAAAGCTCATTCTGGGTACATTTTTGGTATACATTTGCTTCTGCCGGGTCAGCTGAGCAGTGAATTTCTACTTAACTACCTCCTATCAGGAGAGACCTCAGGGCTGCATCTTTTGAGCGCAGTACTGAGCCTGAAAAGCGTTTACAACCCCAGTCACAAGTAAAACTAGCTAAAATGTGCCTGGCTGCTGTTCACTGAAAAGCTCATTCTGGGTACATTTTTGGTATACATTTGCTTCTGCCGGGTCAGCTGAGCAGTGAATTTCTACTTAACTACCCCCTATCAGGAGAGACCTCGGGGCTGCATCTTTTGAGCGCAGTACTGAGCCTGAAAAGCGTTTACAACCCCACTTACAAGTAAAACTAGCTAAAATGTGCCTGGCTGCTGTTCATTGAAAAGCTCATTCTGGGTACATTTTTGGTATACATTTGTTTCTGCCGGGTCAGCTGAGCAGTGAATTTCTACTTAACTACCCCCTATCAGGAGAGACCTCAGGGCTGCATCTTTTGAGCGCAGTACTGAGCCTGAAAAGCGTTTACAACCCCAGTTACAAGTAAAACTAGCTAAAATGTGCCTGGCTGCTGTTCACTGAAAAGCTCATTCTGGGTACATTTTTGGTATACATTTGCTTCTGCCGGGTCAGCTGAGCAGTGAATTTCTACTTAACTACCTCCTATCAGGAGAGACCTCAGGGCTGCATCTTTTGAGCGCAGTACTGAGCCTGAAAAGCGTTTACAACCCCACTTACAAGTAAAACTAGCTAAAATGTGCCTGGCTGCTGTTCACTGAAAAGCTCATTCTGGGTACATTTTTGGTATACATTTGCTTCTGCCGGGTCAGCTGAGCAGTGAATTTCTACTTAACTACCTCCTATCAGGAGAGACCTCAGGGCTGCATCTTTTGAGCGCAGTACTGAGCCTGAAAAGCGTTTACAACCCCAGTCACAAGTAAAACTAGCTAAAATGTGCCTGGCTGCTGTTCACTGAAAAGCTCATTCTGGGTACATTTTTGGTATACATTTGCTTCTGCCGGGTCAGCTGAGCAGTGAATTTCTACTTAACTACCTCCTATCAGGAGAGACCTCAGGGCTGCATCTTTTGAGCGCAGTACTGAGCCTGAAAACCGTTTACAACCCCAGTTACAAGTAAAACTAGCTAAAATGTGCCTGGCTGCTGTTCACTGAAAAGCTCATTCTGGGTACATTTTTGGTATACATTTGCTTCTGCCGGGTCAGCTGAGCAGTGAATTTCTACTTAACTACCTCCTATCAGGAGAGACCTCAGGGCTGCATCTTTTGAGCGCAGTACTGAGCCTGAAAAGCGTTTACAACCCCAGTCACAAGTAAAACTAGCTAAAATGTGCCTGGCTGCTGTTCACTGAAAAGCTCATTCTGGGTACATTTTTGGTATACATTTGCTTCTGCCGGGTCAGCTGAGCAGTGAATTTCTACTTAACTACCTCCTATCAGGAGAGACCTCAGGGCTGCATCTTTTGAGCGCAGTACTGAGCCTGAAAACCGTTTACAACCCCAGTTACAAGTAAAACTAGCTAAAATGTGCCTGGCTGCTATTCACTGAAAAGCTCATTCTGGGTACATTTTTGGTATACATTTGCTTCTGCCGGGTCAGCTGAGCAGTGAATTTCTACTTAACTACCTCCTATCAGGAGAGACCTCAGGGCTGCATCTTTTGAGCGCAGTACTGAGCCTGAAAAGCGTTTACAACCCCACTTACAAGTAAAACTAGCTAAAATGTGCCTGGCTGCTGTTCACTGAAAAGCTAATTCTGGGTACATTTTTGGTATACATTTGCTTCTGCCGGGTCAGCTGAGCAGTGAATTTCTACTTAACTACCTCCTATCAGGAGAGACCTCAGGGCTGCATCTTTTGAGCGCAGTACTGAGCCTGAAAAGCGTTTACAACCCCACTTACAAGTAAAACTAGCTAAAATGTGCCTGGCTGCTGTTCACTGAAAAGCTCATTCTGGGTACATTTTTGGTATACATTTGCTTCTGCCGGGTCAGCTGAGCAGTGAATTTCTACTTAACTACCCCCTATCAGGAGAGACCTCAGGGCTGCATCTTTTGAGCGCAGTACTGAGCCTGAAAAGCGTTTACAACCCCAGTTACAAGTAAAACTAGCTAAAATGTGCCTGGCTGCTGTTCACTGAAAAGCTCATTCTGGGTACATTTTTGGTATACATTTGCTTCTGCCGGGTCAGCTGAGCAGTGAATTTCTACTTAACTACCTCCTATCAGGAGAGACCTCAGGGCTGCATCTTTTGAGCGCAGTACTGAGCCTGAAAAGCGTTTACAACCCCACTTACAAGTAAAACTAGCTAAAATGTGCCTGGCTGCTGTTCACTGAAAAGCTCATTCTGGGTACATTTTTGGTATACATTTGCTTCTGCCGGGTCAGCTGAGCAGTGAATTTCTACTTAACTACCTCCTATCAGGAGAGACCTCAGGGCTGCATCTTTTGAGCGCAGTACTGAGCCTGAAAAGCGTTTACAACCCCAGTCACAAGTAAAACTAGCTAAAATGTGCCTGGCTGCTGTTCACTGAAAAGCTCATTCTGGGTACATTTTTGGTATACATTTGCTTCTGCCGGGTCAGCTGAGCAGTGAATTTCTACTTAACTACCCCCTATCAGGAGAGACCTCAGGGCTGCATCTTTTGAGCGCAGTACTGAGCCTGAAAAGCGTTTACAACCCCACTTACAAGTAAAACTAGCTAAAATGTGCCTGGCTGCTGTTCACTGAAAAGCTCATTCTGGGTACATTTTTGGTATACATTTGCTTCTGCCGGGTCAACTGAGCAGTGAATTTCTACTTAACTACCCCCTATCAGGAGAGACCTCAGGGCTGCATCTTTTGAGCGCAGTACTGAGCCTGAAAAGCGTTTACAACCCCAGTTACAAGTAAAACTAGCTAAAATGTGCCTGGCTGCTGTTCACTGAAAAGCTCATTCTGGGTACATTTTTGGTATACATTTGCTTCTGCCGGGTCAGCTGAGCAGTGAATTTCTACTTAACTACCTCCTATCAGGAGAGACCTCAGGGCTGCATCTTTTGAGCGCAGTACTGAGCCTGAAAAGCGTTTACAACCCCACTTACAAGTAAAACTAGCTAAAATGTGCCTGGCTGCTGTTCACTGAAAAGCTCATTCTGGGTACATTTTTGGTATACATTTGCTTCTGCCGGGTCAGCTGAGCAGTGAATTTCTACTTAACTATCTCCTATCAGGAGAGACCTCAGGGCTGCATCTTTTGAGCGCAGTACTGAGCCTGAAAAGCGTTTCCAACCCCACTTACAAGTAAAACTAGCTAAAATGTGCCTGGCTGCTGTTCACTGAAAAGCTCATTCTGGGTACATTTTTGGTATACATTTGCTTCTGCCGGGTCAGCTGAGCAGTGAATTTCTACTTAACTACCTCCTATCAGGAGAGACCTCAGGGCTGCATCTTTTGAGCGCAGTACTGAGCCTGAAAAGCGTTTACAACCCCAGTCACAAGTAAAACTAGCTAAAATGTGCCTGGCTGCTGTTCACTGAAAAGCTCATTCTGGGTACATTTTTGGTATACATTTGCTTCTGCCGGGTCAGCTGAGCAGTGAATTTCTACTTAACTACCTCCTATCAGGAGAGACCTCAGGGCTGCATCTTTTGAGCGCAGTACTGAGCCTGAAAACCGTTTACAACCCCAGTTACAAGTAAAACTAGCTAAAATGTGCCTGGCTGCTGTTCACTGAAAAGCTCATTCTGGGTACATTTTTGGTATACATTTGCTTCTGCCGGGTCAGCTGAGCAGTGAATTTCTACTTAACTACCTCCTATCAGGAGAGACCTCAGGGCTGCATCTTTTGAGCGCAGTACTGAGCCTGAAAAGCGTTTACAACCCCAGTCACAAGTAAAACTAGCTAAAATGTGCCTGGCTGCTGTTCACTTAAAAGCTCATTCTGGGTACATTTTTGGTATACATTTGCTTCTGCCGGGTCAGCTGAGCAGTGAATTTCTACTTAACTACCTCCTATCAGGAGAGACCTCAGGGCTGCATCTTTTGAGCGCAGTACTGAGCCTGAAAACCGTTTACAACCCCAGTTACAAGTAAAACTAGCTAAAATGTGCCTGGCTGCTATTCACTGAAAAGCTCATTCTGGGTACATTTTTGGTATACATTTGCTTCTGCCGGGTCAGCTGAGCAGTGAATTTCTACAACTACCTCCTATCAGGAGAGACCTCAGGGCTGCATCTTTTGAGTGCAGTACTGAGCCTGAAAAGCGTTTACAACCCCACTTACAAGTAAAACTAGCTAAAATGTGCCTGGCTGCTGTTCACTGAAAAGCTAATTCTGGGAACATTTTTGGTATACATTTGCTTCTGCCGGGTCAGCTGAGCAGTGAATTTCTACTTAACTACCTCCTATCAGGAGAGACCTCAGGGCTGCATCTTTTGAGCGCAGTACTGAGCCTGAAAAGCGTTTACAACCCCACTTACAAGTAAAACTAGCTAAAATGTGCCTGGCTGCTGTTCACTGAAAAGCTCATTCTGGGTACATTTTTGGTATACATTTGCTTCTGCCGGGTCAGCTGAGCAGTGAATTTCTACTTAATTACCCCCTATCAGGAGAGACCTCAGGGCTGCATCTTTTGAGCGCAGTACTGAGCCTGAAAAGCGTTTACAACCCCACTTACAAGTAAAACTAGCTAAAATGTGCCTGGCTGCTGTTCACTGAAAAGCTCATTCTGGGTCCATTTTTGGTATACATTTGCTTCTGCCGGGTCAGCTGAGCAGTGAATTTCTACTTAACTATCTCCTATCAGGAGAGACCTCAGGGCTGCATCTTTTGAGCGCAGTACTGAGCCTGAAAAGCGTTTCCAACCCCACTTACAAGTAAAACTAGCTAAAATGTGCCTGGCTGCTGTTCACTGAAAAGCTCATTCTGGGTACATTTTTGGTATACATTTGCTTCTGCCGGGTCAGCTGAGCAGTGAATTTCTACTTAACTACCTCCTATCAGGAGAGACCTCAGGGCTGCATCTTTTGAGCGCAGTACTGAGCCTGAAAAGCGTTTACAATCCCAGTCACAAGTAAAACTAGCTAAAATGTGCCTGGCTGCTGTTCACTGAAAAGCTCATTCTGGGTACATTTTTGGTATACATTTGCTTCTGCCGGGTCAGCTGAGCAGTGAATTTCTACTTAACTATCTCCTATCAGGAGAGACCTCAGGGCTGCATCTTTTGAGCGCAGTACTGAGCCTGAAAAGCGTTTACAACCCCACTTACAAGTAAAACTAGCTAAAATGTGCCTGGCTGCTGTTCACTGAAAAGCTCATTCTGGGTACATTTTTTGGTATACATTTGCTTCTGCCGGGTCAGCTGAGCAGTGAATTTCTACTTAACTACCCCCTATCAGGAGAGACCTCAGGGCTGCATTTTTTGAGCGCAGTACTGAGCCTGAAAAGCGTTTACAACCCCAGTTACAAGTAAAACTAGCTAAAATGTGCCTGGCTGCTGTTCACTGAAAAGCTCATTCTGGGTACATTTTTGGTATACATTTGCTTCTGCCGGGTCAGCTGAGCAGTGAATTTCTACTTAACTACCCCCTATCAGGAGAGACCTCAGGGCTGCATCTTTTGAGCGCAGTACTGAGCCTGAAAAGCGTTTACAACCCCACTTACAAGTAAAACTAGCTAAAATGTGCCTGGCTGCTGTTCACTGAAAAGCTAATTCTGGGTACATTTTTGGTATACATTTGCTTCTGCCGGGTCAGCTGAGCAGTGAATTTCTACTTAACTATCTCCTATCAGGAGAGACCTCAGGGCTGCATCTTTTGAGCGCAGTAGTGAGCCTGAAAAGCGTTTCCAACCATACTTACAAGTAAAACTAGCTAAAATGTGCCTGGCTGCTGTTCACTGAAAAGCTCATTCTGGGTACATTTTTGGCATACATTTGCTTCTGCCGGGTCAGCTGAGCAGTGAATTTCTACTTAACTACCTCCTATCAGGAGAGACCTCAGGGCTGCATCTTTTGAGCGCAGTACTGAGCCTGAAAAGCGTTTACAACCCCAGTCACAAGTAAAACTAGCTAAAATGTGCCTGGCTGCTGTTCACTGAAAAGCTCATTCTGGGTACATTTTTGGTATACATTTGCTTCTGCCGCGTCAGCTGAGCAGTGAATTTCTACTTAACTACCTCCTATCAGGAGAGACCTCAGGGCTGCATCTTTTGAGCGCAGTACTGAGCCTGAAAACCGTTTACAACCCCAGTTACAAGTAAAACTAGCTAAAATGTGCCTGGCTGCTATTCACTGAAAAGCTCATTCTGGGTACATTTTTGGTATACATTTGCTTCTGCCGGGTCAGCTGAGCAGTGAATTTCTACTTAACTACCTCCTATCAGAAGAGACCTCAGGGCTGCATCTTTTGAGTGCAGTACTGAGCCTGAAAAGCGTTTACAACCCCACTTACAAGTAAAACTAGCTAAAATGTGCCTGGCTGCTGTTCACAGAAAAGCTAATTCTGGGTACATTTTTGGTATACATTTGCTTCTGCCGGGTCAGCTGAGCAGTGAATTTCTACTTAACTACCTCCTATCAGGAGAGACCTCAGGGCTGCATCTTTTGAGCGCAGTACTGAGCCTGAAAAGCGTTTACAACCCCACTTACAAGTAAAACTAGCTAAAATGTGCCTGGCTGCTGTTCACTGAAAAGCTCATTCTGGGTACATTTTTGGTATACATTTGCTTCTGCCGGGTCAGCTGAGCAGTGAATTTCTACTTAACTACCCCCTATCAGGAGAGACCTCAGGGCTGCATCTTTTGAGCGCAGTACTGAGCCTGAAAAGCGTTTACAACCCCACTTACAAGTAAAACTAGCTAAAATGTGCCTGGCTGCTGTTCACTGAAAAGCTCATTCTGGGTACATTTTTGGTATACATTTGCTTCTGCCGGGTCAGCTGAGCAGTGAATTTCTACTTAACTATCTCCTATCAGGAGAGACCTCAGGGCTGCATCTTTTGAGCGCAGTACTGAGCCTGAAAAGCGTTTCCAACCCCACTTACAAGTAAAACTAGCTAAAATGTGCCTGGCTGCTGTTCACTGAAAAGCTCATTCTGGGTACATTTTTGGTATACATTTGCTTCTGCCGGGTCAGCTGAGCAGTGAATTTCTACTTAACTACCTCCTATCAGGAGAGACCTCAGGGCTGCATCCTTTGAGCGCAGTACTGAGCCTGAAAAGCGTTTACAATCCCAGTCACAAGTAAAACTAGCTAAAATGTGCCTGGCTGCTGTTCACTGAAAAGCTCATTCTGGGTACATTTTTGGTATACATTTGCTTCTGCCGGGTCAGCTGAGCAGTGAATTTCTACTTAACTACCTCCTATCAGGAGAGACCTCAGGGCTGCATCTTTTGAGCGCAGTACTGAGCCTGAAAACCGTTTACAACCCCAGTTACAAGTAAAACTAGCTAAAATGTGCCTGGCTGCTATTCACTGAAAAGCTCATTCTGGGTACATTTTTGGTATACATTTGCTTCTGCCGGGTCAGCTGAGCAGTGAATTTCTACTTAACTACCTCCTATCAGGAGAGACCTCAGGGCTGCATCTTTTGAGTGCAGTACTGAGCCTGAAAAGCGTTTACAACCCCACTTACAAGTAAAACTAGCTAAAATGTGCCTGGCTGCTGTTCACTGAAAAGCTAATTCTGGGTACATTTTTGGTATACATTTGCTTCTGCCGGGTCAGCTGAGCAGTGAATTTCTACTTAACTACCTCCTATCAGGAGAGACCTCAGGGCTGCATCTTTTGAGCGCAGTACTGAGCCTGAAAAGCGTTTACAACCCCACTTACAAGTAAAACTAGCTAAAATGTGCCTGGCTGCTGTTCACTGAAAAGCTCATTCTGGGTACATTTTTGGTATACATTTGCTTCTGCCGGGTCAGCTGAGCAGTGAATTTCTACTTAACTACCCCCTATCAGGAGAGACCTCAGGGCTGCATCTTTTGAGCGCAGTACTGAGCCTGAAAAGCGTTTACAACACCACTTACAAGTAAAACTAGCTAAAATGTGCCTGGCTGCTGTTCACTGAAAAGCTCATTCTGGGTACATTTTTGGTATACATTTGCTTCTGCCGGGTCAGCTGAGCAGTGAATTTCTACTTAACTACCTCCTATCAGGAGAGACCTCAGGGCTGCATCTTTTGAGCGCAGTACTGAGCCTGAAAAGCGTTTACAACCCCACTTACAAGTAAAACTAGCTAAAATGTGCCTGGCTGCTGTTCACAGAAAAGCTCATTCTGGGTACATTTTTGGTATACATTTGCTTCTGCCGGGTCAGCTGAGCAGTGAATTTCTACTTAACTACCCCCTATCAGGAGAGACCTCAGGGCTGCATCTTTTGAGCGCAGTACTGAGCCTGAAAAGCGTTTACAACCCCACTTACAAGTAAAACTAGCTAAAATGTGCCTGGCTGCTGTTCACTGAAAAGCTCATTCTGGGTACATTTTTGGTATACATTTGCTTCTGCCGGGTCAGCTGAGCAGTGAATTTCTACTTAACTATCTCCTATCAGGAGAGACCTCAGGGCTGCATCTTTTGAGCGCAGTACTGAGCCTGAAAAGCGTTTCCAACCCCACTTACAAGTAAAACTAGCTAAAATGTGCCTGGCTGCTGTTCACTGAAAAGCTCATTCTGGGTACATTTTTGGTATACATTTGCTTCTGCCGGGTCAGCTGAGCAGTGAATTTCTACTTAACTACCTCCTATCAGGAGAGACCTCAGGGCTGCATCTTTTGAGCGCAGTACTGAGCCTGAAAAGCGTTTACAATCCCAGTCACAAGTAAAACTAGCTAAAATGTGCCTGGCTGCTGTTCACTGAAAAGCTCATTCTGGGTACATTTTTGGTATACATTTGCTTCTGCCGGGTCAGCTGAGCAGTGAATTTCTACTTAACTACCTCCTATCAGGAGAGACCTCAGGGCTGCATCTTTTGAGCGCAGTACTGAGCCTGAAAACCGTTTACAACCCCAGTTACAAGTAAAACTAGCTAAAATGTGCCTGGCTGCTATTCACTGAAAAGCTCATTCTGGGTACATTTTTGGTATACATTTGCTTCTGCCGGGTCAGCTGAGCAGTGAATTTCTACTTAACTACCTCCTATCAGGAGAGACCTCAGGGCTGCATCTTTTGAGTGCAGTACTGAGCCTGAAAAGCGTTTACAACCCCACTTACAAGTAAAACTAGCTCAAATGTGCCTGGCTGCTGTTCACTGAAAAGCTAATTCTGGGTACATTTTTGGTATACATTTGCTTCTGCCGGGTCAGCTGAGCAGTGAATTTCTACTTAACTACCTCCTATCAGGAGAGACCTCAGGGCTGCATCTTTTGAGCGCAGTACTGAGCCTGAAAAGCGTTTACAACCCCACTTACAAGTAAAACTAGCTAAAATGTGCCTGGCTGCTGTTCACTGAAAAGCTCATTCTGGGTACATTTTTGGTATACATTTGCTTCTGCCGGGTCAGCTGAGCAGTGAATTTCTACTTAACTACCCCCTATCAGGAGAGACCTCAGGGCTGCATCTTTTGAGCGCAGTACTGAGCCTGAAAAGCGTTTACAACACCACTTACAAGTAAAACTAGCTAAAATGTGCCTGGCTGCTGTTCACTGAAAAGCTCATTCTGGGTACATTTTTGGTATACATTTGCTTCTGCCGGGTCAGCTGAGCAGTGAATTTCTACTTAACTACCTCCTATCAGGAGAGACCTCAGGGCTGCATCTTTTGAGCGCAGTACTGAGCCTGAAAAGCGTTTACAACCCCACTTACAAGTAAAACTAGCTAAAATGTGCCTGGCTGCTGTTCACAGAAAAGCTCATTCTGGGTACATTTTTGGTATACATTTGCTTTTGCCGGGTCAGCTGAGCAGTGAATTTCTACTTAACTACCTCCTATCAGGAGAGACCTCAGGGCTGCATCTTTTGAGCGCAGTACTGAGCCGGAAAAGCGTTTACAACCCCACTTACAAGTAAAACTAGCTAAAATGTGCCTGGCTGCTGTTCACTGAAAAGCTCATTCTGGGTACATTTTTGGTATACATTTGCTTCTGCCGGGTCAGCTGAGCAGTGAATTTCTACTTAACTACCTCCTATCAGGGCTGCATCTTTTGAGCGCAGTACTGAGCCTGAAAAGCGTTTACAACCCGAGTCACAAGTAAAACTAGCTAAAATGTGCCTGGCTGCTGTTCACTGAAAAGCTCATTCTGGGTACATTTTTGGTATACATTTGCTTCTGCCGGGTCAGCTGAGCAGTGAATTTCTACTTAACTACCCCCTATCAGGAGAGACCTCAGGGCTGCATCTTTTGAGCGCAGTACTGAGCCTGAAAAGCGTTTACAACCCCACTTACAAGTAAAACTAGCTAAAATGTGCCTGGCTGCTGTTAACTGAAAAGCTCATTCTGGGTACATTTTTGGTATACATTTTCTTCTGCCGGGTCAGCTGAGCAGTGAATTTCTACTTAACTACCCCCTATCAGGAGAGACCTCAGGGCTGCATCTTTTGAGCGCAGTACTGAGCCTGAAAAGCGTTTACAACCCCAGTTACAAGTAAAACTAGCTAAAATGTGCCTGGCTGCTGTTCACTGAAAACCTCATTCTGGGTACATTTTTGGTATACATTTGCTTCTGCCGGGTCAGCTGAGCAGTGAATTTCTACTTAACTACCTCCTATCAGGAGAGACCTCAGGGCTGCATCTTTTGAGCGCAGTACTGAGCCTGAAAAGCGTTTACAACCCCACTTACAAGTAAAACTAGCTAAAATATGCCTGGCTGCTGTTCACTGAAAAGCTCATTCTGGGTACATTTTTGGTATACATTTGCTTCTGCCGGGTCAGCTGAGCAGTGAATTTCTACTTAACTACCTCCTATCAGGAGAGACCTCAGGGCTGCATCTTTTGAGCGCAGTACTGAGCCTGAAAAGCGTTTACAACCCCAGTCACAAGTAAAACTAGCTAAAATGTGCCTGGCTGCTGTTCACTGAAAAGCTCATTCTGGGTACATTTTTGGTATACATTTGCTTCTGCCGGGTCAGCTGAGCAGTGAATTTCTACTTAACTACCTCCTATCAGGAGAGACCTCAGGGCTGCATCTTTTGAGCGCAGTACTGAGCCTGAAAACCGTTTACAACCCCAGTTACAAGTAAAACTAGCTAAAATGTGCCTGGCTGCTATTCACTGAAAAGCTCATTCTGGGTACATTTTTGGTATACATTTGCTTCTGCCGGGTCAGCTGAGCAGTGAATTTCTACTTAACTACCTCCTATCAGGAGAGACCTCAGGGCTGCATCTTTTGAGTGCAGTACTGAGCCTGAAAAGAGTTTACAACCCCACTTACAAGTAAAACTAGCTAAAATGTGCCTGGCTGCTGTTCACTGAAAAGCTAATTCTGGGTACATTTTTGGTATACATTTGCTTCTGCCGGGTCAGCTGAGCAGTGAATTTCTACTTAACTACCTCCTATCAGGAGAGACCTCAGGGCTGCATCTTTTGAGCGCAGTACTGAGCCTGAAAAGCGTTTACAACCCCACTTACAAGTAAAACTAGCTAAAATGTGCCTGGCTGCTGTTCACTGAAAAGCTCATTCTGGGTACATTTTTGGTATACATTTGCTTCTGCCGGGTCAGCTGAGCAGTGAATTTCTACTTAACTACCCGCTATCAGGAGAGACCTCAGGGCTGCATCTTTTGAGCGCAGTACTGAGCCTGAAAAGCGTTTACAACCCCAGTTACAAGTAAAACTAGCTAAAATGTGCCTGGCTGCTGTTCACTGAAAAGCTCATTCTGGGTACATTTTTGGTATACATTTGCTTCTGCCGGGTCAGCTGAGCAGTGAATTTTTACTTAACTACCTCCTATCAGGAGAGACCTCAGGGCTGCATCTTTTGAGCGCAGTACTGAGCCTGAAAAGCGTTTACAACCCCACTTACAAGTAAAACTAGCTAAAATGTGCCTGGCTGCTGTTCACTGAAAAGCTCATTCTGGGTACATTTTTGGTATACATTTGCTTCTGCCGGGTCAGCTGAGCAGTGAATTTCTTCTTAACTACCTCCTATCAGGAGAGACCTCAGGGCTGCATCTTTTGAGCGCAGTACTGAGCCTGAAAAGCGTTTACAACCCCACTTACAAGTAAAACTAGCTAAAATGTGCCTGGCTGCTGTTCACTGAAAAGCTCATTCTGGGTACATTTTTGGTATACATTTGCTTCTGCCGGGTCAGCTGAGCAGTGAATTTCTACTTAACTACCTCCTATCAGGAGAGACCTCAGGGCTGCATCTTTTGAGCGCAGTACTGAGCCTGAAAAGCGTTTACAACCCCAGTCACAAGTAAAACTAGCTAAAATGTGCCTGGCTGCTGTTCACTGAAAAGCTCATTCTGGGTACATTTTTGGTATACATTTGCTTCTGCCGGGTCAGCTGAGCAGTGAATTTCTACTTAACTACCCCCTATCAGGAGAGACCTCAGGGCTGCATCTTTTGAGCGCAGTACTGAGCCTGAAAAGCGTTTACAACCCCACTTACAAGTAAAACTAGCTAAAATGTGCCTGGCTGCTGTTCACTGAAAAGCTCATTCTGGGTACATTTTTGGTATACATTTGCTTCTGCCGGGTCAGCTGAGCAGTGAATTTCTACTTAACTACCCCCTATCAGGAGAGACCTCAGGGCTGCATCTTTTGAGCGCAGTACTGAGCCTGAAAAGCGTTTACAACCCCAGTTACAAGTAAAACTAGCTAAAATGTGCCTGGCTGCTGTTCACTGAAAAGCTCATTCTGGGTACATTTTTGGTATACATTTGCTTCTGCCGGGTCAGCTGAGCAGTGAATTTCTACTTAACTACCTCCTATCAGGAGAGACCTCAGGGCTGCATCTTTTGAGCGCAGTACTGAGCCTGAAAAGCGTTTACAACCCCACTTACAAGTAAAACTAGCTAAAATGTGCCTAGCTGCTGTTCACTGAAAAGCTCATTCTGGGTACATTTTTGGTATACATTTGCTTCTGCCGGGTCAGCTGAGCAGTGAATTTCTACTTAACTATCTCCTATCAGGAGAGACCTCAGGGCTGCATCTTTTGAGCGCAGTACTGAGCCTGAAAAGCGTTTCCAACCCCACTTACAAGTAAAACTAGCTAAAATGTGCCTGGCTGCTGTTCACTGAAAAGCTCATTCTGGGTACATTTTTGGTATACATTTGCTTCTGCCGGGTCAGCTGAGCAGTGAATTTCTACTTAACTACCTCCTATCAGGAGAGACCTCAGGGCTGCATCTTTTGAGCGCAGTACTGAGCCTGAAAAGCGTTTACAACCCCAGTCACAAGTAAAACTAGCTAAAATGTGCCTGGCTGCTGTTCACTGAAAAGCTCATTCTGGGTACATTTTTGGTATACATTTGCTTCTGCCGGGTCAGCTGAGCAGTGAATTTCTACTTAACTACCTCCTATCAGGAGAGACCTCAGGGCTGCATCTTTTGAGCGCAGTACTGAGCCTGAAAAGCGTTTACAACCCCATTCACAAGTAAAACTAGCTAAAATGTGCCTGGCTGCTGTTCACTGAAAAGCTCATTCTGGGTACATTTTTGGTATACATTTGCTTCTGCCGCGTCAGCTGAGCAGTGAATTTCTACTTAACTACCTCCTATCAGGAGAGACCTCAGGGCTGCATCTTTTGAGCGCAGTACTGAGCCTGAAAACCGTTTACAACCCCAGTTACAAGTAAAACTAGCTAAAATGTGCCTGGCTGCTATTCACTGAAAAGCTCATTCTGGGTACATTTTTGGTATACATTTGCTTCTGCCGGGTCAGCTGAGCAGTGAATTTCTACTTAACTACCTCCTATCAGAAGAGACCTCAGGGCTGCATCTTTTGAGTGCAGTACTGAGCCTGAAAAGCGTTTACAACCCCACTTACAAGTAAAACTAGCTAAAATGTGCCTGGCTGCTGTTCACAGAAAAGCTAATTCTGGGTACATTTTTGGTATACATTTGCTTCTGCCGGGTCAGCTGAGCAGTGAATTTCTACTTAACTACCTCCTATCAGGAGAGACCTCAGGGCTGCATCTTTTGAGCGCAGTACTGAGCCTGAAAAGCGTTTACAACCCCACTTACAAGTAAAACTAGCTAAAATGTGCCTGGCTGCTGTTCACTGAAAAGCTCATTCTGGGTACATTTTTGGTATACATTTGCTTCTGCCGGGTCAGCTGAGCAGTGAATTTCTACTTAACTACCCCCTATCAGGAGAGACCTCAGGGCTGCATCTTTTGAGCGCAGTACTGAGCCTGAAAAGCGTTTACAACCCCACTTACAAGTAAAACTAGCTAAAATGTGCCTGGCTGCTGTTCACTGAAAAGCTCATTCTGGGTACATTTTTGGTATACATTTGCTTCTGCCGGGTCAGCTGAGCAGTGAATTTCTACTTAACTATCTCCTATCAGGAGAGACCTCAGGGCTGCATCTTTTGAGCGCAGTACTGAGCCTGAAAAGCGTTTCCAACCCCACTTACAAGTAAAACTAGCTAAAATGTGCCTGGCTGCTGTTCACTGAAAAGCTCATTCTGGGTACATTTTTGGTATACATTTGCTTCTGCCGGGTCAGCTGAGCAGTGAATTTCTACTTAACTACCTCCTATCAGGAGAGACCTCAGGGCTGCATCTTTTGAGCGCAGTACTGAGCCTGAAAAGCGTTTACAATCCCAGTCACAAGTAAAACTAGCTAAAATGTGCCTGGATGCTGTTCACTGAAAAGCTCATTCTGGGTACATTTTTGGTATACATTTGCTTCTGCCGGGTCAGCTGAGCAGTGAATTTCTACTTAACTACCTCCTATCAGGAGAGACCTCAGGGCTGCATCTTTTGAGCGCAGTACTGAGCCTGAAAACCGTTTACAACCCCAGTTACAAGTAAAACTAGCTAAAATGTGCCTGGCTGCTATTCACTGAAAAGCTCATTCTGGGTACATTTTTGGTATACATTTGCTTCTGCCGGGTCAGCTGAGCAGTGAATTTCTACTTAACTACCTCCTATCAGGAGAGACCTCAGGGCTGCATCTTTTGAGTGCAGTACTGAGCCTGAAAAGCGTTTACAACCCCACTTACAAGTAAAACTAGCTAAAATGTGCCTGGCTGCTGTTCACTGAAAAGCTAATTCTGGGTACATTTTTGGTATACATTTGCTTCTGCCGGGTCAGCTGAGCAGTGAATTTCTACTTAACTACCTCCTATCAGGAGAGACCTCAGGGCTGCATCTTTTGAGCGCAGTACTGAGCCTGAAAAGCGTTTACAACCCCACTTACAAGTAAAACTAGCTAAAATGTGCCTGGCTGCTGTTCACTGAAAAGCTCATTCTGGGTACATTTTTGGTATACATTTGCTTCTGCCGGGTCAGCTGAGCAGTGAATTTCTACTTAACTACCCCCTATCAGGAGAGACCTCAGGGCTGCATCTTTTGAGCGCAGTACTGAGCCTGAAAAGCGTTTACAACACCACTTACAAGTAAAACTAGCTAAAATGTGCCTGGCTGCTGTTCACTGAAAAGCTCATTCTGGGTACATTTTTGGTATACATTTGCTTCTGCCGGGTCAGCTGAGCAGTGAATTTCTACTTAACTACCTCCTATCAGGAGAGACCTCAGGGCTGCATCTTTTGAGCGCAGTACTGAGCCTGAAAAGCGTTTACAACCCCACTTACAAGTAAAACTAGCTAAAATGTTCCTGGCTGCTGTTCACAGAAAAGCTCATTCTGGCTACATTTTTGGTATACATTTGCTTTTGCCGGGTCAGCTGAGCAGTGAATTTCTACTTAACTACCTCCTATCAGGAGAGACCTCAGGGCTGCATCTTTTGAGCGCAGTACTGAGCCTGAAAAGCGTTTACAACCCCACTTACAAGTAAAACTAGCTAAAATGTGCCTGGCTGCTGTTCACTGAAAAGCTCATTCTGGGTACATTTTTGGTATACATTTGCTTCTGCCGGGTCAGCTGAGCAGTGAATTTCTACTTAACTACCTCCTATCAGGGCTGCATCTTTTGAGCGCAGTACTGAGCCTGAAAAGCGTTTACAACCCCAGTCACAAGTAAAACTAGCTAAAATGTGCCTGGCTGCTGTTCACTGAAAAGCTCATTCTGGGTACATTTTTGGTATACATTTGCTTCTGCCGGGTCAGCTGAGCAGTGAATTTCTACTTAACTACCCCCTATCAGGAGAGACCTCAGGGCTGCATCTTTTGAGCGCAGTACTGAGCCTGAAAAGCGTTTACAACCCCACTTACAAGTAAAACTAGCTAAAATGTGCCTGGCTGCTGTTAACTGTAAAGCTCATTCTGGGTACATTTTTGGTATACATTTGCTTCTGCCGGGTCAGCTGAGCAGTGAATTTCTACTTAACTACCCCCTATCAGGAGAGACCTCAGGGCTGCATCTTTTGAGCGCAGTACTGAGCCTGAAAAGCGTTTACAACCCCAGTTACAAGTAAAACTAGCTAAAATGTGCCTGGCTGCTGTTCACTGAAAACCTCATTCTGGGTACATTTTTGGTATACATTTGCTTCTGCCGGGTCAGCTGAGCAGTGAATTTCTACTTAACTACCTCCTATCAGGAGAGACCTCAGGGCTGCATCTTTTGAGCGCAGTACTGAGCCTGAAAAGCGTTTACAACCCCACTTACAAGTAAAACTAGCTAAAATGTGCCTGGCTGCTGTTCACTGAAAAGCTCATTCTGGGTACATTTTTGGTATACATTTGCTTCTGCCGGGTCAGCTGAGCAGTGAATTTCTACTTAACTACCTCCTATCAGGAGAGACCTCAGGGCTGCATCTTTTGAGCGCAGTACTGAGCCTGAAAAGCGTTTACAACCCCAGTCACAAGTAAAACTAGCTAAAATGTGCCTGGCTGCTGTTCACTGAAAAGCTCATTCTGGGTACATTTTTGGTATACATTTGCTTCTGCCGGGTCAGCTGAGCAGTGAATTTCTACTTAACTACCTCCTATCAGGAGAGACCTCAGGGCTGCATCTTTTGAGCGCAGTACTGAGCCTGAAAACCGTTTACAACCCCAGTTACAAGTAAAACTAGCTAAAATGTGCCTGGCTGCTATTCACTGAAAAGCTCATTCTGGGTACATTTTTGGTATACATTTGCTTCTGCCGGGTCAGCTGAGCAGTGAATTTCTACTTAACTACCTCCTATCAGGAGAGACCTCAGGGCTGCATCTTTTGAGTGCAGTACTGAGCCTGAAAAGCGTTTACAACCCCACTTACAAGTAAAACTAGCTAAAATGTGCCTGGCTGCTGTTCACTGAAAAGCTAATTCTGGGTACATTTTTGGTATACATTTGCTTCTGCCGGGTCAGCTGAGCAGTGAATTTCTACTTAACTACCTCCTATCAGGAGAGACCTCAGGGCTGCATCTTTTGAGCGCAGTACTGAGCCTGAAAAGCGTTTACAACCCCACTTACAAGTAAAACTAGCTAAAATGTGCCTGGCTGCTGTTCACTGAAAAGCTCATTCTGGGTACATTTTTGGTATACATTTGCTTCTGCCGGGTCAGCTGAGCAGTGAATTTCTACTTAACTACCCCCTATCAGGAGAGACCTCAGGGCTGCATCTTTTGAGCGCAGTACTGAGCCTGAAAAGCATTTACAACCCCAGTTACAAGTAAAACTAGCTAAAATGTGCCTGGCTGCTGTTCACTGAAAAGCTCATTCTGGGTACATTTTTGCTATACATTTGCTTCTGCCGGGTCAGCTGAGCAGTGAATTTTTACTTAACTACCTCCTATCAGGAGAGACCTCAGGGCTGCATCTTTTGAGCGCAGTACTGAGCCTGAAAAGCGTTTACAACCCCACTTACAAGTAAAACTAGCTAAAATGTGCCTGGCTGCTGTTCACTGAAAAGCTCATTCTGGGTACATTTTTGGTATACATTTGCTTCTGCCGGGTCAGCTGAGCAGTGAATTTCTACTTAACTATCTCCTATCAGGAGAGACCTCAGGGCTGCATCTTTTGAGCGCAGTACTGAGCCTGAAAAGCGTTTCCAACCCCACTTACAAGTAAAACTAGCTAAAATGTGCCTGGCTGCTGTTCACTGAAAAGCTCATTCTGGGTACATTTTTGGTATACATTTGCTTCTGCCGGGTCAGCTGAGCAGTGAATTTCTACTTAACTACCTCCTATCAGGAGAGACCCCAGGGCTGCATCTTTTGAGCGCAGTACTGAGCCTGAAAAGCGTTTACAATCCCAGTCACAAGTAAAACTAGCTAAAATGTGCCTGGCTGCTGTTCACTGAAAAGCTCATTCTGGGTACATTTTTGGTATACATTTGCTTCTGCCGGGTCAGCTGAGCAGTGAATTTCTACTTAACTACCTCCTATCAGGAGAGACCTCAGGGCTGCATCTTTTGAGCGCAGTACTGAGCCTGAAAACCGTTTACAACCCCAGTTACAAGTAAAACTAGCTAAAATGTGCCTGGCTGCTATTCACTGAAAAGCTCATTCTGGGTACATTTTTGGTATACATTTGCTTCTGCCGGGTCAGCTGAGCAGTGAATTTCTACTTAACTACCTCCTATCAGGAGAGACCTCAGGGCTGCATCTTTTGAGTGCAGTACTGAGCCTGAAAAGCGTTTACAACCCCACTTACAAGTAAAACTAGCTCAAATGTGCCTGGCTGCTGTTCACTGAAAAGCTAATTCTGGGTACATTTTTGGTATACATTTGCTTCTGCCGGGTCAGCTGAGCAGTGAATTTCTACTTAACTACCTCCTATCAGGAGAGACCTCAGGGCTGCATCTTTTGAGCGCAGTACTGAGCCTGAAAAGCGTTTACAACCCCACTTACAAGTAAAACTAGCTAAAATGTGCCTGGCTGCTGTTCACTGAAAAGCTCATTCTGGGTACATTTTTGGTATACATTTGCTTCTGCCGGGTCAGCTGAGCAGTGAATTTCTACTTAACTACCCCCTATCAGGAGAGACCTCAGGGCTGCATCTTTTGAGCGCAGTACTGAGCCTGAAAAGCGTTTACAACACCACTTACAAGTAAAACTAGCTAAAATGTGCCTGGCTGCTGTTCACTGAAAAGCTCATTCTGGGTACATTTTTGGTATACATTTGCTTCTGCCGGGTCAGCTGAGCAGTGAATTTCTACTTAACTACCTCCTATCAGGAGAGACCTCAGGGCTGCATCTTTTGAGCGCAGTACTGAGCCTGAAAAGCGTTTACAACCCCACTTACAAGTAAAACTAGCTAAAATGTGCCTGGCTGCTGTTCACAGAAAAGCTCATTCTGGGTACATTTTTGGTATACATTTGCTTTTGCCGGGTCAGCTGAGCAGTGAATTTCTACTTAACTACCTCCTATCAGGAGAGACCTCAGGGCTGCATCTTTTGAGCGCAGTACTGAGCCGGAAAAGCGTTTACAACCCCACTTACAAGTAAAACTAGCTAAAATGTGCCTGGCTGCTGTTCACTGAAAAGCTCATTCTGGGTACATTTTTGGTATACATTTGCTTCTGCCGGGTCAGCTGAGCAGTGAATTTCTACTTAACTACCTCCTATCAGGGCTGCATCTTTTGAGCGCAGTACTGAGCCTGAAAAGCGTTTACAACCCGAGTCACAAGTAAAACTAGCTAAAATGTGCCTGGCTGCTGTTCACTGAAAAGCTCATTCTGGGTACATTTTTGGTATACATTTGCTTCTGCCGGGTCAGCTGAGCAGTGAATTTCTACTTAACTACCCCCTATCAGGAGAGACCTCAGGGCTGCATCTTTTGAGCGCAGTACTGAGCCTGAAAAGCGTTTACAACCCCACTTACAAGTAAAACTAGCTAAAATGTGCCTGGCTGCTGTTAACTGAAAAGCTCATTCTGGGTACATTTTTGGTATACATTTTCTTCTGCCGGGTCAGCTGAGCAGTGAATTTCTACTTAACTACCCCCTATCAGGAGAGACCTCAGGGCTGCATCTTTTGAGCGCAGTACTGAGCCTGAAAAGCGTTTACAACCCCAGTTACAAGTAAAACTAGCTAAAATGTGCCTGGCTGCTGTTCACTGAAAACCTCATTCTGGGTACATTTTTGGTATACATTTGCTTCTGCCGGGTCAGCTGAGCAGTGAATTTCTACTTAACTACCTCCTATCAGGAGAGACCTCAGGGCTGCATCTTTTGAGCGCAGTACTGAGCCTGAAAAGCGTTTACAACCCCACTTACAAGTAAAACTAGCTAAAATGTGCCTGGCTGCTGTTCACTGAAAAGCTCATTCTGGGTACATTTTTGGTATACATTTGCTTCTGCCGGGTCAGCTGAGCAGTGAATTTCTACTTAACTACCTCCTATCAGGAGAGACCTCAGGGCTGCATCTTTTGAGCGCAGTACTGAGCCTGAAAAGCGTTTACAACCCCAGTCACAAGTAAAACTAGCTAAAATGTGCCTGGCTGCTGTTCACTGAAAAGCTCATTCTGGGTACATTTTTGGTATACATTTGCTTCTGCCGGGTCAGCTGAGCAGTGAATTTCTACTTAACTACCTCCTATCAGGAGAGACCTCAGGGCTGCATCTTTTGAGCGCAGTACTGAGCCTGAAAACCGTTTACAACCCCAGTTACAAGTAAAACTAGCTAAAATGTGCCTGGCTGCTATTCACTGAAAAGCTCATTCTGGGTACATTTTTGGTATACATTTGCTTCTGCCGGGTCAGCTGAGCAGTGAATTTCTACTTAACTACCTCCTATCAGGAGAGACCTCAGGGCTGCATCTTTTGAGTGCAGTACTGAGCCTGAAAAGAGTTTACAACCCCACTTACAAGTAAAACTAGCTAAAATGTGCCTGGCTGCTGTTCACTGAAAAGCTAATTCTGGGTACATTTTTGGTATACATTTGCTTCTGCCGGGTCAGCTGAGCAGTGAATTTCTACTTAACTACCTCCTATCAGGAGAGACCTCAGGGCTGCATCTTTTGAGCGCAGTACTGAGCCTGAAAAGCGTTTACAACCCCACTTACAAGTAAAACTAGCTAAAATGTGCCTGGCTGCTGTTCACTGAAAAGCTCATTCTGGGTACATTTTTGGTATACATTTGCTTCTGCCGGGTCAGCTGAGCAGTGAATTTCTACTTAACTACCCCCTATCAGGAGAGACCTCAGGGCTGCATCTTTTGAGCGCAGTACTGAGCCTGAAAAGCGTTTACAACCCCAGTTACAAGTAAAACTAGCTAAAATGTGCCTGGCTGCTGTTCACTGAAAAGCTCATTCTGGGTACATTTTTGGTATACATTTGCTTCTGCCGGGTCAGCTGAGCAGTGAATTTTTACTTAACTACCTCCTATCAGGAGAGACCTCAGGGCTGCATCTTTTGAGCGCAGTACTGAGCCTGAAAAGCGTTTACAACCCCACTTACAAGTAAAACTAGCTAAAATGTGCCTGGCTGCTGTTCACTGAAAAGCTCATTCTGGGTACATTTTTGGTATACATTTGCTTCTGCCGGGTCAGCTGAGCAGTGAATTTCTTCTTAACTACCTCCTATCAGGAGAGACCTCAGGGCTGCATCTTTTGAGCGCAGTACTGAGCCTGAAAAGCGTTTACAACCCCACTTACAAGTAAAACTAGCTAAAATGTGCCTGGCTGCTGTTCACTGAAAAGCTCATTCTGGGTACATTTTTGGTATACATTTGCTTCTGCCGGGTCAGCTGAGCAGTGAATTTCTACTTAACTACCTCCTATCAGGAGAGACCTCAGGGCTGCATCTTTTGAGCGCAGTACTGAGCCTGAAAAGCGTTTACAACCCCAGTCACAAGTAAAACTAGCTAAAATGTGCCTGGCTGCTGTTCACTGAAAAGCTCATTCTGGGTACATTTTTGGTATACATTTGCTTCTGCCGGGTCAGCTGAGCAGTGAATTTCTACTTAACTACCCCCTATCAGGAGAGACCTCAGGGCTGCATCTTTTGAGCGCAGTACTGAGCCTGAAAAGCGTTTACAACCCCACTTACAAGTAAAACTAGCTAAAATGTGCCTGGCTGCTGTTCACTGAAAAGCTCATTCTGGGTACATTTTTGGTATACATTTGCTTCTGCCGGGTCAGCTGAGCAGTGAATTTCTACTTAACTACCCCCTATCAGGAGAGACCTCAGGGCTGCATCTTTTGAGCGCAGTACTGAGCCTGAAAAGCGTTTACAACCCCAGTTACAAGTAAAACTAGCTAAAATGTGCCTGGCTGCTGTTCACTGAAAAGCTCATTCTGGGTACATTTTTGGTATACATTTGCTTCTGCCGGGTCAGCTGAGCAGTGAATTTCTACTTAACTACCTCCTATCAGGAGAGACCTCAGGGCTGCATCTTTTGAGCGCAGTACTGAGCCTGAAAAGCGTTTACAACCCCACTTACAAGTAAAACTAGCTAAAATGTGCCTAGCTGCTGTTCACTGAAAAGCTCATTCTGGGTACATTTTTGGTATACATTTGCTTCTGCCGGGTCAGCTGAGCAGTGAATTTCTACTTAACTATCTCCTATCAGGAGAGACCTCAGGGCTGCATCTTTTGAGCGCAGTACTGAGCCTGAAAAGCGTTTCCAACCCCACTTACAAGTAAAACTAGCTAAAATGTGCCTGGCTGCTGTTCACTGAAAAGCTCATTCTGGGTACATTTTTGGTATACATTTGCTTCTGCCGGGTCAGCTGAGCAGTGAATTTCTACTTAACTACCTCCTATCAGGAGAGACCTCAGGGCTGCATCTTTTGAGCGCAGTACTGAGCCTGAAAAGCGTTTACAACCCCAGTCACAAGTAAAACTAGCTAAAATGTGCCTGGCTGCTGTTCACTGAAAAGCTCATTCTGGGTACATTTTTGGTATACATTTGCTTCTGCCGGGTCAGCTGAGCAGTGAATTTCTACTTAACTACCTCCTATCAGGAGAGACCTCAGGGCTGCATCTTTTGAGCGCAGTACTGAGCCTGAAAAGCGTTTACAACCCCATTCACAAGTAAAACTAGCTAAAATGTGCCTGGCTGCTGTTCACTGAAAAGCTCATTCTGGGTACATTTTTGGTATACATTTGCTTCTGCCGCGTCAGCTGAGCAGTGAATTTCTACTTAACTACCTCCTATCAGGAGAGACCTCAGGGCTGCATCTTTTGAGCGCAGTACTGAGCCTGAAAACCGTTTACAACCCCAGTTACAAGTAAAACTAGCTAAAATGTGCCTGGCTGCTATTCACTGAAAAGCTCATTCTGGGTACATTTTTGGTATACATTTGCTTCTGCCGGGTCAGCTGAGCAGTGAATTTCTACTTAACTACCTCCTATCAGAAGAGACCTCAGGGCTGCATCTTTTGAGTGCAGTACTGAGCCTGAAAAGCGTTTACAACCCCACTTACAAGTAAAACTAGCTAAAATGTGCCTGGCTGCTGTTCACAGAAAAGCTAATTCTGGGTACATTTTTGGTATACATTTGCTTCTGCCGGGTCAGCTGAGCAGTGAATTTCTACTTAACTACCTCCTATCAGGAGAGACCTCAGGGCTGCATCTTTTGAGCGCAGTACTGAGCCTGAAAAGCGTTTACAACCCCACTTACAAGTAAAACTAGCTAAAATGTGCCTGGCTGCTGTTCACTGAAAAGCTCATTCTGGGTACATTTTTGGTATACATTTGCTTCTGCCGGGTCAGCTGAGCAGTGAATTTCTACTTAACTACCCCCTATCAGGAGAGACCTCAGGGCTGCATCTTTTGAGCGCAGTACTGAGCCTGAAAAGCGTTTACAACCCCACTTACAAGTAAAACTAGCTAAAATGTGCCTGGCTGCTGTTCACTGAAAAGCTCATTCTGGGTACATTTTTGGTATACATTTGCTTCTGCCGGGTCAGCTGAGCAGTGAATTTCTACTTAACTATCTCCTATCAGGAGAGACCTCAGGGCTGCATCTTTTGAGCGCAGTACTGAGCCTGAAAAGCGTTTCCAACCCCACTTACAAGTAAAACTAGCTAAAATGTGCCTGGCTGCTGTTCACTGAAAAGCTCATTCTGGGTACATTTTTGGTATACATTTGCTTCTGCCGGGTCAGCTGAGCAGTGAATTTCTACTTAACTACCTCCTATCAGGAGAGACCTCAGGGCTGCATCTTTTGAGCGCAGTACTGAGCCTGAAAAGCGTTTACAATCCCAGTCACAAGTAAAACTAGCTAAAATGTGCCTGGATGCTGTTCACTGAAAAGCTCATTCTGGGTACATTTTTGGTATACATTTGCTTCTGCCGGGTCAGCTGAGCAGTGAATTTCTACTTAACTACCTCCTATCAGGAGAGACCTCAGGGCTGCATCTTTTGAGCGCAGTACTGAGCCTGAAAACCGTTTACAACCCCAGTTACAAGTAAAACTAGCTAAAATGTGCCTGGCTGCTATTCACTGAAAAGCTCATTCTGGGTACATTTTTGGTATACATTTGCTTCTGCCGGGTCAGCTGAGCAGTGAATTTCTACTTAACTACCTCCTATCAGGAGAGACCTCAGGGCTGCATCTTTTGAGTGCAGTACTGAGCCTGAAAAGCGTTTACAACCCCACTTACAAGTAAAACTAGCTAAAATGTGCCTGGCTGCTGTTCACTGAAAAGCTAATTCTGGGTACATTTTTGGTATACATTTGCTTCTGCCGGGTCAGCTGAGCAGTGAATTTCTACTTAACTACCTCCTATCAGGAGAGACCTCAGGGCTGCATCTTTTGAGCGCAGTACTGAGCCTGAAAAGCGTTTACAACCCCACTTACAAGTAAAACTAGCTAAAATGTGCCTGGCTGCTGTTCACTGAAAAGCTCATTCTGGGTACATTTTTGGTATACATTTGCTTCTGCCGGGTCAGCTGAGCAGTGAATTTCTACTTAACTACCCCCTATCAGGAGAGACCTCAGGGCTGCATCTTTTGAGCGCAGTACTGAGCCTGAAAAGCGTTTACAACACCACTTACAAGTAAAACTAGCTAAAATGTGCCTGGCTGCTGTTCACTGAAAAGCTCATTCTGGGTACATTTTTGGTATACATTTGCTTCTGCCGGGTCAGCTGAGCAGTGAATTTCTACTTAACTACCTCCTATCAGGAGAGACCTCAGGGCTGCATCTTTTGAGCGCAGTACTGAGCCTGAAAAGCGTTTACAACCCCACTTACAAGTAAAACTAGCTAAAATGTTCCTGGCTGCTGTTCACAGAAAAGCTCATTCTGGGTACATTTTTGGTATACATTTGCTTTTGCCGGGTCAGCTGAGCAGTGAATTTCTACTTAACTACCTCCTATCAGGAGAGACCTCAGGGCTGCATCTTTTGAGCGCAGTACTGAGCCTGAAAAGCGTTTACAACCCCAGTCACAAGTAAAACTAGCTAAAATGTGCCTGGCTGCTGTTCACTGAAAAGCTCATTCTGGGTACATTTTTGGTATACATTTGCTTCTGCCGGGTCAGCTGAGCAGTGAATTTCTACTTAACTACCTCCTATCAGGAGAGACCTCAGGGCTGCATCTTTTGAGCGCAGTACTGAGCCTGAAAAGCGTTTACAACCCCAGTCACAAGTAAAACTAGCTAAAATGTGCCTGGCTGCTGTTCACTGAAAAGCTCATTCTGGGTACATTTTTAGTATACATTTGCTTCTGCCGGGTCAGCTGGGCATTGAATTTCTACTTAACTACCTCCTATCAGGAGAGACCTCAGGGCTGCATCTTTTGAGCGCAGTACTGAGCCTGAAAACCGTTTACAACCCCAGTTACAAGTAAAACTAGCTAAAATGTGCCTGGCTGCTATTCACTGAAAAGCTCATTCTGGGTACATTTTTGGTATACATTTGCTTCTGCCGGGTCAGCTGAGCAGTGAATTTCTACTTAACTACCTCCTATCAGAAGAGACCTCAGGGCTGCATCTTTTGAGTGCAGTACTGAGCCTGAAAAGCGTTTACAACCCCACTTACAAGTAAAACTAGCTAAAATGTGCCTGGCTGCTGTTCACAGAAAAGCTAATTCTGGGTACATTTTTGGTATACATTTGCTTCTGCCGGGTCAGCTGAGCAGTGAATTTCTACTTAACTACCTCCTATCAGGAGAGACCTCAGGGCTGCATCTTTTGAGCGCAGTACTGAGCCTGAAAAGCGTTTACAACCCCACTTACAAGTAAAACTAGCTAAAATGTGCCTGGCTGCTGTTCACTGAAAAGCTCATTCTGGGTACATTTTTGGTATACATTTGCTTCTGCCGGGTCAGCTGAGCAGTGAATTTCTACTTAACTACCCCCTATCAGGAGAGACCTCAGGGCTGCATCTTTTGAGCGCAGTACTGAGCCTGAAAAGCGTTTACAACCCCACTTACAAGTAAAACTAGCTAAAATGTGCCTGGCTGCTGTTCACTGAAAAGCTCATTCTGGGTACATTTTTGGTATACATTTGCTTCTGCCGGGTCAGCTGAGCAGTGAATTTCTACTTAACTATCTCCTATCAGGAGAGACCTCAGGGCTGCATCTTTTGAGCGCAGTACTGAGCCTGAAAAGCGTTTCCAACCCCACTTACAAGTAAAACTAGCTAAAATGTGCCTGGCTGCTGTTCACTGAAAAGCTCATTCTGGGTACATTTTTGGTATACATTTGCTTCTGCCGGGTCAGCTGAGCAGTGAATTTCTACTTAACTACCTCCTATCAGGAGAGACCTCAGGGCTGCATCTTTTGAGCGCAGTACTGAGCCTGAAAAGCGTTTACAATCCCAGTCACAAGTAAAACTAGCTAAAATGTGCCTGGATGCTGTTCACTGAAAAGCTCATTCTGGGTACATTTTTGGTATACATTTGCTTCTGCCGGGTCAGCTGAGCAGTGAATTTCTACTTAACTACCTCCTATCAGGAGAGACCTCAGGGCTGCATCTTTTGAGCGCAGTACTGAGCCTGAAAACCGTTTACAACCCCAGTTACAAGTAAAACTAGCTAAAATGTGCCTGGCTGCTATTCACTGAAAAGCTCATTCTGGGTACATTTTTGGTATACATTTGCTTCTGCCGGGTCAGCTGAGCAGTGAATTTCTACTTAACTACCTCCTATCAGGAGAGACCTCAGGGCTGCATCTTTTGAGTGCAGTACTGAGCCTGAAAAGCGTTTACAACCCCACTTACAAGTAAAACTAGCTAAAATGTGCCTGGCTGCTGTTCACTGAAAAGCTCATTCTGGGTACATTTTTGGTATACATTTGCTTCTGCCGGGTCAGCTGAGCAGTGAATTTCTACTTAACTACCTCCTATCAGGAGAGACCTCAGGGCTGCATCTTTTGAGCGCAGTACTGAGCCTGAAAAGCGTTTACAACCCCACTTACAAGTAAAACTAGCTAAAATGTGCCTGGCTGCTGTTCACTGAAAAGCTCATTCTGGGTACATTTTTGGTATACATTTGCTTCTGCCGGGTCAGCTGAGCAGTGAATTTCTACTTAACTACCCCCTATCAGGAGAGACCTCAGGGCTGCATCTTTTGAGCGCAGTACTGAGCCTGAAAAGCGTTTACAACACCACTTACAAGTAAAACTAGCTAAAATGTGCCTGGCTGCTGTTCACTGAAAAGCTCATTCTGGGTACATTTTTGGTATACATTTGCTTCTGCCGGGTCAGCTGAGCAGTGAATTTCTACTTAACTACCTCCTATCAGGAGAGACCTCAGGGCTGCATCTTTTGAGCGCAGTACTGAGCCTGAAAAGCGTTTACAACCCCACTTACAAGTAAAACTAGCTAAAATGTTCCTGGCTGCTGTTCACAGAAAAGCTCATTCTGGGTACATTTTTGGTATACATTTGCTTTTGCCGGGTCAGCTGAGCAGTGAATTTCTACTTAACTACCTCCTATCAGGAGAGACCTCAGGGCTGCATCTTTTGAGCGCAGTACTGAGCCTGAAAAGCGTTTACAACCCCACTTACAAGTAAAACTAGCTAAAATGTGCCTGGCTGCTGTTCACTGAAAAGCTCATTCTGGGTACATTTTTGGTATACATTTGCTTCTGCCGGGTCAGCTGAGCAGTGAATTTCTACTTAACTACCTCCTATCAGGGCTGCATCTTTTGAGCGCAGTACTGAGCCTGAAAAGCGTTTACAACCCCAGTCACAAGTAAAACTAGCTAAAATGTGCCTGGCTGCTGTTCACTGAAAAGCTCATTCTGGGTACATTTTTGGTATACATTTGCTTCTGCCGGGTCAGCTGAGCAGTGAATTTCTACTTAACTACCCCCTATCAGGAGAGACCTCAGGGCTGCATCTTTTGAGCGCAGTACTGAGCCTGAAAAGCGTTTACAACCCCACTTACAAGTAAAACTAGCTAAAATGTGCCTGGCTGCTGTTAACTGAAAAGCTCATTCTGGGTACATTTTTGGTATACATTTGCTTCTGCCGGGTCAGCTGAGCAGTGAATTTCTACTTAACTACCCCCTATCAGGAGAGACCTCAGGGCTGCATCTTTTGAGCGCAGTACTGAGCCTGAAAAGCGTTTACAACCCCAGTTACAAGTAAAACTAGCTAAAATGTGCCTGGCTGCTGTTCACTGAAAACCTCATTCTGGGTACATTTTTGGTATACATTTGCTTCTGCCGGGTCAGCTGAGCAGTGAATTTCTACTTAACTACCTCCTATCAGGAGAGACCTCAGGGCTGCATCTTTTGAGCGCAGTACTGAGCCTGAAAAGCGTTTACAACCCCACTTACAAGTAAAACTAGCTAAAATGTGCCTGGCTGCTGTTCACTGAAAAGCTCATTCTGGGTACATTTTTGGTATACATTTGCTTCTGCCGGGTCAGCTGAGCAGTGAATTTCTACTTAACTACCTCCTATCAGGAGAGACCTCAGGGCTGCATCTTTTGAGCGCAGTACTGAGCCTGAAAAGCGTTTACAACCCCAGTCACAAGTAAAACTAGCTAAAATGTGCCTGGCTGCTGTTCACTGAAAAGCTCATTCTGGGTACATTTTTGGTATACATTTGCTTCTGCCGGGTCAGCTGAGCAGTGAATTTCTACTTAACTACCTCCTATCAGGAGAGACCTCAGGGCTGCATCTTTTGAGCGCAGTACTGAGCCTGAAAACCGTTTACAACCCCAGTTACAAGTAAAACTAGCTAAAATGTGCCTGGCTGCTATTCACTGAAAAGCTCATTCTGGGTACATTTTTGGTATACATTTGCTTCTGCCGGGTCAGCTGAGCAGTGAATTTCTACTTAACTACCTCCTATCAGGAGAGACCTCAGGGCTGCATCTTTTGAGTGCAGTACTGAGCCTGAAAAGCGTTTACAACCCCACTTACAAGTAAAACTAGCTAAAATGTGCCTGGCTGCTGTTCACTGAAAAGCTAATTCTGGGTACATTTTTGGTATACATTTGCTTCTGCCGGGTCAGCTGAGCAGTGAATTTCTACTTAACTACCTCCTATCAGGAGAGACCTCAGGGCTGCATCTTTTGAGCGCAGTACTGAGCCTGAAAAGCGTTTACAACCCCACTTACAAGTAAAACTAGCTAAAATGTGCCTGGCTGCTGTTCACTGAAAAGCTCATTCTGGGTACATTTTTGGTATACATTTGCTTCTGCCGGGTCAGCTGAGCAGTGAATTTCTACTTAACTACCCCCTATCAGGAGAGACCTCAGGGCTGCATCTTTTGAGCGCAGTACTGAGCCTGAAAAGCATTTACAACCCCAGTTACAAGTAAAACTAGCTAAAATGTGCCTGGCTGCTGTTCACTGAAAAGCTCATTCTGGGTACATTTTTGCTATACATTTGCTTCTGCCGGGTCAGCTGAGCAGTGAATTTTTACTTAACTACCTCCTATCAGGAGAGACCTCAGGGCTGCATCTTTTGAGCGCAGTACTGAGCCTGAAAAGCGTTTACAACCCCACTTACAAGTAAAACTAGCTAAAATGTGCCTGGCTGCTGTTCACTGAAAAGCTCATTCTGGGTACATTTTTGGTATACATTTGCTTCTGCCGGGTCAGCTGAGCAGTGAATTTCTTCTTAACTACCTCCTATCAGGAGAGACCTCAGGGCTGCATCTTTTGAGCACAGTACTGAGCCTGAAAAGCGTTTACAACCCCACTTACAAGTAAAACTAGCTAAAATGTGCCTGGCTGCTGTTCACTGAAAAGCTCATTCTGGGTACATTTTTGGTATACATTTGCTTCTGCCGGGTCAGCTGAGCAGTGAATTTCTACTTAACTACCTCCTATCAGGAGAGACCTCAGGGCTGCATCTTTTGAGCGCAGTACTGAGCCTGAAAAGCGTTTACAACCCCAGTCACAAGTAAAACTAGCTAAAATGTGCCTGGCTGCTGTTCACTGAAAAGCTCATTCTGGGTACATTTTTGGTATACATTTGCTTCTGCCGGGTCAGCTGAGCAGTGAATTTCTACTTAACTACCCCCTATCAGGAGAGACCTCAGGGCTGCATCTTTTGAGCGCAGTACTGAGCCTGAAAAGCGTTTACAACCCCACTTACAAGTAAAACTAGCTAAAATGTGCCTGGCTGCTGTTCACTGAAAAGCTCATTCTGGGTACATTTTTGGTATACATTTGCTTCTGCCGGGTCAGCTGAGCAGTGAATTTCTACTTAACTACCCCCTATCAGGAGAGACCTCAGGGCTGCATCTTTTGAGCGCAGTACTGAGCCTGAAAAGCGTTTACAACCCCAGTTACAAGTAAATCTAGCTAAAATGTGCCTGGCTGCTGTTCACTGAAAAGCTCATTCTGGGTACATTTTTGGTATACATTTGCTTCTGCCGGGTCAGCTGAGCAGTGAATTTCTACTTAACTACCTCCTATCAGGATAGACCTCAGGGCTGCATCTTTTGAGCGCAGTACTGAGCCTGAAAAGCGTTTACAACCCCACTTACAAGTAAAACTAGCTAAAATGTGCCTGGCTGCTGTTCACTGAAAAGCTCATTCTGGGTACATTTTTGGTATACATTTGCTTCTGCCGGGTCAGCTGAGCAGTGATTTTCTACTTAACTATCTCCTATCAGGAGAGACCTCAGGGCTGCATCTTTTGAGCGCAGTACTGAGCCTGAAAAGCGTTTCCAACCCCACTTACAAGTAAAACTAGCTAAAATGTGCCTGGCTGCTGTTCACTGAAAAGCTCATTCTGGGTACATTTTTGGTATACATTTGCTTCTGCCGGGTCAGCTGAGCAGTGAATTTCTACTTAACTACCTCCTATCAGGAGAGACCTCAGGGCTGCATCTTTTGAGCGCAGTACTGAGCCTGAAAAGCGTTTACAACCCCAGTCACAAGTAAAACTAGCTAAAATGTGCCTGGCTACTGTTCACTGAAAAGCTCATTCTGGGTACATTTTTGGTATACATTTGCTTCTGCCGGGTCAGCTGAGCAGTGAATTTCTACTTAACTACCTCCTATCAGGAGAGACCTCAGGGCTGCATCTTTTGAGCGCAGTACTGAGCCTGAAAACCGTTTACAACCCCAGTTACAAGTAAAACTAGCTAAAATGTGCCTGGCTGCTGTTCACTGAAAAGCTCATTCTGGGTACATTTTTGGTATACATTTGCTTCTGCCGGGTCAGCTGAGCAGTGAATTTCTACTTAACTACCTCCTATCAGGAGAGACCTCAGGGCTGCATCTTTTGAGCGCAGTACTGAGCCTGAAAAGCGTTTACAACCCCAGTCACAAGTAAAACTAGCTAAAATGTGCCTGGCTGCTGTTCACTGAAAAGCTCATTCTGGGTACATTTTTGGTATACATTTGCTTCTGCCGGGTCAGCTGAGCAGTGAATTTCTACTTAACTACCTCCTATCAGGAGAGACCTCAGGGCTGCATCTTTTGAGCGCAGTACTGAGCCTGAAAACCGTTTACAACCCCAGTTACAAGTAAAACTAGCTAAAATGTGCCTGGCTGCTATTCACTGAAAAGCTCATTCTGGGTACATTTTTGGTATACATTTGCTTCTGCCGGGTCAGCTGAGCAGTGAATTTCTACAACTACCTCCTATCAGGAGAGACCTCAGGGCTGCATCTTTTGAGTGCAGTACTGAGCCTGAAAAGCGTTTACAACCCCACTTACAAGTAAAACTAGCTAAAATGTGCCTGGCTGCTGTTCACTGAAAAGCTAATTCTGGGTACATTTTTGGTATACATTTGCTTCTGCCGGGTCAGCTGAGCAGTGAATTTCTACTTAACTACCTCCTATCAGGAGAGACCTCAGGGCTGCATCTTTTGAGCGCAGTACTGAGCCTGAAAAGCGTTTACAACCCCACTTACAAGTAAAACTAGCTAAAATGTGCCTGGCTGCTGTTCACTGAAAAGCTCATTCTGGGTACATTTTTGGTATACATTTGCTTCTGCCGGGTCAGCTGAGCAGTGAATTTCTACTTAACTACCCCCTATCAGGAGAGACCTCAGGGCTGCATCTTTTGAGCGCAGTACTGAGCCTGAAAAGCGTTTACAACCCCAGTTACAAGTAAAACTAGCTAAAATGTGCCTGGCTGCTGTTCACTGAAAAGCTCATTCTGGGTACATTTTTGGTATACATTTGCTTCTGCCGGGTCAGCTGAGCAGTGAATTTCTACTTAACTACCTCCTATCAGGAGAGACCTCAGGGCTGCATCTTTTGAGCGCAGTACTGAGCCTGAAAAGCGTTTACAACCCCACTTACAAGTAAAACTGGCTAAAATGTGCCTGGCTGCTGTTCACTGAAAAGCTCATTCTGGGTACATTTTTGGTATACATTTGCTTCTGCCGGGTCAGCTGAGCAGTGAATTTCTACTTAACTACCTCCTATCAGGAGAGACCTCAGGGCTGCATCTTTTGAGCGCAGTACTGAGCCTGAAAAGCGTTTACAACCCCACTTACAAGTAAAACTAGCTAAAATGTGCCTGGCTGCTGTTCACTGAAAAGCTCATTCTGGGTACATTTTTGGTATACATTTGCTTCTGCCGGGTCAGCTGAGCAGTGAATTTCTACTTAACTATCTCCTATCAGGAGAGACCTCAGGGCTGCATCTTTTGAGCGCAGTACTGAGCCTGAAAAGCGTTTCCAACCATACTTACAAGTAAAACTAGCTAAAATGTGCCTGGCTGCTGTTCACTGAAAAGCTCATTCTGGGTACATTTTTGGTATACATTTGCTTCTGCCGGGTCAGCTGAGCAGTGAATTTCTACTTAACTACCTCCTATCAGGAGAGACCTCAGGGCTGCATCTTTTGAGCGCAGTACTGAGCCTGAAAAGCGTTTACAACCCCAGTCACAAGTAAAACTAGCAAAAATGTGCCTGGCTGCTGTTCACTGAAAAGCTCATTCTGGGTACATTTTTGGTATACATTTGCTTCTGCCGCGTCAGCTGAGCAGTGAATTTCTACTTAACTACCTCCTATCAGGAGAGACCTCAGGGCTGCATCTTTTGAGCGCAGTACTGAGCCTGAAAACCGTTTACAACCCCAGTTACAAGTAAAACTAGCTAAAATGTGCCTGGCTGCTATTCACTGAAAAGCTCATTCTGGGTACATTTTTGGTATACATTTGCTTCTGCCGGGTCAGCTGAGCAGTGAATTTCTACTTAACTACCTCCTATCAGAAGAGACCTCAGGGCTGCATCTTTTGAGTGCAGTACTGAGCCTGAAAAGCGTTTACAACCCCACTTACAAGTAAAACTAGCTAAAATGTGCCTGGCTGCTGTTCACAGAAAAGCTAATTCTGGGTACATTTTTGGTATACATTTGCTTCTGCCTGGTCAGCTGAGCAGTGAATTTCTACTTAACTACCTCCTATCAGGAGAGACCTCAGGGCTGCATCTTTTGAGCGCAGTACTGAGCCTGAAAAGCGTTTACAACCCCACTTACAAGTAAAACTAGCTAAAATGTGCCTGGCTGCTGTTCACTGAAAAGCTCATTCTGGGTACATTTTTGGTATACATTTGCTTCTGCCGGGTCAGCTGAGCAGTGAATTTCTACTTAACTACCCCCTATCAGGAGAGACCGCAGGGCTGCATCTTTTGAGCGCAGTACTGAGCCTGAAAAGCGTTTACAACCCCACTTACAAGTAAAACTAGCTAAAATGTGCCTGGCTGCTGTTCACTGAAAAGCTCATTCTGGGTACATTTTTGGTATACATTTGCTTCTGCCGGGTCAGCTGAGCAGTGAATTTCTACTTAACTATCTCCTATCAGGAGAGACCTCAGGGCTGCATCTTTTGAGCGCAGTACTGAGCCTGAAAAGCGTTTCCAACCCCACTTACAAGTAAAACTAGCTAAAATGTGCCTGGCTGCTGTTCACTGAAAAGCTCATTCTGGGTACATTTTTGGTATACATTTGCTTCTGCCGGGTCAGCTGAGCAGTGAATTTCTACTTAACTACCTCCTATCAGGAGAGACCTCAGGGCTGCATCTTTTGAGCGCAGTACTGAGCCTGAAAAGCGTTTACAATCCCAGTCACAAGTAAAACTAGCTAAAATGTGCCTGGCTGCTGTTCACTGAAAAGCTCATTCTGGGTACATTTTTGGTATACATTTGCTTCTGCCGGGTCAGCTGAGCAGTGAATTTCTACTTAACTACCTCCTATCAGGAGAGACCTCAGGGCTGCATCTTTTGAGCGCAGTACTGAGCCTGAAAACCGTTTACAACCCCAGTTACAAGTAAAACTAGCTAAAATGTGCCTGGCTGCTATTCACTGAAAAGCTCATTCTGGGTACATTTTTGGTATACATTTGCTTCTGCCGGGTCAGCTGAGCAGTGAATTTCTACTTAACTACCTCCTATCAGGAGAGACCTCAGGGCTGCATCTTTTGAGTGCAGTACTGAGCCTGAAAAGCGTTTACAACCCCACTTACAAGTAAAACTAGCTAAAATGTGCCTGGCTGCTGTTCACTGAAAAGCTAATTCTGGGTACATTTTTGGTATACATTTGCTTCTGCCGGGTCAGCTGAGCAGTGAATTTCTACTTAACTACCTCCTATCAGGAGAGACCTCAGGGCTGCATCTTTTGAGCGCAGTACTGAGCCTGAAAAGCGTTTACAACCCCACTTACAAGTAAAACTAGCTAAAATGTGCCTGGCTGCTGTTCACTGAAAAGCTCATTCTGGGTACATTTTTGGTATACATTTGCTTCTGCCGGGTCAGCTGAGCAGTGAATTTCTACTTAACTACCCCCTATCAGGAGAGACCTCAGGGCTGCATCTTTTGAGCGCAGTACTGAGCCTGAAAAGCGTTTACAACACCACTTACAAGTAAAACTAGCTAAAATGTGCCTGGCTGCTGTTCACTGAAAAGCTCATTCTGGGTACATTTTTGGTATACATTTGCTTCTGCCGGGTCAGCTGAGCAGTGAATTTCTACTTAACTACCTCCTATCAGGAGAGACCTCAGGGCTGCATCTTTTGAGCGCAGTACTGAGCCTGAAAAGCGTTTACAACCCCACTTACAAGTAAAACTAGCTAAAATGTGCCTGGCTGCTGTTCACTGAAAAGCTCATTCTGGGTACATTTTTGGTATACATTTGCTTTTGCCGGGTCAGCTGAGCAGTGAATTTCTACTTAACTACCTCCTATCAGGAGAGACCTCAGGGCTGCATCTTTTGAGCGCAGTACTGAGCCTGAAAAGCGTTTACAACCCCACTTACAAGTAAAACTAGCTAAAATGTGCCTGGCTGCTGTTCACTGAAAAGCTCATTCTGGGTACATTTTTGGTATACATTTGCTTCTGCCGGGTCAGCTGAGCAGTGAATTTCTACTTAACTACCTCCTATCAGGGCTGCATCTTTTGAGCGCAGTACTGAGCCTGAAAAGCGTTTACAACCCCAGTCACAAGTAAAACTAGCTAAAATGTGCCTGGCTGCTGTTCACTGAAAAGCTCATTCTGGGTACATTTTTGGTATACATTTGCTTCTGCCGGGTCAGCTGAGCAGTGAATTTCTACTTAACTACCCCCTATCAGGAGAGACCTCAGGGCTGCATCTTTTGAGCGCAGTACTGAGCCCGAAAAGCGTTTACAACCCCACTTACAAGTAAAACTAGCTAAAATGTGCCTGGCTGCTGTTAACTGAAAAGCTCATTCTGGGTACATTTTTGGTATACATTTGCTTCTGCCGGGTCAGCTGAGCAGTGAATTTCTACTTAACTACCCCCTATCAGGAGAGACCTCAGGGCTGCATCTTTTGAGCGCAGTACTGAGCCTGAAAAGCGTTTACAACCCCAGTTACAAGTAAAACTAGCTAAAATGTGCCTGGCTGCTGTTCACTGAAAACCTCATTCTGGGTACATTTTTGGTATACATTTGCTTCTGCCGGGTCAGCTGAGCAGTAAATTTCTACTTAACTACCTCCTATCAGGAGAGACCTCAGGGCTGCATCTTTTGAGCGCAGTACTGAGCCTGAAAAGCGTTTACAACCCCACTTACAAGTAAAACTAGCTAAAATGTGCCTGGCTGCTGTTCACTGAAAAGCTCATTCTGGGTACATTTTTGGTATACATTTGCTTCTGCCGGGTCAGCTGAGCAGTGAATTTCTACTTAACTACCTCCTATCAGGAGAGACCTCAGGGCTGCATCTTTTGAGCGCAGTACTGAGCCTGAAAAGCGTTTACAACCCCAGTCACAAGTAAAACTAGCTAAAATGTGCCTGGCTGCTGTTCACTGAAAAGCTCATTCTGGGTACATTTTTGGTATACATTTGCTTCTGCCGGGTCAGCTGAGCAGTGAATTTCTACTTAACTACCTCCTATCAGGAGAGACCTCAGGGCTGCATCTTTTGAGCGCAGTACTGAGCCTGAAAACCGTTTACAACCCCAGTTACAAGTAAAAATAGCTAAAATGTGCCTGGCTGCTATTCACTGAAAAGCTCATTCTGGGTACATTTTTGGTATACATTTGCTTCTGCCGGGTCAGCTGAGCAGTGAATTTCTACTTAACTACCTCCTATCAGGAGAGACCTCAGGGCTACATCTTTTGAGTGCAGTACTGAGCCTGAAAAGCGTTTACAACCCCACTTACAAGTAAAACTAGCTAAAATGTGCCTGGCTGCTGTTCACTGAAAAGCTAATTCTGGGTAAATTTTTGGTATACATTTGCTTCTGCCGGGTCAGCTGAGCAGTGAATTTCTACTTAACTACCTCCTATCAGGAGAGACCTCAGGGCTGCATCTTTTGAGCGCAGTACTGAGCCTGAAAAGCGTTTACAACCCCACTTACAAGTAAAACTAGCTAAAATGTGCCTGGCTGCTGTTCACTGAAAAGCTCATTCTGGGTACATTTTTGGTATACATTTGCTTCTGCCGGGTCAGCTGAGCAGTGAATTTCTACTTAACTACCCCCTATCAGGAGAGACCTCAGGGCTGCATCTTTTGAGCGCAGTACTGAGCCTGAAAAGCGTTTACAACCCCAGTCACAAGTAAAACTAGCTAAAATGTGCCTGGCTGCTGTTCACTGAAAAGCTCATTCTGGGTACATTTTTGGTATACATTTGCTTCTGCCGGGTCAGCTGAGCAGTGAATTTCTACTTAACTACCCCCTATCAGGAGAGACCTCAGGGCTGCATCTTTTGAGCGCAGTACTGAGCCTGAAAAGCGTTTACACAACCCCAGTTACAAGTAAAACTAGCTAAAATGTGCCTGGCTGCTGTTCACTGAAAAGCTCATTCTGGGTACATTTTTGGTGTACATTTGCTTCTGCCGGGTCAGCTGAGCAGTGAATTTCTACTTAACTACCTCCTATCAGGAGAGACCTCAGGGCTGCATCTTTTGAGCGCAGTACTGAGCCTGAAAAGCGTTTACAACCCCACTTACAAGTAAAACTAGCTAAAATGTGCCTGGCTGCTGTTCACTGAAAAGCTCATTCTGGGTACATTTTTGGTATACATTTGCTTCTGCCGGGTCAGCTGAGCAGTGAATTTCTACTTAACTACCTCCTATCAGGAGAGACCTCAGGGCTGCATCTTTTGAGCGCAGTACTGAGCCTGAAAACCGTTTACAACCCCAGTTACAAGTAAAAATAGCTAAAATGTGCCTGGCTGCTATTCACTGAAAAGCTCATTCTGGGTACATTTTTGGTATACATTTGCTTCTGCCGGGTCAGCTGAGCAGTGAATTTCTACTTAACTACCTCCTATCAGGAGAGACCTCAGGGCTACATCTTTTGAGCGCAGTACTGAGCCTGAAAAGCGTTTACAACCCCACTTACAAGTAAAACTAGCTAAAATGTGCCTGGCTGCTGTTCACTGAAAAGCTAATTCTGGGTACATTTTTGGTATACATTTGCTTCTGCCGGGTCAGCTGAGCAGTGAATTTCTACTTAACTACCTCCTATCAGGAGAGACCTCAGGGCTGCATCTTTTGAGCGCAGTACTGAGCCTGAAAAGCGTTTACAACCCCACTTACAAGTAAAACTAGCTAAAATGTGCCTGGCTGCTGTTCACTGAAAAGCTCATTCTGGGTACATTTTTGGTATACATTTGCTTCTGCCGGGTCAGCTGAGCAGTGAATTTCTACTTAACTACCCCCTATCAGGAGAGACCTCAGGGCTGCATCTTTTGAGCGCAGTACTGAGCCTGAAAAGCGTTTACAACCCCAGTCACAAGTAAAACTAGCTAAAATGTGCCTGGCTGCTGTTCACTGAAAAGCTCATTCTGGGTACATTTTTGGTATACATTTGCTTCTGCCGGGTCAGCTGAGCAGTGAATTTCTACTTAACTACCCCCTATCAGGAGAGACCTCAGGGCTGCATCTTTTGAGCGCAGTACTGAGCCTGAAAAGCGTTTACACAACCCCAGTTACAAGTAAAACTAGCTAAAATGTGCCTGGCTGCTGTTCACTGAAAAGCTCATTCTGGGTACATTTTTGGTATACATTTGCTTCTGCCGGGTCAGCTGAGCAGTGAATTTCTACTTAACTACCTCCTATCAGGAGAGACCTCAGGGCTGCATCTTTTGAGCGCAGTACTGAGCCTGAAAAGCGTTTACAACCCCACTTACAAGTAAAACTAGCTAAAATGTGCCTGGCTGCTGTTCACTGAAAAGCTCATTCTGGGTACATTTTTGGTATACATTTGCTTCTGCCGGGTCAGCTGAGCAGTGAATTTCTACTTAACTACCCCCTATCAGGAGAGACCTCAGGGCTGCATCTTTTGAGCGCAGTACTGAGCCTGAAAAGCGTTTACAACCCCAGTCACAAGTAAAACTAGCTAAAATGTGCCTGGCTGCTGTTCACTGAAAAGCTCATTCTGGGTACATTTTTGGTATACATTTGCTTCTGCCGGGTCAGCTGAGCAGTGAATTTCTACTTAACTACCCCCTATCAGGAGAGACCTCAGGGCTGCATCTTTTGAGCGCAGTACTGAGCCTGAAAAGCGTTTACACAACCCCAGTTACAAGTAAAACTAGCTAAAATGTGCCTGGCTGCTGTTCACTGAAAAGCTCATTCTGGGTACA
Source organism: Lissotriton vulgaris (assembly GCF_964263255.1). NCBI lineage: Eukaryota > Metazoa > Chordata > Amphibia > Caudata > Salamandridae > Lissotriton > Lissotriton vulgaris. The sequence continues at coordinate 342,497 of NW_028241457.1, read as the reverse complement.
TTTTTGGTATACATTTGCTTCTGCCGGGTCAGCTGAGCAGTGAATTTCTACTTAACTACCTCCTATCAGGAGAGACCTCAGGGCTGCATCTTTTGAGCGCAGTACTGAGCCTGAAAAGCGTTTACAACCCCACTTACAAGTAAAACTAGCTAAAATGTGCCTGGCTGCTGTTCACTGAAAAGCTCATTCTGGGTACATTTTTGGTATACATTTGCTTCTGCCGGGTCAGCTGAGCAGTGAATTTCTACTTAACTACCTCCTATCAGGAGAGACCTCAGGGCTGCATCTTTTGAGCGCAGTACTGAGCCTGAAAACCGTTTACAACCCCAGTTACAAGTAAAAATAGCTAAAATGTGCCTGGCTGCTATTCACTGAAAAGCTCATTCTGGGTACATTTTTGGTATACATTTGCTTCTGCCGGGTCAGCTGAGCAGTGAATTTCTACTTAACTACCTCCTATCAGGAGAGACCTCAGGGCTACATCTTTTGAGCGCAGTACTGAGCCTGAAAAGCGTTTACAACCCCACTTACAAGTAAAACTAGCTAAAATGTGCCTGGCTGCTGTTCACTGAAAAGCTAATTCTGGGTACATTTTTGGTATACATTTGCTTCTGCCGGGTCAGCTGAGCAGTGAATTTCTACTTAACTACCTCCTATCAGGAGAGACCTCAGGGCTGCATCTTTTGAGCGCAGTACTGAGCCTGAAAAGCGTTTACAACCCCACTTACAAGTAAAACTAGCTAAAATGTGCCTGGCTGCTGTTCACTGAAAAGCTCATTCTGGGTACATTTTTGGTATACATTTGCTTCTGCCGGGTCAGCTGAGCAGTGAATTTCTACTTAACTACCCCCTATCAGGAGAGACCTCAGGGCTGCATCTTTTGAGCGCAGTACTGAGCCTGAAAAGCGTTTACAACCCCAGTCACAAGTAAAACTAGCTAAAATGTGCCTGGCTGCTGTTCACTGAAAAGCTCATTCTGGGTACATTTTTGGTATACATTTGCTTCTGCCGGGTCAGCTGAGCAGTGAATTTCTACTTAACTACCCCCTATCAGGAGAGACCTCAGGGCTGCATCTTTTGAGCGCAGTACTGAGCCTGAAAAGCGTTTACACAACCCCAGTTACAAGTAAAACTAGCTAAAATGTGCCTGGCTGCTGTTCACTGAAAAGCTCATTCTGGGTACATTTTTGGTATACATTTGCTTCTGCCGGGTCAGCTGAGCAGTGAATTTCTACTTAACTACCTCCTATCAGGAGAGACCTCAGGGCTGCATCTTTTGAGCGCAGTACTGAGCCTGAAAAGCGTTTACAACCCCACTTACAAGTAAAACTAGCTAAAATGTGCCTGGCTGCTGTTCACTGAAAAGCTCATTCTGGGTACATTTTTGGTATACATTTGCTTCTGCCGGGTCAGCTGAGCAGTGAATTTCTACTTAACTACCTCCTATCAGGAGAGACCTCAGGGCTGCATCTTTTGAGCGCAGTACTGAGCCTGAAAAGCGTTTACAACCCCACTTACAAGTAAAACTAGCTAAAATGTGCCTGGCTGCTGTTCACTGAAAAGCTCATTCTGGGTACATTTTTGGTATACATTTGCTTCTGCCGGGTCAGCTGAGCAGTGAATTTCTACTTAACTACCCCCTATCAGGAGAGACCTCAGGGCTGCATCTTTTGAGCGCAGTACTGAGCCTGAAAAGCGTTTACAACCCCACTTACAAGTAAAACTAGCTAAAATGTGCCTGGCTGCTGTTCACTGAAAAGCTCATTCTGGGTACATTTTTGGTATACATTTGCTTCTGCCGGGTCAGCTGAGCAGTGAATTTCTACTTAACTATCTCCTATCAGGAGAGACCTCAGGGCTGCATCTTTTGAGCGCAGTACTGAGCCTGAAAAGCATTTCCAACCCCACTTACAAGTAAAACTAGCTAAAATGTGCCTGGCTGCTGTTCAATGAAAAGCTCATTCTGGGTACATTTTTGGTATACATTTGCTTCTGCCGGGTCAGCTGAGCAGTGAATTTCTACTTAACTACCTCCTATCAGGAGAGACCTCAGGGCTGCATCTTTTGAGCGCAGTACTGAGCCTGAAAAGCGTTTACAACCCCAGTCACAAGTAAAACTAGCTAAAATGTGCCTGGCTGCTGTTCACTGAAAAGCTCATTCTGGGTACATTTTTGGTATACATTTGCTTCTGCCGGGTCAGCTGAGCAGTGAATTTCTACTTAACTACCTCCTATCAGGAGAGACCTCAGGGCTGCATCTTTTGAGCGCAGTACTGAGCCTGAAAACCGTTTACAACCCCAGTTACAAGTAAAACTAGCTAAAATGTGCCTGGCTGCTATTCACTGAAAAGCTCATTCTGGGTACATTTTTGGTATACATTTGCTTCTGCCGGGTCAGCTGAGCAGTGAATTTCTACTTAACTACCTCCTATCAGGAGAGACCTCAGGGCTGCATCTTTTGAGTGCAGTACTGAGCCTGAAAAGCGTTTACAACCCCACTTACAAGTAAAACTAGCTAAAATGTGCCTGGCTGCTGTTCACTGAAAAGCTAATTCTGGGTACCTTTTTGGTATACATTTGCTTCTGCCGGGTCAGCTGAGCAGTGAATTTCTACTTAACTACCTCCTATCAGGAGAGACCTCAGGGCTGCATCTTTTGAGCGCAGTACTGAGCCTGAAAAGCGTTTACAACCCCACTTACAAGTAAAACTAGCTAAAATGTGCCTGGCTGCTGTTCACTGAAAAGCTCATTCTGGGTACATTTTTGGTATACATTTGCTTCTGCCGGGTCAGCTGAGCAGTGAATTTCTACTTAACTACCCCCTATCAGGAGAGACCTCAGGGCTGCATCTTTTGAGCGCAGTACTGAGCCTGAAAAGCGTTTACAACCCCAGTTACAAGTAAAACTAGCTAAAATGTGCCTGGCTGCTGTTCACTGAAAAGCTCATTCTGGGTACATTTTTGGTATACATTTGCTTCTGCCGGGTCAGCTGAGCAGTGAATTTCTACTTAACTACCTCCTATCAGGAGAGACCTCAGGGCTGCATCTTTTGAGCGCAGTACTGAGCCTGAAAAGCGTTTACAACCCCACTTACAAGTAAAACTAGCTAAAATGTGCCTGGCTGCTGTTCACTGAAAAGCTCATTCTGGGTACATTTTTGGTATACATTTGCTTCTGCCGGGTCAGCTGAGCAGTGAATTTCTACTTAACTACCTCCTATCAGGAGAGACCTCAGGGCTGCATCTTTTGAGCGCAGTACTGAGCCTGAAAAGCGTTTACAACCCCAGTCACAAGTAAAACTAGCTAAAATGTGCCTGGCTGCTGTTCACTGAAAAGCTCATTCTGGGTACATTTTTGGTATACATTTGCTTCTGCCGGGTCAGCTGAGTAGTGAATTTCTACTTAACTACCCCCTATCAGGAGAGACCTCAGGGCTGCATCTTTTGAGCGCAGTACTGAGCCTGAAAAGCGTTTACAACCCCACTTACAAGTAAAACTAGCTAAAATGTGCCTGGCTGCTGTTCACTGAAAAGCTCATTCTGGGTACATTTTTGGTATACATTTGCTTCTGCCGGGTCAGCTGAGCAGTGAATTTCTACTTAACTACCCCCTATCAGGAGAGACCTCAGGGCTGCATCTTTTGAGCGCAGTACTGAGCCTGAAAAGCGTTTACAACCCCAGTTACAAGTAAAACTAGCTAAAATGTGCCTGGCTGCTGTTCACTGAAAAGCTCATTCTGGGTACATTTTTGGTATACATTTGCTTCTGCCGGGTCAGCTGAGCAGTGAATTTCTACTTAACTACCTCCTATCAGGAGAGACCTCAGGGCTGCATCTTTTGAGCGCAGTACTGAGCCTGAAAAGCGTTTACAACCCCACTTACAAGTAAAACTAGCTAAAATGTGCCTGGCTGCTGTTCACTGAAAAGCTCATTCTGGGTACATTTTTGGTATACATTTGCTTCTGCCGGGTCAGCTGAGCAGTGAATTTCTACTTAACTACCTCCTATCAGGAGAGACCTCAGGGCTGCATCTTTTGAGCGCAGTACTGAGCCTGAAAAGCGTTTACAACCCCACTTACAAGTAAAACTAGATAAAATGTGCCTGGCTGCTGTTCACTGAAAAGCTCATTCTGGGTACATTTTTGGTATACATTTGCTTCTGCCGGGTCAGCTGAGCAGTGAATTTCTACTTAACTATCTCCTATCAGGAGAGACCTCAGGGCTGCATCTTTTGAGCGCAGTACTGAGCCTGAAAAGCGTTTCCAACCCCACTTACAAGTAAAACTAGCTAAAATGTGCCTGGCTGCTGTTCACTGAAAAGCTCATTCTGGGTACATTTTTGGTATACATTTGCTTCTGCCGGGTCAGCTGAGCAGTGAATTTCTACTTAACTACCTCCTATCAGGAGAGACCTAAGGGCTGCATCTTTTGAGCGCAGTACTGAGCCTGAAAACCGTTTACAACCCCAGTTACAAGTAAAACTAGCTAAAATGTGCCTGGCTGCTGTTCACTGAAAAGCTCATTCTGGGTACATTTTTGGTATACATTTGCTTCTGCCGGGTCAGCTGAGCAGTGAATTTCTACTTAACTACCTCCTATCAGGAGAGACCTCAGGGCTGCATCTTTTGAGCGCAGTACTGAGCCTGAAAAGCGTTTACAACCCCACTTACAAGTAAAACTAGCTAAAATGTGCCTGGCTGCTGTTCACTGAAAAGCTCATTCTGTGTACATTTTTGGTATACATTTGCTTCTGCCGGGTCAGCTGAGCAGTGAATTTCTACTTAACTACCTCCTATCAGGAGAGACCTCAGGGCTGCATCTTTTGAGCGCAGTACTGAGCCTGAAAAGCGTTTACAACCCCACTTACAAGTAAAACTAGCTAAAATGTGCCTGGCTGCTGTTCACTGAAAAGCTCATTCTGGGTACATTTTTGGTATACATTTGCTTCTGCCGGGTCAGCTGAGCAGTGAATTTCTACTTAACTATTTCCTATCAGGAGAGACCTCAGGGCTGCATCTTTTGAGCGCAGTACTGAGCCTGAAAAGCGTTTCCAACCCCACTTACAAGTAAAACTAGCTAAAATGTGCCTGGCTGCTGTTCACTGAAAAGCTCATTCTGGGTACATTTTTGGTATACATTTGCTTCTGCCGGGTCAGCTGAGCAGTGAATTTCTACTTAACTACCTCCTATCAGGAGAGACCTCAGGGCTGCATCTTTTGAGCGCAGTACTGAGCCTGAAAAGCGTTTACAACCCCAGTCACAAGTAAAACTAGCTAAAATGTGCCTGGCTGCTGTTCACTGAAAAGCTCATTCTGGGTACATTTTTGGTATACATTTGCTTCTGCCGGGTCAGCTGAGCAGTGAATTTCTACTTAACTACCTCCTATCAGGAGAGACCTCAGGGCTGCATCTTTTGAGCGCAGTACTGAGCCTGAAAACCGTTTACAACCCCAGTTACAAGTAAAACTAGCTAAAATGTGCCTGGCTGCTATTCACTGAAAAGCTCATTCTGGGTACATTTTTGGTATACATTTGCTTCTGCATGGTCAGCTGAGCAGTGAATTTCTACTTAACTACCTCCTATCAGGAGAGACCTCAGGGCTGCATCTTTTGAGTGAAGTACTGAGCCTGAAAAGCGTTTACAACCCCACTTACAAGTAAAACTAGCTAAAATGTGCCTGGCTGCTGTTCACTGAAAAGCTAATTCTGGGTACATTTTTGGTATACATTTGCTTCTGCCGGGTCAGCTGAGCAGTGAATTTCTACTTAACTACCTCCTATCAGGAGAGACCTCAGGGCTGCATCTTTTGAGCGCAGTACTGAGCCTGAAAAGCGTTTACAACCCCACTGACAAGTAAAACTAGCTAAAATGTGCCTGGCTGCTGTTCACTGAAAAGCTCATTCTGGGTACATTTTTGGTATACATTTGCTTCTGCCGGGTCAGCTGAGCAGTGAATTTCTACTTAACTACCCCCTATCAGGAGAGACCTCAGGGCTGCATCTTTTGAGCGCAGTACTGAGCCTGAAAAGCGTTTGCAACCCCACTTACAAGTAAAACTAGCTAAAATGTGCCTGGCTGTTGTTCACTGAAAAGCTAATTCTGGGTACATTTTTGGTATACATTTGCTTCTGCCGGGTCAGCTGAGCAGTGAATTTCTACTTAACTATCTCCTATCAGGAGAGACCTCAGGGCTGCATCTTTTGAGCGCAGTACTGAGCCTGAAAAGCGTTTCCAACCCCACTTACAAGTAAAACTAGCTAAAATGTGCCTGGCTGCTGTTCACTGAAAAGCTCATTCTGGGTACATTTTTGGTATACATTTGCTTCTGCCGGGTCAGCTGAGCAGTGAATTTCTACTTAACTACCTCCTATCAGGAGAGACCTCAGGGCTGCATCTTTTGAGCGCAGTACTGAGCCTGAAAAGCGTTTACAACCCCAGTCACAAGTAAAACTAGCTAAAATGTGCCTGGCTGCTGTTCACTGAAAAGCTCATTCTGGGTACATTTTTGGTATACATTTGCTTCTGCCGGGTCAGCTGAGCAGTGAATTTCTACTTAACTACCTCCTATCAGGAGAGACCTCAGGGCTGCATCTTTTGAGCGCAGTACTGAGCCTGAAAACCGTTTACAACCCCAGTTACAAGTAAAACTAGCTAAAATGTGCCTGGCTGCAATTCACTGAAAAGCTCATTCTGGGTACATTTTTGGTATACATTTGCTTCTGCCGGGTCAGCTGAGCAGTGAATTTCTACTTAACTACCTCCTATCAGGAGAGACCTCAGGGCTGCATCTTTTGAGTGTAGTACTGAGCCTGAAAAGCGTTTACAACCCCACTTACAAGTAAAACTAGCTAAAATGTGCCTGGCTGCTGTTCACTGAAAAGCTAATTCGGGGTACATTTTTGGTATACATTTGCTTCTGCCGGGTCAGCTGAGCAGTGAATTTCTACTTAACTACCTCCTATCAGGAGAGACCTCAGGGCTGCATCTTTTGAGCGCAGTACTGAGCCTGAAAAGCGTTTACAACCCCACTTACAAGTAAAACTAGCTAAAATGTGCCTGGCTGCTGTTCACTGAAAAGCTCATTCTGGGTACATTTTTGGTATACATTTGCTTCTGCCGGGTCAGCTGAGCAGTGAATTTCTACTTAACTACCCCCTATCAGGAGAGACCTCAGGGCTGCATCTTTTGAGCGCAGTACTGAGCCTGAAAAGCGTTTACAACCCCAGTTACAAGTAAAACTAGCTAAAATGTGCCTGGCTGCTGTTCACTGAAAAGCTCATTCTGGGTACATTTTTGGTATACATTTGCTTCTGCCGGGTCAGATGAGCAGTGAATTTCTACTTAACTACCTCCTATCAGGAGAGACCTCAGGGCTGCATCTTTTGAGCGCAGTACTGAGCCTGAAAAGCGTTTCCAACCCCACTTACAAGTAAAACTAGCTAAAATGTGCCTGGCTGCTGTTCACTGAAAAGCTCATTCTGGGTACATTTTTGGTATACATTTGCTTCTGCCGGGTCAACTGAGCAGTGAATTTCTACTTAACTACCTCCTATCAGGAGAGACCTCAGGGCTGCATCTTTTGAGCGCAGTACTGAGCCTGAAAAGCGTTTACAACCCCACTTACAAGTAAAACTAGCTAAAATGTGCCTGGCTGCTGTTCACTGAAAAGCTCATTCTGGGTACATTTTTGGTATACATTTGCTTCTGCCGGGTCAGCTGAGCAGTGAATTTCTACTTAACTATCTCCTATCAGGAGAGACCTCAGGGCTGCATCTTTTGAGCGCAGTACTGAGCCTGAAAAGCGTTTCCAACCCCACTTACAAGTAAAACTAGCTAAAATGTGCCTGGCTGCTGTTCACTGAAAAGCTCATTCTGGGTACATTTTTGGTATACATTTGCTTCTGCCGGGTCAGCTGAGCAGTGAATTTCTACTTAACTACCTCCTATCAGGAGAGACCTCAGGGCTGCATCTTTTGAGCGCAGTACTGAGCCAGAAAAGCGTTTACAACCCCAGTCACAAGTAAAACTAGCTAAAATGTGCCTGGCTGCTGTTCACTGAAAAGCTCATTCGGGGTACATTTTTGGTATACATTTGCTTCTGCCGGGTCAGCTGAGCAGTGAATTTCTACTTAACTACCTCCTATCAGGAGAGACCTCAGGGCTGCATCTTTTGAGCGCAGTACTGAGCCTGAAAAGCGTTTACAACCCCAGTCACAAGTAAAACTAGCTAAAATGTGCCTGGCTGCTGTTCACTGAAAAGCTCATTCTGGGTACATTTTTGGTATACATTTGCTTCTGCCGGGTCAGCTGAGCAGTGAATTTCTACTTAACTACCTCCTATCAGGAGAGACCTCAGGGCTGCATCTTTTGAGCGCAGTACTGAGCCTGAAAAGCGTTTCCAACCCCACTTACAAGTAAAACTAGCTAAAATGTGCCTGGCTGCTGTTCACTGAAAAGCTCATTCTGGGTACATTTTTGGTATACATTTGCTTCTGCCGGGTCAGCTGAGCAGTGAATTTCTACTTAACTACCTCCTATCAGGAGAGACCTCAGGGCTGCATCTTTTGAGCGCAGTACTGAGCCTGAAAACCGTTTACAACCCCAGTTACAAGTAAAACTAGATAAAATGTGCCTGGCTGCTGTTCACTGAAAAGCTCATTCTGGGTACATTTTTGGTATACATTTGCTTCTGCCGGGTCAGCTGAGCAGTGAATTTCTACTTAACTACCTCCTATCAGGAGAGACCTCAGGGCTGCATCTTTTGAGCGTAGTACTGAGCCTGAAAAGCATTTACAACCCCACTTACAAGTAAAACTAGCTAAAATGTGCCTGGCTGCTGTTCACTGAAAAGCTCATTCTGGGTACATTTTTGGTATACATTTGCTTCTGCCGGGTCAGCTGAGCAGTGAATTTCTACTTAACTACCTCCTATCAGGAGAGACCTCAGGGCTGCATCTTTTGAGCGCAGTACTGAGCCTGAAAAGCGTTTGCAACCCCACTTACAAGTAAAACTAGCTAAAATGTGCCTGGCTGCTGTTCACTGAAAAGCTAATTCTGGGTACATTTTTGGTATACATTTGCTTCTGCCGGGTCAGCTGAGCAGTGAATTTCTACTTAACTATCTCCTATCAGGAGAGACCTCAGGGCTGCATCTTTTGAGCGCAGTACTGAGCCTGAAAAGCGTTTCCAACCCCACTTACAAGTAAAACTAGCTAAAATGTGCCTGGCTGCTGTTCACTGAAAAGCTCATTCTGGGTACATTTTTGGTATACATTTGCTTCTGCCGGGTCAGCTGAGCAGTGAATTTCTACTTAACTACCTCCTATCAGGAGAGACCTCAGGGCTGCATCTTTTGAGCGCAGTACTGAGCCTGAAAAGCGTTTACAACCCCAGTCACAAGTAAAACTAGCTAAAATGTGCCTGGCTGCTGTTCACTGAAAAGCTCATTCTGGGTACATTTTTGGTATACATTTGCTTCTGCCGGGTCAGCTGAGCAGTGAATTTCTACTTAACTACCTCCTATCAGGAGAGACCTCAGGGCTGCATCTTTTGAGCGCAGTACTGAGCCTGAAAACCGTTTACAACCCCAGTTACAAGTAAAACTAGCTAAAATGTGCCTGGCTGCAATTCACTGAAAAGCTCATTCTGGGTACATTTTTGGTATACATTTGCTTCTGCCGGGTCAGCTGAGCAGTGAATTTCTACTTAACTACCTCCTATCAGGAGAGACCTCAGGGCTGCATCTTTTGAGTGTAGTACTGAGCCTGAAAAGCGTTTACAACCCCACTTACAAGTAAAACTAGCTAAAATGTGCCTGGCTGCTGTTCACTGAAAAGCTAATTCGGGGTACATTTTTGGTATACATTTGCTTCTGCCGGGTCAGCTGAGCAGTGAATTTCTACTTAACTACCTCCTATCAGGAGAGACCTCAGGGCTGCATCTTTTGAGCGCAGTACTGAGCCTGAAAAGCGTTTACAACCCCACTTACAAGTAAAACTAGCTAAAATGTGCCTGGCTGCTGTTCACTGAAAAGCTCATTCTGGGTACATTTTTGGTATACATTTGCTTCTGCCGGGTCAGCTGAGCAGTGAATTTCTACTTAACTACCCCCTATCAGGAGAGACCTCAGGGCTGCATCTTTTGAGCGCAGTACTGAGCCTGAAAAGCGTTTACAACCCCAGTTACAAGTAAAACTAGCTAAAATGTGCCTGGCTGCTGTTCACTGAAAAGCTCATTCTGGGTACATTTTTGGTATACATTTGCTTCTGCCGGGTCAGATGAGCAGTGAATTTCTACTTAACTACCTCCTATCAGGAGAGACCTCAGGGCTGCATCTTTTGAGCGCAGTACTGAGCCTGAAAAGCGTTTCCAACCCCACTTACAAGTAAAACTAGCTAAAATGTGCCTGGCTGCTGTTCACTGAAAAGCTCATTCTGGGTACATTTTTGGTATACATTTGCTTCTGCCGGGTCAGCTGAGCAGTGAATTTCTACTTAACTACCTCCTATCAGGAGAGACCTCAGGGCTGCATCTTTTGAGCGCAGTACTGAGCCTGAAAAGCGTTTACAACCCCACTTACAAGTAAAACTAGCTAAAATGTGCCTGGCTGCTGTTCACTGAAAAGCTCATTCTGGGTACATTTTTGGTATACATTTGCTTCTGCCGGGTCAGCTGAGCAGTGAATTTCTACTTAACTATCTCCTATCAGGAGAGACATCAGGGCTGCATCTTTTGAGCGCAGTACTGAGCCTGAAAAGCGTTTCCAACCCCACTTACAAGTAAAACTAGCTAAAATGTGCCTGGCTGCTGTTCACTGAAAAGCTCATTCTGGGTACATTTTTTTTTTTTTTTTTTTTTTTGTGTCCTCATACATGCCACCAGTCAATTGATACTCTGATTTAGCGCTCTTCAAGCCACTGACACAACCTTCCGTTACGGCCCTTGTGGTTATGGATAGCCTTTGAAGATTGCCCAGAGGTAGGATTGTTACCCGTCCAACTTCCTCTCGTACTGGTTCTTGCTGCGTAGGAAGGACAGGACCACAGAACCTCTGGCATAATCATTGGACTATTGGGATTATTTTTCGCTCCAGGTTTTTAACATCGACCATAATTTAGCAGACTTTTCACCGCCGCATAAAATATCTAATTTACTCACCACCATGATGCTTTTGAGACAGTCTGCAAACGTCGGAGAGAGTGCCGACTTCCAAGCTTTACAAATCTCTCTTCTAACAATCACTATTACATAAAAAATAAATTGTGATATGTGATTATTGACAGCATAATTCAGAGTTAGACCAAAGAATACCAATCTGGGGGTACATATAATTGAAGAAGATAATACCTCCTCCAGAAATTTACACACTTGCCCCCAAAAGTTGCTTATATTTGGGCAGTCTAAAAACATATGAATATCATTTGCGTCTTGTAAATTACATCTGGGGCAAGAATACGAAGTTACTGACAGCTTGGAAAGCTTAGCTGGAGTCCAATAAACTCTATACATTGTGTATAAATGGTTTCTTCTTAAATTGGACGGTTTGATTACTTTCTGAGATATCAAAAAGGAATCCGTCCACAACTTCTCCAAATTCTCCAAGTTATCGGTAATCGGGACCGGACTAAGATCCCATAGCCTAGTAATTTCCAACTCCAGATTATCTTTATAATCTAATAAAATTTTGTAGCATTTGGCGGTCTCTCCCTTCTTACCACTACAGCTGCTAATGAATCTCAAAAACAGATTTTCATCATCAGTACCCCAATATTGAGTTCCCCACCAGGCGGAAAGTTGATAAAATTTAAATCTCGTAAGAGTGCCGCCAGTTATGCCTACCAAAAAGTCCCAATTTAGACCTCTTGATTCATCGCTTAAATCGCCCCATCTGAAAAGACCAGTTATCTTCAAGGGAAGGGCCAATCGATCAGTTAAACATTCAGGGGTGCCGGGGGAATCCCAAATCGGGGCATATGAATGGTAGTAAGGAATATGAAGTAACTTGCAGCACTGTGTCCAGTAATATAGAGCAGCTTTCAAAAGCTTCAGTCTAACTTTTTTGAAGATTTTTTTATCCCCAAATTTAAACAAAAAAAAATCTGCATCATATGGTAGATCTTGCAGCATTGCCTGAAACAACAAACTGTTGGAAGTTGAGTCCAATTTATTGGCTAATAACCTAAAATTTTTAATTTGAAAGGCGTAACAATAAAATAATAAGTCTGGAAGAGATAGTCCTCCTACTTTCAATCCTCTCCTCAACTTCTTCCAGGCTATCCTTGGAGTCTTAGTAGCCCAAATGAAAGATCCTATCCTGCTTTGTAGATTCATTATATCTTTTTTATTAAATATTAAAGGAATGGAATTAAACAAAAACGTCACCTTTGGTAATATTATCATTTTAACCAAATTAACTCTACCGTAAATATTGAAAGGGAGTACATTCCACCTAGACAAAAGTCTTTTAATCTCTTTTATTACCTCTTCCCAACTAGTATTAGGAATTTCCTCCAATTTCTGGTTTAAGTAAACACCTAAATATCTCATCTTTGGTTTAGCTTCTGGAATAGGAACTGGGATATTCCAGCACATGACCTCGGTTTTATCCCGATTGATAGAATAACCGGAAACAGTACCAAAGTCCTCTGCTAGACTAAATAATCTTGGGATTGCTACTAGTGGATTGGAAGTATACAGGAGAAGATCATCTGCATATAACGCAGTCCTTATAGATAATTCTCCAATACTAAAAGAGGAAATTATGGAATCTTGCCTTAAAACACAAACAAAAGGCTCAATGTATATGTCAAACAATAATGGAGACAGGGGACATCCCTGTCTTGTCCCTCTGCAGATATTCAACCACTCTGACAGACCCCCATTCACCAAAATCTTAGCTCTCGGGCCCCTATATAAGGTTTCAATGCCTTTAATGTAAATCTCAGGAAAGCCAAATTTCTTCATCGCACTCCATAGATAAGGCCAGTTCACTTGGTCGAAAGCTTTGGCAGCGTCTATTGCCACAATCGCAAGTGGCTTTTCCTTCTGGATTGCATAATCAATCGCGCCAATCACTTGAAATGTAAGTTCGTTCAGTTGTCGACCAGGAATGAATCCTCGCTGATCAGGATGGATAATAGTCTTTATAACCTTAGCCAACCTGCTTGCTAGTATGCCCGAGTAAATCTTTAGGTCAGAGTTCAAAAGTGAAATGGGTCGATACGACCCTATTATTTCCGGGTCTTTATTCGGTTTTGCAATTAAAGAGATTGTAGCATCTGACCAGGAGGGCGGGATTTGTTTTCCCTGGATAAAAATATTGTTAAATAGTGCCTGTAGTGGGCCCAAGATTTCATCTATGTTGTCCTTATATATCTCTATTGGCAGACCGTCTGGGCCTGCTGCTTTGTTCCTTGCCATCTTTTTCACTTGCGATCTAATTTCCCCTTCCGTTATTTCCTTTACCAAAAAGGCTATGTCTTCATTACATAATTGTGGTAAGTATCCCAAAATCGCCAATTTTTCTAACTCATCCGTTGAGTTATTGATATTTTCTGAATAGAGTTCTTCGTAAAAGGATCTGGCTTCCTCCCTGATCTCACCATCTTCAGCCAAGACAAGGCCCGTTCCTCTTTGTTTTAACGTTTTGATGTTGTTCCTGGTCCTCTCCGACCTGGCCTTCCAAGCTAGCAATGACCCACATTTTTCCCCATATTCAAAATTTCTTAGTTTACTTATTTCCCATTTATCTCTAATTATTTTTTCATTTCTTAGCCTGAACTTTGTTTGTAGCTCAGAAAGTTCTTTTTCCAATCTTGATATGCCAAATTGATCATTAGGAATGGCGGAAAGAAGTTGCTGTTCTTTTAATTTAATCGCTCTAAGGTCCTTGATATCCATTTCTTTTTTTAACTTTCTAGTCAGAGCCATTTGGGGACCATATATACCTCTTAATACAGATTTAAATGCGTCCCATATTATATTGTCTGGGGCAGTATTATGGTTAAACAGAAAGAACTCTAGTATATTCTCCTTGACTTTTGTCTTATACTCTTCCTTTAACAAAATTGTCCTATCCAAAGTCCACCTATATTCTGAAGAGTTCTTTTGGAAATTAATGTTTAACTCAACTATTGAGTGGTCAGACAGCCCGATTGGAATATAGGAAATAGATTTAATATCTGCAAGCAATGATCTATTAACCAAAAAGAAATCTATCCTAGAAAATTGATGGTATTTTTTGCTAAAAAAGGAAAACTCACTACGGGTACCATGCTTAACTCTCCACACATCACATAGCAAATGCTCCTTCATAATATTTTTCAGGGCTAACATGGATTTCTTGGGGCATTTATATTTAGATTTAGAGGTGCGATCTACTGCAGGATCTAATAGTAAATTGAAGTCACCTCCTAATACCATGGGCATAGTGTATTGCAACATATGATTTTCTAATTTCTGTAAAAAACATGGATTATCATCATTTGGGCCATAATAAACCCCACATAGAAATTTAACTACACTGATTGAAACAACTGCGACCAGCCACCTGCCTGTTTGATCTGTGGCCCAATCATGCATGACAATTCCTTTATTTGCACAAATTATTATTGCTACCCCTCTCGTATTACCTAATTGTTTAGAACAAAAAACATCTTGAACCCATTTGCTCTTAATGAAAATGTTTCTACAATCATCTGCTTCTAAGTGGGTCTCTTGTAGGAAAATCAAGGAGGCCCCTTTACTCTCCAAAAAATGAAGAACATTTAATTGTTTCTTTCGATTTCCTAAACCGTTCAAATTCCAGGAAAGGATTTTAGTTTGTCTAACTTGAGACATACCAAAATTTTAAACTATAAATTGTGGCTTGTCTCGAGCGTATATATTGACAATTAAATTTAAGCAAAAAAGAGGAGAAATAATATTTTGTGGCACATGAGGACTTTTTTAGCTGCTTTTTACCCCTAACCCTAGTGAACCAACCCCCCCCCCCCCCGGGGAACCCTCCCTTCCTGATTGGCGAAAATACGCCCTAGGAGGCCCCGAACCACTGATGCCCTCTCCATTAAAAAAAGAAATATCGGTCTCTTTATCCCTATCTATACCTGTTTTTATTTATTGACCTGAGGTTCTCCCCTCATAGTCTTTTTTTTTTTTTTTTTCCCCACCTTTACTAGATCTCCCCTCACCACTCCACACTTATTATTTTTCATAATTATTATTCCCCCTTTTTTTTTTTTTTTTTTTTTTACCCCTCAAAAACTTTATCAGTAACACCTCAACTTATGTTTTTTTTTTTTTTTTTTTTTTAACTCTCACTCTCATCTCTCAACCATTTTAAACTAATTGAAATCGGGCAAATCATAGGAGGTATAATAGAAGATATAGTAGATTCCCCAATGTACATCCTAGACACATTCTATTCCTCCACTCTATTCCTCCTGTTCTTCCGATTCTTTCATCTTAGTCAAAACTGCATCAGCTTCCTCAGGAAAATGGCAGGTGTACATTTTATTGTTCCACATAATTTTGAGGAGCGCTGGGAATTTCATTTGAACCTGTGCACCATATGAACGTAAATCTGGCATCCTAGAGCCTAATTCCCACTGTCTTTGAGCAGTTTTACTTCCTATATCCGATCTGATGTGGTAGGGATTAGCACGAAAATGTAAGGAGGTACGGGATAAACACCTAGTGAGAATCAACTCTTTTATGCTGTAAGTTTGAAAGTATACCAAGATCTTCCTAGGTGCTTTCCGATCCGGGTGTAACTTAAATGGATCTCTATGAACCCGCTGAATCTCAGCTTCCAGGTTGATGTCTGGTCTGTCTTTAAGGATATCTTCCCGCAATAATCTACAAACAAACCCCTTGATATCTTCCACTTCTGCCCCTTCTGGTATTTTTAAGATCCTCAGGTTGTTGCGTCGTTGTTGAGTTTCTAACCTCTCCAGATCCATTGTTAGAATTCGATTCTGAGATTTTAAGGCAGCAATGTCCTTAGAGTTATTTTTTGAGGATTCTGCGAGTACTGATACTTTCCCCTCTAGAGTACTTGTTCTAACACTAATACCCTCGATTTTGGCCTCCAGGAGGTCAAATCTATCATGCAGTCCTTTCTGATTCCTTTCAGAAATCTCAAATCTTTCCAACAGATCCGCTCTTAGTGAATGAAGTAAAAAGCCCAGGCTCTTCTCTGTCTCAACGCTACCTCCACGACCATTCATCTCCTCGTTTGAAAGTGAAAAGAGACCATCATTTTCTAAACCCGATGTATGGGCTATATGGGGGTCAGCCAGAAAAGATTGGGGTACTGTATTCTGAGGCATTTGATGTATGTCAGTATCTTCCGAGGAAGGTTGTACTGAATCCTCTTTTTCAGCTGCCTCAGGTACCTCTGTAGAATTAGCTAATTTCAAAGCTGAGTATTTATTACTCAGAGAAAAAAATAGCTAAAAGAGGAGAAGCTGTGGTCGAGTTCATACTCTCGGTAAGATTTCCAACGGGCTTCACGGGCCTGTGCTGGTTACTTATCTCTCCTTCCTCTATAATATTAGTCTCGATATTAGTCTCAATAATTGCCTCAGTGTTGTTCGCCCCAGATGACACTGCTTGCTCCATAATTTTGAAATAGCTTTTAAGTGAAGGAGTCCCTTTCGCAATTTGGGTCAGTTTTAATCCTTTAGTCTTCCCCCTTCGTGTCCCTCCTTTCTTACTTTGCTTACAGGGTGAAATGGGAACCGGACCGCTACTTCCACCCTCGCACAAATCAGCTGTATTTAAAACCTCCTTCTTCTTTAGTTCGTGCTTTGAGCGCAGCTGGTAGCGATTCCTAGCCACACTTCTTTTCTCGCTATTACCACTGGCCGGAACAGTCTCTTCAGAGGGCAACTCGGACAGCTCGGGTAATTTAAGAGAACCAACTTTAAATTTGCCGCTAAAAGCAGCCTGTAAATCAGGGAATTCGCGCTGGAACTGAAGTTTAGACGCAGCTTTATCTGCCTCCATACATTCAATCAGTTCAACACAAGCAGAAAACACTATAGCTACTGTAGGGACACGGCGTGCAGATACTGCTGCCCGATACCAGTAGGCTGCTCTTGAGCGCAGCCAAGCATTATTACAGCTTACCCGGATTCCAGTATATTGCTCTACTTGCGTTTGGTTGTTATCGTGTGTCTTGCCGTGTCCTGTCTCCCTCAGCTCCCAGTTCCCTTCGTGTCCTTTCAGCCGATGCAGCTGCCCCGTTGTAGGCTCCTCCGCATACCTCCGAACGAGCTCTCGCTCTCGGTCCTCCCCTCTCATTCCAGTGTGGGTCCTAGCGCCGACAGCTTCTCTCCGCAGCCCTTGCTCGGCGGTTTTTACAAAACCGTGACCGCTGACACAAAAGGAAAAGAAAGCTCAGCAATTGTGGTATATTTCGTGAATCATATCGCACTCCATATCTCACCGTGAGAAAATCTGCACTCTGCCATCAAAAAGAAACAGGATACGAGACCTGCCGAAAAAACTCTATAGGGCTTAGGAACGGAGCCTCACAGCAGCCGTTAGCCTGCCGCCGCCATGTTCCCCTCCTCACGTTTCTCATATCATTCTGGGTACATTTTTGGTATACATTTGCTTCTGCCGGGTCAGCTGAGCAGTGAATTTCTACTTAACTACCTCCTATCAGGAGAGACCTCAGGGCTGCATCTTTTGAGCGCAGTACTGAGCCAGAAAAGCGTTTACAACCCCAGTCACAAGTAAAACTAGATAAAATGTGCCTGGCTGCTGTTCACTGAAAAGCTCATTCGGGGTACATTTTTGGTATACATTTGCTTCTGCCGGGTCAGCTGAGCAGTGAATTTCTACTTAACTACCTCCTATCAGGAGAGACCTCAGGGCTGCATCTTTTGAGCGCAGTACTGAGCCTGAAAAGCGTTTACAACCCCAGTCACAAGTAAAACTAGCTAAAATGTGCCTGGCTGCTGTTCACTGAAAAGCTCATTCTGGGTACATTTTTGGTATACATTTGCTTCTGCCGGGTCAGCTGAGCAGTGAATTTCTACTTAACTACCTCCTATCAGGAGAGACCTCAGGGCTGCATCTTTTGAGCGCAGTACTGAGCCTGAAAACCGTTTACAACCCCAGTTACAAGTAAAACTAGCTAAAATGTGCCTGGCTGCTATTCACTGAAAAGCTCATTCTGGGTACATTTTTGGTATACATTTGCTTCTGCCGGGTCAGCTGAGCAGTGAATTTCTACTTAACTACCTCCTATCAGGAGAGACCTCAGGGCTGCATCTTTTGAGCGCAGTACTGAGCCTGAAAAGCGTTTCCAACCCCACTTACAAGTAAAACTAGCTAAAATGTGCCTGGCTGCTGTTCACTGAAAAGCTCATTCTGGGTACATTTTTGGTATACATTTGCTTCTGCCGGGTCAGCTGAGCAGTGAATTTCTACTTAACTACCTCCTATCAGGAGAGACCTCAGGGCTGCATCTTTTGAGCGCAGTACTGAGCCTGAAAAGCGTTTACAACCCCAGTCACAAGTAAAACTAGCTAAAATGTGCCTGGCTGCTGTTCACTGAAAAGCTCATTCTGGGTACATTTTTGGTATACATTTGCTTCTGCCAGGTCAGCTGAGCAGTGAATTTCTACTTAACTACCTCCTATCAGGAGAGACCTCAGGGCTGCATCTTTTGAGCGCAGTACTGAGCCTGAAAACCGTTTACAACCCCAGTTACAAGTAAAACTAGCTAAAATGTGCCTGGCTGCTATTCACTGAAAAGCTCATTCTGGGTACATTTTTGGTATACATTTGCTTCTGCCGGGTCAGCTGAGCAGTGAATTTCTACTTAACTACCTCCTATCAGGAGAGACCTCAGGGCTGCATCTTTTGAGTGCAGTACTGAGCCTGAAAAGCGTTTACAACCCCACTTACAAGTAAAACTAGCTAAAATGTGCCTGGCTGCTGTTCACTGAAAAGCTCATTCTGGGTACATTTTTGGTATACATTTGCTTCTGCCGGGTCAGCTGAGCAGTGAATTTCTACTTAACTACCCCCTATCAGGAGAGACCTCAGGGCTGCATCTTTTGAGCGCAGTACTGAGCCTGAAAAGCGTTTACAACCCCACTTACAAGTAAAACTAGCTAAAATGTGCCTGGCTGCTGTTCACTGAAAAGCTCATTCTGGGTACATTTTTGGTATACATTTGCTTCTGCCGGGTCAGCTGAGCAGTGAATTTCTACTTAACTACCCCCTATCAGGAGAGACCTCAGGGCTGCATCTTTTGAGCGCAGTACTGAGCCTGAAAAGCGTTTACAACCCCAGTTACAAGTAAAACTAGCTAAAATGTGCCTGGCTGCTGTTCACTGAAAAGCTCATTCTGGGTACATTTTTGGTATACATTTGCTTCTGCCGGGTCAGCTGAGCAGTGAATTTCTACTTAACTACCTCCTATCAGGAGAGACCTCAGGGCTGCATCTTTTGAGCGCAGTACTGAGCCTGAAAAGCGTTTACAACCCCACTTACAAGTAAAACTAGCTAAAATGTGCCTGGCTGCTGTTCACTGAAAAGCTCATTCTGGGTACATTTTTGGTATACATTTGCTTCTGCCGGGTCAGCTGAGCAGTGAATTTCTACTTAACTACCTCCTATCAGGAGAGACCTCAGGGCTGCATCTTTTGAGTGCAGTACTGAGCCTGAAAAGCGTTTACAACCCCACTTACAAGTAAAACGAGCTAAAATGTGCCTGGCTGCTGTTCACTGAAAAGCTCATTCTGGGTACATTTTTGGTATACATTTGCTTCTGCCGGGTCAGCTGAGCAGTGAATTTCTACTTAACTACCTCCTATCAGGAGAGACCTCAGGGCTGCATCTTTTGAGTGCAGTACTGAGCCTGAAAAGCGTTTACAACCCCACTTACAAGTAAAACTAGCTAAAATGTGCCTGGCTGCTGTTCACAGAAAAGCTAATTCTGGGTACATTTTTGGTATACATTTGCTTCTGCCGGGTCAGCTGAGCAGTGAATTTCTACTTAACTACCTCCTATCAGGAGAGACCTCAGGGCTGCATCTTTTGAGCGCAGTACTGAGCCTGAAAAGCGTTTACAACCCCACTTACAAGTAAAACTAGCTAAAATGTGCCTGGCTGCTGTTCACTGAAAAGCTCATTCTGGGTACATTTTTGGTATACATTTGCTTCTGCCGGGTCAGCTGAGCAGTGAATTTCTACTTAACTACCCCCTATCAGGAGAGACCTCAGGGCTGCATCTTTTGAGCGCAGTACTGAGCCTGAAAAGCGTTTACAACCCCAGTTACAAGTAAAACTAGCTAAAATGTGCCTGGCTGCTGTTCACTGAAAAGCTCATTCTGGGTACATTTTTGGTATACATTTGCTTCTGCCGGGTCAGATGAGCAGTGAATTTCTACTTAACTACCTCCTATCAGGAGAGACCTCAGGGCTGCATCTTTTGAGCGCAGTACTGAGCCTGAAAAGCGTTTACAACCCCACTTACAAGTAAAACTAGCTAAAATGTGCCTGGCTGCTGTTCACTGAAAAGCTCATTCTGGGTACATTTTTGGTATACATTTGCTTCTGCCGGGTCAGCTGAGCAGTGAATTTCTACTTAACTACCCCCTATCAGGAGAGACCTCAGGGCTGCATCTTTTGAGCGCAGTACTGAGCCTGAAAAGCGTTTACAACCCCAGTTACAAGTAAAACTAGCTAAAATGTGCCTGGCTGCTGTTCACTGAAAAGCTCATTCTGGGTACATTTTTGGTATACATTTGCTTCTGCCGGGTCAGATGAGCAGTGAATTTCTACTTAACTACCTCCTATCAGGAGAGACCTCAGGGCTGCATCTTTTGAGCGCAGTACTGAGCCTGAAAAGCGTTTCCAACCCCACTTACAAGTAAAACTAGCTAAAATGTGCCTGGCTGCTGTTCACTGAAAAGCTCATTCTGGGTACATTTTTGGTATACATTTGCTTCTGCCGGGTCAGCTGAGCAGTGAATTTCTACTTAACTACCTCCTATCAGGAGAGACCTCAGGGCTGCATCTTTTGAGCGCAGTACTGAGCCTGAAAAGCGTTTACAACCCCACTTACAAGTAAAACTAGCTAAAATGTGCCTGGCTGCTGTTCACTGAAAAGCTCATTCTGGGTACATTTTTGGTATACATTTGCTTCTGCCGGGTCAGCTGAGCAGTGAATTTCTACTTAACTATCTCCTATCAGGAGAGACCTCAGGGCTGCATCTTTTGAGCGCAGTACTGAGCCTGAAAAGCGTTTCCAACCCCACTTACAAGTAAAACTAGCTAAAATGTGCCTGGCTGCTGTTCACTGAAAAGCTCATTCTGGGTACATTTTTGGTATACATTTGCTTCTGCCGGGTCAGCTGAGCAGTGAATTTCTACTTAACTACCTCCTATCAGGAGAGACCTCAGGGCTGCATCTTTTGAGCGCAGTACTGAGCCAGAAAAGCATTTACAACCCCAGTCACAAGTAAAACTAGCTAAAATGTGCCTGGCTGCTGTTCACTGAAAAGCTCATTCGGGGTACGTTTTTGGTATACATTTGCTTCTGCCGGGTCAGCTGAGCAGTGAATTTCTACTTAACTACCTCCTATCAGGAGAGACCTCAGGGCTGCATCTTTTGAGCGCAGTACTGAGCCTGAAAAGCGTTTACAACCCCAGTCACAAGTAAAACTAGCTAAAATGTGCCTGGCTGCTGTTCACTGAAAAGCTCATTCTGGGTACATTTTTGGTATACATTTGCTTCTGCCGGGTCAGCTGAGCAGTGAATTTCTACTTAACTACCTCCTATCAGGAGAGACCTCAGGGCTGCATCTTTTGAGCGCAGTACTGAGCCTGAAAACTGTTTACAACCCCAGTTACAAGTAAAACTAGCTAAAATGTGCCTGGCTGCTGTTCACTGAAAAGCTCATTCTGGGTACATTTTTGGTATACATTTGCTTCTGCCGGGTCAGCTGAGCAGTGAATTTCTACTTAACTACCCCCTATCAGGAGAGACCTCAGGGCTGCATCTTTTGAGCGCAGTACTGAGCCTGAAAAGCGTTTACAACCCCAGTTACAAGTAAAACTAGCTAAAATGTGCCTGGCTGCTGTTCACTGAAAAGCTCATTCTGGGTACATTTTTGGTATACATTTGCTTCTGCCGGGTCAGATGAGCAGTGAATTTCTACTTAACTACCTCCTATCAGGAGAGACCTCAGGGCTGCATCTTTTGAGCGCAGTACTGAGCCTGAAAAGCGTTTCCAACCCCACTTACAAGTAAAACTAGCTAAAATGTGCCTGGCTGCTGTTCACTGAAAAGCTCATTCTGGGTACATTTTTGGTATACATTTGCTTCTGCCGGGTCAGCTGAGCAGTGAATTTCTACTTAACTACCTCCTATCAGGAGAGACCTCAGGGCTGCATCTTTTGAGCGCAGTACTGAGCCTGAAAAGCATTTACAACCCCACTTACAAGTAAAACTAGCTAAAATGTGCCTGGCTGCTGTTCACTGAAAAGCTCATTCTGGGTACATTTTTGGTATACATTTGCTTCTGCCGGGTCAGCTGAGCAGTGAATTTCTACTTAACTATCTCCTATCAGGAGAGACCTCAGGGCTGCATCTTTTGAGCGCAGTACTGAGCCTGAAAAGCGTTTCCAACCCCACTTACAAGTAAAACTAGCTAAAATGTGCCTGGCTGCTGTTCACTGAAAAGCTCATTCTGGGTACATTTTTGGTATACATTTGCTTCTGCCGGGTCAGCTGAGCAGTGAATTTCTACTTAACTACCTCCTATCAGGAGAGACCTCAGGGCTGCATCTTTTGAGCGCAGTACTGAGCCAGAAAAGCATTTACAACCCCAGTCACAAGTAAAACTAGCTAAAATGTGCCTGGCTGCTGTTCACTGAAAAGCTCATTCGGGGTACATTTTTGGTATACATTTGCTTCTGCCGGGTCAGCTGAGCAGTGAATTTCTACTTAACTACCTCCTATCAGGAGAGACCTCAGGGCTGCATCTTTTGAGCGCAGTACTGAGCCTGAAAAGCGTTTACAACCCCAGTCACAAGTAAAACTAGCTAAAATGTGCCTGGCTGCTGTTCACTGAAAAGCTCATTCTGGGTACATTTTTGGTATACATTTGCTTCTGCCGGGTCAGCTGAGCAGTGAATTTCTACTTAACTACCTCCTATCAGGAGAGACCTCAGGGCTGCATCTTTTGAGCACAGTACTGAGCCTGAAAACCGTTTACAACCCCAGTTACAAGTAAAACTAGCTAAAATGTGCCTGGCTGCTATTCACTGAAAAGCTCATTCTGGGTACATTTTTGGTATACATTTGCTTCTGCCGGGTCAGCTGAGCAGTGAATTTCTACTTAACTACCTCCTATCAGGAGAGACCTCAGGGCTGCATCTTTTGAGTGCAGTACTGAGCCTGAAAAGCGTTTACAACCCCACTTACAAGTAAAACTAGCTAAAATGTGCCTGGCTGCTGTTCACTGAAAAGCTAATTCTGGGTACATTTTTGGTATACATTTGCTTCTGCCGGGTCAGCTGAGCAGTGAATTTCTACTTAACTACCTCCTATCAGGAGAGACCTCAGGGCTGCATCTTTTGAGCGCAGTACTGAGCCTGAAAAGCGTTTACAACCCCACTTACAAGTAAAACTAGCTAAAATGTGCCTGGCTGCTGTTCACTGAAAAGCTAATTCTGGGTACATTTTTGTTATACATTTGCTTCTGCCGGGTCAGCTGAGCAGTGAATTTCTACTTAACTACCTCCTATCAGGAGAGACCTCAGGGCTGCATCTTTTGAGTGCAGTACTGAGCCTGAAAAGCGTTTACAACCCCACTTACAAGTAAAACTAGCTAAAATGTGCCTGGCTGCTGTTCACTGAAAAGCTAATTCTGGGTACATTTTTGGTATACATTTGCTTCTGCCGGGTCAGCTGAGCAGTGAATTTCTACTTAACTACCTCCTATCAGGAGAGACCTCAGGGCTGCATCTTTTGAGCGCAGTACTGAGCCTGAAAAGCGTTTCCAACCCCACTTACAAGTAAAACTAGCTAAAATGTGCCTGGCTGCTGTTCACTGAAAAGCTCATTCTGGGTACATTTTTGGTATACATTTGCTTCTGCCGGGTCAGCTGAGCAGTGAATTTCTACTTAACTACCTCCTATCAGGAGAGACCTCAGGGCTGCATCTTTTGAGCGCAGTACTGAGCCTGAAAAGCGTTTACAACCCCAGTCACAAGTAAAACTAGCTAAAATGTGCCTGGCTGCTGTTCACTGAAAAGCTCATTCTGGGTACATTTTTGGTATACATTTGCTTCTGCCGGGTCAGCTGAGCAGTGAATTTCTACTTAACTACCTCCTATCAGGAGAGACCTCAGGGCTGCATCTTTTGAGCGCAGTACTGAGCCTGAAAACCGTTTACAACCCCAGTTACAAGTAAAACTAGCTAAAATGTGCCTGGCTGCTATTCACTGAAAAGCTCATTCTGGGTACATTTTTGGTATACATTTGCTTCTGCCGGGTCAGCTGAGCAGTGAATTTCTACTTAACTACCTCCTATCAGGAGAGACCTCAGGGCTGCATCTTTTGAGTGCAGTACTGAGCCTGAAAAGCGTTTACAACCCCACTTACAAGTAAAACTAGCTAAAATGTGCCTGGCTGCTGTTCACTGAAAAGCTCATTCTGGGTACATTTTTGGTATACATTTGCTTCTGCCGGGTCAGCTGAGCAGTGAATTTCTACTTAACTACCCCCTATCAGGAGAGACATCAGGGCTGCATCTTTTGAGCGCAGTACTGAGCCTGAAAAGCGTTTACAACCCCACTTACAAGTAAAACTAGCTAAAATGTGCCTGGCTGCTGTTCACTGAAAAGCTCATTCTGGGTACATTTTTGGTATACATTTGCTTCTGCCGGGTCAGCTGAGCAGTGAATTTCTACTTAACTACCCCCTATCAGGAGAGACCTCAGGGCTGCATCTTTTGAGCGCAGTACTGAGCCTGAAAAGCATTTACAACCCCAGTTACAAGTAAAACTAGCTAAAATGTGCCTGGCTGCTGTTCACTGAAAAGCTCATTCTGGGTACATTTTTGGTATACATTTGCTTCTGCCGGGTCAGCTGAGCAGTGAATTTCTACTTAACTACCTCCTATCAGGAGAGACCTCAGGGCTGCATCTTTTGAGCGCAGTACTGAGCCTGAAAAGCGTTTACAACCCCACTTACAAGTAAAACTAGCTAAAATGTGCCTGGCTGCTGTTCACTGAAAAGCTCATTCTGGGTACATTTTTGGTATACATTTGCTTCTGCCGGGTCAGCTGAGCAGTGAATTTCTACTTAACTACCTCCTATCAGGAGAGACCTCAGGGCTGCATCTTTTGAGCGCAGTACTGAGCCTGAAAAGCGTTTACAACCCCACTTACAAGTAAAACTAGCTAAAATGTGCCTGGCTGCTGTTCACTGAAAAGCTCATTCTGGGTACATTTTTGGTATACATTTGCTTCTGCCGGGTCAGCTGAGCAGTGAATTTCTACTTAACTACCTCCTATCAGGAGAGACCTCAGGGCTGCATCTTTTGAGTGCAGTACTGAGCCTGAAAAGCGTTTACAACCCCACTTACAAGTAAAACTAGCTAAAATGTGCCTGGCTGCTGTTCACAGAAAAGCTAATTCTGGGTACATTTTTGGTATACATTTGCTTCTGCCGGGTCAGCTGAGCAGTGAATTTCTACTTAACTACCCCCTATCAGGAGAGACCTCAGGGCTGCATCTTTTGAGCGCAGTACTGAGCCTGAAAAGCGTTTACAACCCCACTTACAAGTAAAACTAGCTAAAATGTGCCTGGCTGCTGTTCACTGAAAAGCTCATTCTGGGTACATTTTTGGTATACATTTGCTTCTGCCGGGTCAGCTGAGCAGTGAATTTCTACTTAACTACCCCCTATCAGGAGAGACCTCAGGGCTGCATCTTTTGAGCGCAGTACTGAGCCTGAAAAGCGTTTACAACCCCACTTACAAGTAAAACTAGCTAAAATGTGCCTGGCTGCTGTTCACTGAAAAGCTCATTCTGGGTACATTTTTGGTATACATTTGCTTCTGCCGGGTCAGCTGAGCAGTGAATTTCTACTTAACTACCTCCTATCAGGAGAGACCTCAGGGCTGCATCTTTTGAGCGCAGTACTGAGCCTGAAAAGCGTTTACAACCCCACTTACAAGTAAAACTAGCTAAAATGTGCCTGGCTGCTGTTCACTGAAAAGCTCATTCTGGGTACATTTTTGGTATACATTTGCTTCTGCCGGGTCAGCTGAGCAGTGAATTTCTACTTAACTATCTCCTATCAGGAGAGACCTCAGGGCTGCATCTTTTGAGCGCAGTACTGAGCCTGAAAAGCGTTTCCAACCCCACTTACAAGTAAAATTAGCTAAAATGTGCCTGGCTGCTGTTCACTGAAAAGCTCATTCTGGGTACATTTTTGGTATACATTTGCTTCTGCCGGGTCAGCTGAGCAGTGAATTTCTACTTAACTACCTCCTATCAGGAGAGACCTCAGGGCTGCATCTTTTGAGCGCAGTACTGAGCCTGAAAAGCGTTTACAACCCCAGTCACAAGTAAAACTAGCTAAAATGTGCCTGGCTGCTGTTCACTGAAAAGCTCATTCTGGGTACATTTTTGGTATACATTTGCTTCTGCCGGGTCAGCTGAGCAGTGAATTTCTACTTAACTACCCCCTATCAGGAGAGACCTCAGGACTGCATCTTTTGAGCGCAGTACTGAGCCTGAAAAGCGTTTACAACCCCACTTACAAGTAAAACTAGCTAAAATGTGCCTGGCTGCTGTTCACTGAAAAGCTCATTCTGGGTACATTTTTGGTATACATTTGCTTCTGCCGGGTCAGCTGAGCAGTGAATTTCTACTTAACTACCCCCTATCAGGAGAGACCTCAGGGCTGCATCTTTTGAGCGCAGTACTGAGCCTGAAAAGCGTTTACAACCCCAGTTACAAGTAAAACTAGCTAAAATGTGCCTGGCTGCTGTTCACTGAAAAGCTCATTCTGGGTACATTTTTGGTATACATTTGCTTCTGCCGGGTCAGCTGAGCAGTGAATTTCTACTTAACTACCTCCTATCAGGAGAGACCTCAGGGCTGCATCTTTTGAGCGCAGTACTGAGCCTGAAAAGCGTTTACAACCCCACTTACAAGTAAAACTAGCTAAAATGTGCCTGGCTGCTGTTCACTTTAAAGCTCATTCTGGGTACATTTTTGGTATACATTTGCTTCTGCCGGGTCAGCTGAGCAGTGAATTTCTACTTAACTACCTCCTATCAGGAGAGACCTCAGGGCTGCATCTTTTGAGCGCAGTACTGAGCCTGAAAAGCGTTTACAACCCCACTTACAAGTAAAACTAGATAAAATGTGCCTGGCTGCTGTTCACTGAAAAGCTCATTCTGGGTACATTTTTGGTATACATTTGCTTCTGCCGGGTCAGCTGAGCAGTGAATTTCTACTTAACTATCTCCTATCAGGAGAGACCTCAGGGCTGCATCTTTTGAGCGCAGTACTGAGCCTGAAAAGCGTTTCCAACCCCACTTACAAGTAAAACTAGCTAAAATGTGCCTGGCTGCTGTTCACTGAAAAGCTCATTCTGGGTACATTTTTGGTATACATTTGCTTCTGCCGGGTCAGCTGAGCAGTGAATTTCTACTTAACTACCTCCTATCAGGAGAGACCTCAGGGCTGCATCTTTTGAGCGCAGTACTGAGCCTGAAAACCGTTTACAACCCCAGTTACAAGTAAAACTAGCTAAAATGTGCCTGGCTGCTGTTCACTGAAAAGCTCATTCTGGGTACATTTTTGGTATACATTTGCTTCTGCCGGGTCAGCTGAGCAGTGAATTTCTACTTAACTACCTCCTATCAGGAGAGACCTCAGGGCTGCATCTTTTGAGCGCAGTACTGAGCCTGAAAAGCGTTTACAACCCCACTTACAAGTAAAACTAGCTAAATTGTGCCTGGCTGCTGTTCACTGAAAAGCTCATTCTGTGTACATTTTTGGTATACATTTGCTTCTGCCGGGTCAGCTGAGCAGTGAATTTCTACTTAACTACCTCCTATCAGGAGAGACCTCAGGGCTGCATCTTTTGAGCGCAGTACTGAGCCTGAAAAGCGTTTACAACCCCACTTACAAGTAAAACTAGCTAAAATGTGCCTGGCTGCTGTTCACTGAAAAGCTCATTCTGGGTACATTTTTGGTATACATTTGCTTCTGCCGGGTCAGCTGAGCAGTGAATTTCTACTTAACTATCTCCTATCAGGAGAGACCTCAGGGCTGCATCTTTTGAGCGCAGTACTGAGCCTGAAAAGCGTTTCCAACCCCACTTACAAGTAAAACTAGCTAAAATGTGCCTGGCTGCTGTTCACTGAAAAGCTCATTCTGGGTACATTTTTGGTATACATTTGCTTCTGCCGGGTCAGCTGAGCAGTGAATTTCTACTTAACTACCTCCTATCAGGAGAGACCTCAGGGCTGCATCTTTTGAGCGCAGTACTGAGCCTGAAAAGCGTTTACAACCCCAGTCACAAGTAAAACTAGCTAAAATGTGCCTGGCTGCTGTTCACTGAAAAGCTCATTCTGGGTACATTTTTGGTATACATTTGCTTCTGCCGGGTCAGCTGAGCAGTGAATTTCTACTTAACTACCTCCTATCAGGAGAGACCTCAGGGCTGCATCTTTTGAGCGCAGTACTGAGCCTGAAAACCGTTTACAACCCCAGTTACAAGTAAAACTAGCTAAAATGTGCCTGGCTGCTATTCACTGAAAAGCTCATTCTGGGTACATTTTTGGTATACATTTGCTTCTGCATGGTCAGCTGAGCAGTGAATTTCTACTTAACTACCTCCTATCAGGAGAGACCTCAGGGCTGCATCTTTTGAGTGAAGTACTGAGCCTGAAAAGCGTTTACAACCCCACTGACAAGTAAAACTAGCTAAAATGTTCCTGGCTGCTGTTCACTGAAAAGCTCATTCTGGGTACATTTTTGGTATACATTTGCTTCTGCCGGGTCAGCTGAGCAGTGAATTTCTACTTAACTACCCCCTATCAGGAGAGACCTCAGGGCTGCATCTTTTGAGCGCAGTACTGAGCCTGAAAAGCGTTTACAACCCCACTTACAAGTAAAACTAGCTAAAATGTGCCTGGCTGCTGTTCACTGAAAAGCTCATTCTGGGTACATTTTTGGTATACATTTGCTTCTGCCGGGTCAGCTGAGCAGTGAATTTCTACTTAACTACCTCCTATCAGGAGAGACCTCAGGGCTGCATCTTTTGAGCGCAGTACTGAGCCTGAAAAGCGTTTACAACCCCACTTACAAGTAAAACTAGCTAAAATGTGCCTGGCTGCTGTTCACTGAAAAGCTCATTCTGGGTACATTTTTGGTATACATTTGCTTCTGCCGGGTCAGCTGAGCAGTGAATTTCTACTTAACTATCTCCTATCAGGAGAGACCTCAGGGCTGCATCTTTTGAGCGCAGTACTGAGCCTGAAAAGCGTTTCCAACCCCACTTACAAGTAAAATTAGCTAAAATGTGCCTGGCTGCTGTTCACTGAAAAGCTCATTCTGGGTACATTTTTGGTATACATTTGCTTCTGCCGGGTCAGCTGAGCAGTGAATTTCTACTTAACTACCTCCTATCAGGAGAGACCTCAGGGCTGCATCTTTTGAGCGCAGTACTGAGCCTGAAAAGCGTTTACAACCCCAGTCACAAGTAAAACTAGCTAAAATGTGCCTGGCTGCTGTTCACTGAAAAGCTCATTCTGGGTACATTTTTGGTATACATTTGCTTCTGCCGGGTCAGCTGAGCAGTGAATTTCTACTTAACTACCCCCTATCAGGAGAGACCTCAGGGCTGCATCTTTTGAGCGCAGTACTGAGCCTGAAAAGCGTTTACAACCCCACTTACAAGTAAAACTAGCTAAAATGTGCCTGGCTGCTGTTCACTGAAAAGCTCATTCTGGGTACATTTTTGGTATACATTTGCTTCTGCCGGGTCAGCTGAGCAGTGAATTTCTACTTAACTACCCCCTATCAGGAGAGACCTCAGGGCTGCATCTTTTGAGCGCAGTACTGAGCCTGAAAAGCGTTTACAACCCCAGTTACAAGTAAAACTAGCTAAAATGTGCCTGGCTGCTGTTCACTGAAAAGCTCATTCTGGGTACATTTTTGGTATACATTTGCTTCTGCCGGGTCAGCTGAGCAGTGAATTTCTACTTAACTACCTCCTATCAGGAGAGACCTCAGGGCTGCATCTTTTGAGCGCAGTACTGAGCCTGAAAAGCGTTTACAACCCCACTTACAAGTAAAACTAGCTAAAATGTGCCTGGCTGCTGTTCACTTTAAAGCTCATTCTGGGTACATTTTTGGTATACATTTGCTTCTGCCGGGTCAGCTGAGCAGTGAATTTCTACTTAACTACCTCCTATCAGGAGAGACCTCAGGGCTGCATCTTTTGAGCGCAGTACTGAGCCTGAAAAGCGTTTACAACCCCACTTACAAGTAAAACTAGATAAAATGTGCCTGGCTGCTGTTCACTGAAAAGCTCATTCTGGGTACATTTTTGGTATACATTTGCTTCTGCCGGGTCAGCTGAGCAGTGAATTTCTACTTAACTATCTCCTATCAGGAGAGACCTCAGGGCTGCATCTTTTGAGCGCAGTACTGAGCCTGAAAAGCGTTTCCAACCCCACTTACAAGTAAAACTAGCTAAAATGTGCCTGGCTGCTGTTCACTGAAAAGCTCATTCTGGGTACATTTTTGGTATACATTTGCTTCTGCCGGGTCAGCTGAGCAGTGAATTTCTACTTAACTACCTCCTATCAGGAGAGACCTCAGGGCTGCATCTTTTGAGCGCAGTACTGAGCCTGAAAACCGTTTACAACCCCAGTTACAAGTAAAACTAGCTAAAATGTGCCTGGCTGCTGTTCACTGAAAAGCTCATTCTGGGTACATTTTTGGTATACATTTGCTTCTGCCGGGTCAGCTGAGCAGTGAATTTCTACTTAACTACCTCCTATCAGGAGAGACCTCAGGTCTGCATCTTTTGAGCGCAGTACTGAGCCTGAAAAGCGTTTACAACCCCACTTACAAGTAAAACTAGCTAAATTGTGCCTGGCTGCTGTTCACTGAAAAGCTCATTCTGTGTACATTTTTGGTATACATTTGCTTCTGCCGGGTCAGCTGAGCAGTGAATTTCTACTTAACTACCTCCTATCAGGAGAGACCTCAGGGCTGCATCTTTTGAGCGCAGTACTGAGCCTGAAAAGCGTTTACAACCCCACTTACAAGTAAAACTAGCTAAAATGTGCCTGGCTGCTGTTCACTGAAAAGCTCATTCTGGGTACATTTTTGGTATACATTTGCTTCTGCCGGGTCAGCTGAGCAGTGAATTTCTACTTAACTATCTCCTATCAGAAGAGACCTCAGGGCTGCATCTTTTGAGCGCAGTACTGAGCCTGAAAAGCGTTTCCAACCCCACTTACAAGTAAAACTAGCTAAAATGTGCCTGGCTGCTGTTCACTGAAAAGCTCATTCTGGGTACATTTTTGGTATACATTTGCTTCTGCCGGGTCAGCTGAGCAGTGAATTTCTACTTAACTACCTCCTATCAGGAGAGACCTCAGGGCTGCATCTTTTGAGCGCAGTACTGAGCCTGAAAAGCGTTTACAACCCCACTTACAAGTAAAACTAGCTAAAATGTGCCTGGCTGCTGTTCACTGAAAAGCTCATTCTGGGTACATTTTTGGTATACATTTGCTTCTGCCGGGTCAGCTGAGCAGTGAATTTCTACTTAACTACCTCCTATCAGGAGAGACCTCAGGGCTGCATCTTTTGAGCGCAGTACTGAGCCTGAAAAGCGTTTACAACCCCACTTACAAGTAAAACTAGCTAAAATGTGCCTGGCTGCTGTTCACTGAAAAGCTCATTCTGGGTACATTTTTGGTATACATTTGCTTCTGCCGGGTCAGCTGAGCAGTGAATTTCTACTTAACTATCTCCTATCAGGAGAGACCTCAGGGCTGCATCTTTTGAGCGCAGTACTGAGCCTGAAAAGCATTTCCAACCCCACTTACAAGTAAAACTAGCTAAAATGTGCCTGGCTGCTGTTCACTGAAAAGCTCATTCTGGGTACATTTTTGGTATACATTTGCTTCTGCCGGGTCAGCTGAGCAGTGAATTTCTACTTAACTACCTCCTATCAGGAGAGACCTCAGGGCTGCATCTTTTGAGCGCAGTACTGAGCCTGAAAAGCGTTTACAACCCCAGTCACAAGTAAAACTAGCTAAAATGTGCCTGGCTGCTGTTCACTGAAAAGCTCATTCTGGGTACATTTTTGGTATACATTTGCTTCTGCCGGGTCAGCTGAGCAGTGAATTTCTACTTAACTACCCCCTATCAGGAGAGACCTCAGGGCTGCATCTTTTGAGCGCAGTACTGAGCCTGAAAAGCGTTTACAACCCCACTGACAAGTAAAACTAGCTAAAATGTGCTTGGCTGCTGTTCACTGAAAAGCTCATTCTGGGTACATTTTTGGTATACATTTGCTTCTGCCGGGTCAGCTGAGCAGTGAATTTCTACTTAACTACCCCCTATCAGGAGAGACCTCAGGGCTGCATCTTTTGAGCGCAGTACTGAGCCTGAAAAGCGTTTACAACCCCACTTACAAGTAAAACTAGCTAAAATGTGCCTGGCTGCTGTTCACTGAAAAGCTCATTCTGGGTACATTTTTGGTATACATTTGCTTCTGCCGGGTCAGCTGAGCAGTGAATTTCTACTTAACTACCTCCTATCAGGAGAGACCTCAGGGCTGCATCTTTTGAGCGCAGTACTGAGCCTGAAAAGCGTTTACAACCCCACTTACAAGTAAAACTAGCTAAAATGTGCCTGGCTGCTGTTCACTGAAAAGCTCATTCTGGGTACATTTTTGGTATACATTTGCTTCTGCCGGGTCAGCTGAGCAGTGAATTTCTACTTAACTATCTCCTATCAGGAGAGACCTCAGGGCTGCATCTTTTGAGCGCAGTACTGAGCCTGAAAAGCGTTTCCAACCCCACTTACAAGTAAAATTAGCTAAAATGTGCCTGGCTGCTGTTCACTGAAAAGCTCATTCTGGGTACATTTTTGGTATACATTTGCTTCTGCCGGGTCAGCTGAGCAGTGAATTTCTACTTAACTACCTCCTATCAGGAGAGACCTCAGGGCTGCATCTTTTGAGCGCAGTACTGAGCCTGAAAAGCGTTTACAACCCCAGTCACAAGTAAAACTAGCTAAAATGTGCCTGGCTGCTGTTCACTGAAAAGCTCATTCTGGGTACATTTTTGGTATACATTTGCTTCTGCCGGGTCAGCTGAGCAGTGAATTTCTACTTAACTACCCCCTATCAGGAGAGACCTCAGGGCTGCATCTTTTGAGCGCAGTACTGAGCCTGAAAAGCGTTTACAACCCCACTTACAAGTAAAACTAGCTAAAATGTGCCTGGCTGCTGTTCACTGAAAAGCTCATTCTGGGTACATTTTTGGTATACATTTGCTTCTGCCGGGTCAGCTGAGCAGTGAATTTCTACTTAACTACCCCCTATCAGGAGAGACCTCAGGGCTGCATCTTTTGAGCGCAGTACTGAGCCTGAAAAGCGTTTACAACCCCAGTTACAAGTAAAACTAGCTAAAATGTGCCTGGCTGCTGTTCACTGAAAAGCTCATTCTGGGTACATTTTTGGTATACATTTGCTTCTGCCGGGTCAGCTGAGCAGTGAATTTCTACTTAACTACCTCCTATCAGGAGAGACCTCAGGGCTGCATCTTTTGAGCGCAGTACTGAGCCTGAAAAGCGTTTACAACCCCACTTACAAGTAAAACTAGCTAAAATGTGCCTGGCTGCTGTTCACTTTAAAGCTCATTCTGGGTACATTTTTGGTATACATTTGCTTCTGCCGGGTCAGCTGAGCAGTGAATTTCTACTTAACTACCTCCTATCAGGAGAGACCTCAGGGCTGCATCTTTTGAGCGCAGTACTGAGCCTGAAAAGCGTTTACAACCCCACTTACAAGTAAAACTAGATAAAATGTGCCTGGCTGCTGTTCACTGAAAAGCTCATTCTGGGTACATTTTTGGTATACATTTGCTTCTGCCGGGTCAGCTGAGCAGTGAATTTCTACTTAACTATCTCCTATCAGGAGAGACCTCAGGGCTGCATCTTTTGAGCGCAGTACTGAGCCTGAAAAGCGTTTCCAACCCCACTTACAAGTAAAACTAGCTAAAATGTGCCTGGCTGCTGTTCACTGAAAAGCTCATTCTGGGTACATTTTTGGTATACATTTGCTTCTGCCGGGTCAGCTGAGCAGTGAATTTCTACTTAACTACCTCCTATCAGGAGAGACCTCAGGGCTGCATCTTTTGAGCGCAGTACTGAGCCTGAAAACCGTTTACAACCCCAGTTACAAGTAAAACTAGCTAAAATGTGCCTGGCTGCTGTTCACTGAAAAGCTCATTCTGGGTACATTTTTGGTATACATTTGCTTCTGCCGGGTCAGCTGAGCAGTGAATTTCTACTTAACTACCTCCTATCAGGAGAGACCTCAGGTCTGCATCTTTTGAGCGCAGTACTGAGCCTGAAAAGCGTTTACAACCCCACTTACAAGTAAAACTAGCTAAATTGTGCCTGGCTGCTGTTCACTGAAAAGCTCATTCTGTGTACATTTTTGGTATACATTTGCTTCTGCCGGGTCAGCTGAGCAGTGAATTTCTACTTAACTACCTCCTATCAGGAGAGACCTCAGGGCTGCATCTTTTGAGCGCAGTACTGAGCCTGAAAAGCGTTTACAACCCCACTTACAAGTAAAACTAGCTAAAATGTGCCTGGCTGCTGTTCACTGAAAAGCTCATTCTGGGTACATTTTTGGTATACATTTGCTTCTGCCGGGTCAGCTGAGCAGTGAATTTCTACTTAACTATCTCCTATCAGAAGAGACCTCAGGGCTGCATCTTTTGAGCGCAGTACTGAGCCTGAAAAGCGTTTCCAACCCCACTTACAAGTAAAATTAGCTAAAATGTGCCTGGCTGCTGTTCACTGAAAAGCTCATTCTGGGTACATTTTTGGTATACATTTGCTTCTGCCGGGTCAGCTGAGCAGTGAATTTCTACTTAACTACCTCCTATCAGGAGAGACCTCAGGGCTGCATCTTTTGAGCGCAGTACTGAGCCTGAAAAGCGTTTACAACCCCAGTCACAAGTAAAACTAGCTAAAATGTGCCTGGCTGCTGTTCACTGAAAAGCTCATTCTGGGTACATTTTTGGTATACATTTGCTTCTGCCGGGTCAGCTGAGCAGTGAATTTCTACTTAACTACCTCCTATCAGGAGAGACCTCAGGGCTGCATCTTT
The DNA here is from genome assembly GCF_964263255.1 of Lissotriton vulgaris. Lineage (NCBI taxonomy): Eukaryota > Metazoa > Chordata > Amphibia > Caudata > Salamandridae > Lissotriton > Lissotriton vulgaris. Next base: position 307,071 of record NW_028241457.1, on the reverse strand, counting down.
TGAGCGCAGTACTGAGCCTGAAAACCGTTTACAACCCCAGTTACAAGTAAAACTAGCTAAAATGTGCCTGGCTGCTATTCACTGAAAAGCTCATTCTGGGTACATTTTTGGTATACATTTGCTTCTGCATGGTCAGCTGAGCAGTGAATTTCTACTTAACTACCTCCTATCAGGAGAGACCTCAGGGCTGCATCTTTTGAGTGAAGTACTGAGCCTGAAAAGCGTTTACAACCCCACTGACAAGTAAAACTAGCTAAAATGTTCCTGGCTGCTGTTCACTGAAAAGCTCATTCTGGGTACATTTTTGGTATACATTTGCTTCTGCCGGGTCAGCTGAGCAGTGAATTTCTACTTAACTACCCCCTATCAGGAGAGACCTCAGGGCTGCATCTTTTGAGCGCAGTACTGAGCCTGAAAAGCGTTTACAACCCCACTGACAAGTAAAACTAGCTAAAATGTGCCTGGCTGCTGTTCACTGAAAAGCTCATTCTGGGTACATTTTTGGTATACATTTGCTTCTGCCGGGTCAGCTGAGCAGTGAATTTCTACTTAACTACCTCCTATCAGGAGAGACCTCAGGGCTGCATCTTTTGAGCGCAGTACTGAGCCTGAAAAGCGTTTGCAACCCCACTTACAAGTAAAACTAGCTAAAATGTGCCTGGCTGCTGTTCACTGAAAAGCTAATTCTGGGTACATTTTTGGTATACATTTGCTTCTGCCGGGTCAGCTGAGCAGTGAATTTCTACTTAACTATCTCCTATCAGGAGAGACCTCAGGGCTGCATCTTTTGAGCGCAGTACTGAGCCTGAAAAGCGTTTCCAACCCCACTTACAAGTAAAACTAGCTAAAATGTGCCTGGCTGCTGTTCACTGAAAAGCTCATTCTGGGTACATTTTTGGTATACATTTGCTTCTGCCGGGTCAGCTGAGCAGTGAATTTCTACTTAACTACCTCCTATCAGGAGAGACCTCAGGGCTGCATCTTTTGAGCGCAGTACTGAGCCTGAAAAGCGTTTACAACCCCACTTACAAGTAAAACTAGCTAAAATGTGCCTGGCTGCTGTTCACTGAAAAGCTCATTCTGGGTACATTTTTGGTATACATTTGCTTCTGCCGGGTCAGCTGAGCAGTGAATTTCTACTTAACTATCTCCTATCAGGAGAGACCTCAGGGCTGCATCTTTTGAGCGCAGTACTGAGCCTGAAAAGCATTTCCAACCCCACTTACAAGTAAAACTAGCTAAAATGTGCCTGGCTGCTGTTCACTGAAAAGCTCATTCTGGGTACATTTTTGGTATACATTTGCTTCTGCCGGGTCAGCTGAGCAGTGAATTTCTACTTAACTACCTCCTATCAGGAGAGACCTCAGGGCTGCATCTTTTGAGCGCAGTACTGAGCCTGAAAAGCGTTTACAACCCCAGTCACAAGTAAAACTAGCTAAAATGTGCCTGGCTGCTGTTCACTGAAAAGCTCATTCTGGGTACATTTTTGGTATACATTTGCTTCTGCCGGGTCAGCTGAGCAGTGAATTTCTACTTAACTACCCCCTATCAGGAGAGACCTCAGGGCTGCATCTTTTGAGCGCAGTACTGAGCCTGAAAAGCGTTTACAACCCCACTTACAAGTAAAACTAGCTAAAATGTGCTTGGCTGCTGTTCACTGAAAAGCTCATTCTGGGTACATTTTTGGTATACATTTGCTTCTGCCGGGTCAGCTGAGCAGTGAATTTCTACTTAACTACCCCCTATCAGGAGAGACCTCAGGGCTGCATCTTTTGAGCGCAGTACTGAGCCTGAAAAGCGTTTACAACCCCAGTTACAAGTAAAACTAGCTAAAATGTGCCTGGCTGCTGTTCACTGAAAAGCTCATTCTGGGTACATTTTTGGTATACATTTGCTTCTGCCGGGTCAGCTGAGCAGTGAATTTCTACTTAACTACCTCCTATCAGGAGAGACCTCAGGGCTGCATCTTTTGAGCGCAGTACTGAGCCTGAAAAGCGTTTACAACCCCACTTACAAGTAAAACTAGCTAAAATGTGCCTGGCTGCTGTTCACTGAAAAGCTCATTCTGGGTACATTTTTGGTATACATTTGCTTCTGCCGGGTCAGCTGAGCATTGAATTTCTACTTAACTACCTCCTATCAGGAGAGACCTCAGGGCTGCATCTTTTGAGCGCAGTACTGAGCCTGAAAAGCGTTTACAACCCCACTTACAAGTAAAACTAGATAAAATGTGCCTGGCTGCTGTTCACTGAAAAGCTCATTCTGGGTACATTTTTGGTATACATTTGCTTCTGCCGGGTCAGCTGAGCAGTGAATTTCTACTTAACTATCTCCTATCAGGAGAGACCTCAGGGCTGCATCTTTTGAGCGCAGTACTGAGCCTGAAAAGCGTTTCCAACCCCACTTACAAGTAAAACTAGCTAAAATGTGCCTGGCTGCTGTTCACTGAAAAGCTCATTCTGGGTACATTTTTGGTATACATTTGCTTCTGCCGGGTCAGCTGAGCAGTGAATTTCTACTTAACTACCTCCTATCAGGAGAGACCTCAGGGCTGCATCTTTTGAGCGCAGTACTGAGCCTGAAAACCGTTTACAACCCCAGTTACAAGTAAAACTAGCTAAAATGTGCCTGGCTGCTGTTCACTGAAAAGCTCATTCTGGGTACATTTTTGGTATACATTTGCTTCTGCCGGGTCAGCTGAGCAGTGAATTTCTACTTAACTACCTCCTATCAGGAGAGACCTCAGGGCTGCATCTTTTGAGCGCAGTACTGAGCCTGAAAACCGTTTACAACCCCAGTTACAAGTAAAACTAGCTAAAATGTGCCTGGCTGCTGTTCACTGAAAAGCTCATTCTGGGTACATTTTTGGTATACATTTGCTTCTGCCGGGTCAGCTGAGCAGTGAATTTCTACAACTACCTCCTATCAGGAGAGACCTCAGGGCTGCATCTTTTGAGTGCAGTACTGAGCCTGAAAAGCGTTTACAACCCCACTAACAAGTAAAACTAGCTAAAATGTGCCTGGCTGCTGTTCACTGAAAAGCTAATTCTGGGTACATTTTTGGTATACATTTGCTTCTGCCGGGTCAGCTGAGCAGTGAATTTCTACTTAACTACCTCCTATCAGGAGAGACCTCAGGGCTGCATCTTTTGAGCGCAGTACTGAGCCTGAAAACCGTTTACAACCCCAGTTACAAGTAAAACTAGCTAAAATGTGCCTGGCTGCTGTTCACTGAAAAGCTCATTCTGGGTACATTTTTGGTATACATTTGCTTCTGCCGGGTCAGCTGAGCAGTGAATTTCTACTTAACTACCTCCTATCAGGAGAGACCTCAGGGCTGCATCTTTTGAGCGCAGTACTGAGCCTGAAAAGCGTTTACAACCCCTCTTACAAGTAAAACTAGCTAAAATGTGCCTGGCTGCTGTTCACTGAAAAGCTCATTCTGTGTACATTTTTGGTATACATTTGCTTCTGCCGGGTCAGCTGAGCAGTGAATTTCTACTTAACTACCTCCTATCAGGAGAGACCTCAGGGCTGCATCTTTTGAGCGCAGTACTGAGCCTGAAAAGCGTTTACAACCCCACTTACAAGTAAAACTAGCTAAAATGTGCCTGGCTGCTGTTCACTGAAAAGCTCATTCTGGGTACATTTTTGGTATACATTTGCTTCTGCCGGGTCAGCTGAGCAGTGAATTTCTACTTAACTATCTCCTATCAGGAGAGACCTCAGGGCTGCATCTTTTGAGCGCAGTACTGAGCCTGAAAAGCGTTTCCAACCCCACTTACAAGTAAAACTAGCTAAAATGTGCCTGGCTGCTGTTCACTGAAAAGCTCATTCTGGGTACATTTTTGGTATACATTTGCTTCTGCCGGGTCAGCTGAGCAGTGAATTTCTACTTAACTACCTCCTATCAGGAGAGACCTCAGGGCTGCATCTTTTGAGCGCAGTACTGAGCCTGAAAAGCGTTTACAACCCCAGTCACAAGTAAAACTAGCTAAAATGTGCCTGGCTGCTGTTCACTGAAAAGCTCATTCTGGGTACATTTTTGGTATACATTTGCTTCTGCCGGGTCAGCTGAGCAGTGAATTTCTACTTAACTACCTCCTATCAGGAGAGACCTCAGGGCTGCATCTTTTGAGCGCAGTACTGAGCCTGAAAACCGTTTACAACCCCAGTTACAAGTAAAACTAGCTAAAATGTGCCTGGCTGCTATTCACTGAAAAGCTCATTCTGGGTACATTTTTGGTATACATGTGCTTCTGCATGGTCAGCTGAGCAGTGAATTTCTACTTAACTACCTCCTATCAGGAGAGACCTCAGGGCTGCATCTTTTGAGTGAAGTACTGAGCCTGAAAAGCGTTTACAACCCCTCTTACAAGTAAAACTAGCTAAAATGTGCCTGGCTGCTGTTCACTGAAAAGCTAATTCTGGGTACATTTTTGGTATACATTTGCTTCTGCCGGGTCAGCTGAGCAGTGAATTTCTACTTAACTATCTCCTATCAGGAGAGACCTCAGGGCTGCATCTTTTGAGCGCAGTACTGAGCCTGAAAAGCGTTTCCAACCCCACTTACAAGTAAAACTAGCTAAAATGTGCCTGGCTGCTGTTCACTGAAAAGCTCATTCTGGGTACATTTTTGGTATACATTTGCTTCTGCCGGGTCAGCTGAGCAGTGAATTTCTACTTAACTACCTCCTATCAGGAGAGACCTCAGGGCTGCATCTTTTGAGCGCAGTACTGAGCCAGAAAAGCGTTTACAACCCCAGTCACAAGTAAAACTAGCTAAAATGTGCCTGGCTGCTGTTCACTGAAAAGCTCATTCTGGGTACATTTTTGGTATACATTTGCTTCTGCCGGGTCAGCTGAGCAGTGAATTTCTACTTAACTACCTCCTATCAGGAGAGACCTCAGGGCTGCATCTTTTGAGCGCAGTACTGAGCCTGAAAACCGTTTACAACCCCAGTTACAAGTAAAACTAGATAAAATGTGCCTGGCTGCTATTCACTGAAAAGCTCATTCTGGGTACATTTTTGGTATACATTTGCTTCTGCCGGGTCAGCTGAGCAGTGAATTTCTACTTAACTACCCCCTATCAGGAGAGACCTCAGGGCTGCATCTTCTGAGCGCAGTACTGAGCCTGAAAAGCGTTTACAACCCCACTTACAAGTAAAACTAGCTAAAATGTGCCTGGCTGCTGTTCACTGAAAAGCTCATTCTGGGTAAATTTTTGGTATACATTTGCTTCTGCCGGGTCAGCTGAGCAGTGAATTTATACTTAACTACCCCCTATCAGGAGAGACCTCAGGGCTGCATCTTTTGAGCGCAGTACTGAGCCTGAAAAGCGTTTACAACCCCAGTTACAAGTAAAACTAGCTAAAATGTGCCTGGCTGCTGTTCACTGAAAAGCTCATTCTGGGTACATTTTTGGTATACATTTGCTTCTGCCGGGTCAGCTGAGCAGTGAATTTCTACTTAACTACCTCCTATCAGGAGAGACCTCAGGGCTGCATCTTTTGAGCGCAGTACTGAGCCTGAAAAGCGTTTACAACCCCACTTACAAGTAAAACTAGCTAAAATGTGCCTGACTGCTGTTCACTGAAAAGCTCATTCTGGGTACATTTTTGGTATACATTTGCTTCTGCCGGGTCAGCTGAGCAGTGAATTTCTACTTAACTACCCCCTATCAGGAGAGACCTCAGGGCTGCATCTTTTGAGCGCAGTACTGAGCCTGAAAAGCGTTTACAACCACAGTTACAAGTAAAACTAGCTAAAATGTGCCTGGCTGCTGTTCACTGAAAAGCTCATTCTGGGTACATTTTTGGTATACATTTGCTTCTGCCGGGTCAGCTGAGCAGTGAATTTCTACTTAACTACCTCCTATCAGGAGAGACCTCAGGGCTGCATCTTTTGAGCGCAGTACTGAGCCTGAAAAGCGTTTACAACCCCACTTACAAGTAAAACTAGCTAAAATGTGCCTGGCTGCTGTTCACTGAAAAGCTCATTCTGGGTACATTTTTGGTATACATTTGCTTCTGCCGGGTCAGCTGAGCAGTGATTTTCTACTTAACTACCTCCTATCAGGAGAGACCTCAGGGCTGCATCTTTTGAGCGCAGTACTGAGCCTGAAAAGCGTTTACAACCCCACTTACAAGTAAAACTAGCTAAAATGTGCCTGGCTGCTGTTCACTGAAAAGCTCATTCTGGGTACATTTTTGGTATACATTTGCTTCTGCCGGGTCAGCTGAGCAGTGAATTTCTACTTAACTATCTCCTATCAGGAGAGACCTCAGGGATGCATCTTTTGAGCGCAGTACTGTGCCTGAAAAGCGTTTCCAACCCCACTTACAAGTAAAACTAGCTAAAATGTGCCTGGCTGCTGTTCACTGAAAAGCTCATTCTGGGTTAATTTTTGGTATACATTTGCTTCTGCCGGGTCAGCTGAGCAGTGAATTTCTACTTAACTACCTCCTATCAGGAGAGACCTCAGGGATGCATCTTTTGAGCGCAGTACTGTGCCTGAAAAGCGTTTCCAACCCCACTTACAAGTAAAACTAGCTAAAATGTGCCTGGCTGCTGTTCACTGAAAAGCTCATTCTGGGTTAATTTTTGGTATACATTTGCTTCTGCCGGGTCAGCTGAGCAGTGAATTTCTACTTAACTACCTCCTATCAGGAGAGACCTCAGGGCTGCATCTTTTGAGCGCAGTACTGAGCCTGAAAAGCGTTTACAACCCCAGTCACAAGTAAAACTAGCTAAAATGTGCCTGGCTGCTGTTCACTGAAAAGCTCATTCTGGGTACATTTTTGGTATACATTTGCTTCTGCCGGGTCAGCTGAGCAGTGAATTTCTACTTAACTACCTCCTATCAGGAGAGACCTCAGGGCTGCATCTTTTGAGCACAGTACTGAGCCCGAAAACCGTTTACAACCCCAGTTACAAGTAAAACTAGCTAAAATGTGCCTGGCTGCTATTCACTGGAAAGCTCATTCTGGGTACATTTTTGGTATACATTTGCTTCTGCCGGGTCAGCTGAGCAGTGAATTTCTACTTAACTACCTCCTATCAGGAGAGACCTCAGGGCTGCATCTTTTGAGTGCAGTACTGAGCCTGAAAAGCGTTTACAACCCCACTTACAAGTAAAACTAGCTAAAATGTGCCTGGCTAATGTTCACTGAAAAGCTAATTCTGGGTACATTTTTGGTATACATTTGCTTCTGCCGGGTCAGCTGAGCAGTGAATTTCTACTTAACTACCTCCTATCAGGAGAGACCTCAGGGCTGCATCTTTTGAGCGCAGTACTGAGCCTGAAAAGCGTTTACAACCCCACTTACAAGTATAAAACTAGCTAAAATGTGCCTGGCTGCTGTTCACTGAAAAGCTCATTCTGGGTACATTTTTGGTATACATTTGCTTCTGCCGGGTCAGCTGAGCAGTGAATTTCTACTTAACTACCCCCTATCAGGAGAGACCTCAGGGCTGCATCTTTTGAGCGCAGTACTGAGCCTGAAAAGCGTTTACAACCCCACTTACAAGTAAAACTAGCTAAAATGTGCCTGGCTGCTGTCCACTGAAAAGCTCATTCTGGGTACATTTTTGGTATACATTTGCTTCTGCCGGGTCAGCTGAGCAGTGAATTTCTACTTAACTACCCCCTATCAGGAGAGACCTCAGGGCTGCATCTTTTGAGCGCAGTACTGAGCCTGAAAAGCGTTTACAACCCCAGTTACAAGTAAAACTAGCTAAAATGTGCCTGGCTGCTGTTCACTGAAAAGCTCATTCTGGGTACATTTTTGGTATACATTTGCTTCTGCCGGGTCAGCAGAGCAGTGAATTTCTACTTAACTACCTCCTATCAGGAGAGACCTCAGGGCTGCATCTTTTGAGCGCAGTACTGAGCCTGAAAAGCGTTTACAACCCCACTTACAAGTAAAACTAGCTAAAATGTGCCTGGCTGCTGTTCACTGAAAAGCTCATTCTGGGTACATTTTTGGTATACATTTGCTTCTGCCGGGTCAGCTGAGCAGTGAATTTCTACTTAACTACCTCCTATCAGGAGAGACCTCAGGGCTGCATCTTTTGAGCGCAGTACTGAGCCTGAAAAGCGTTTACAACCCCACTTACAAGTAAAACTAGCTAAAATGTGCCTGGCTGCTGTTCACTGAAAAGCTCATTCTGGGTACATTTTTGGTATACATTTGCTTCTGCCGGGTCAGCTGAGCAGTGAATTTCTACTTAACTACCCCCTATCAGGAGAGACCTCAGGGCTGCATCTTTTGAGCGCAGTACTGAGCCTGAAAAGCGTTTACAACCCCACTTACAAGTAAAACTAGCTAAAATGTGCCTGGCTGCTGTTCACTGAAAAGCTCATTCTGGGTACATTTTTGGTATACATTTGCTTCTGCCGGGTCAGCTGAGCAGTGAATTTCTACTTAACTATCTCCTATCAGGAGAGACCTCAGGGCTGCATCTTTTGAGCGCAGTACTGTGCCTGAAAAGCGTTTCCAACCCCACTTACAAGTAAAACTAGCTAAAATGTGCCTGGCTGCTGTTCACTGAAAAGCTCATTCTGGGTAAATTTTTGGTATACATTTGCTTCTGCCGGGTCAGCTGAGCAGTGAATTTCTACTTAACTACCTCCTATCAGGAGAGACCTCAGGGCTGCATCTTTTGAGCGCAGTACTGAGCCTGAAAAACGTTTACAACCCCAGTCACAAGTAAAACTAGCTAAAATGTGCCTGGCTGCTGTTCACTGAAAAGCTCATTCTGGGTACATTTTTGGTATACATTTGCTTCTGCCGGGTCAGCTGAGCAGTGAATTTCTACTTAACTACCTCCTATCAGGAGAGACCTCAGGGCTGCATCTTTTGAGCGCAGTACTGAGCCTGAAAAGCGTTTACAACCCCAGTTACAAGTAAAACTAGCTAAAATGTGCCTGGCTGCTGTTCACTGAAAAGCTCATTCTGGGTACATTTTTGGTATACATTTGCTTCTGCCGGGTCAGCTGAGCAGTGAATTTCTACTTAACTACCTCCTATCAGGAGAGACCTCAGGGCTGCATCTTTTGAGCGCAGTACTGAGCCTGAAAAGCGTTTACAACCCCACTTACAAGTAAAACTAGCTAAAATGTGCCTGGCTGCTGTTCACTGAAAAGCTCATTCTGGGTACATTTTTGGTATACATTTGCTTCTGCCGGGTCAGCTGAGCAGTGATTTTCTACTTAACTACCTCCTATCAGGAGAGACCTCAGGGCTGCATCTTTTGAGCGCAGTACTGAGCCTGAAAAGCGTTTACAACCCCACTTACAAGTAAAACTAGCTAAAATGTGCCTGGCTGCTGTTCACTGAAAAGCTCATTCTGGGTACATTTTTGGTATACATTTGCTTCTGCCGGGTCAGCTGAGCAGTGAATTTCTACTTAACTATCTCCTATCAGGAGAGACCTCAGGGATGCATCTTTTGAGCGCAGTACTGTGCCTGAAAAGCGTTTCCAACCCCACTTACAAGTAAAACTAGCTAAAATGTGCCTGGCTGCTGTTCACTGAAAAGCTCATTCTGGGTTAATTTTTGGTATACATTTGCTTCTGCCGGGTCAGCTGAGCAGTGAATTTCTACTTAACTACCTCCTATCAGGAGAGACCTCAGGGCTGCATCTTTTGAGCGCAGTACTGAGCCTGAAAAGCGTTTACAACCCCAGTCACAAGTAAAACTAGCTAAAATGTGCCTGGCTGCTGTTCACTGAAAAGCTCATTCTGGGTACATTTTTGGTATACATTTGCTTCTGCCGGGTCAGCTGAGCAGTGAATTTCTACTTAACTACCTCCTATCAGGAGAGACCTCAGGGCTGCATCTTTTGAGCACAGTACTGAGCCCGAAAACCGTTTACAACCCCAGTTACAAGTAAAACTAGCTAAAATGTGCCTGGCTGCTATTCACTGGAAAGCTCATTCTGGGTACATTTTTGGTATACATTTGCTTCTGCCGGGTCAGCTGAGCAGTGAATTTCTACTTAACTACCTCCTATCAGGAGAGACCTCAGGGCTGCATCTTTTGAGTGCAGTACTGAGCCTGAAAAGCGTTTACAACCCCACTTACAAGTAAAACTAGCTAAAATGTGCCTGGCTAATGTTCACTGAAAAGCTAATTCTGGGTACATTTTTGGTATACATTTGCTTCTGCCGGGTCAGCTGAGCAGTGAATTTCTACTTAACTACCTCCTATCAGGAGAGACCTCAGGGCTGCATCTTTTGAGCACAGTACTGAGCCTGAAAAGCGTTTACAACCCCACTTACAAGTATAAAACTAGCTAAAATGTGCCTGGCTGCTGTTCACTGAAAAGCTCATTCTGGGTACATTTTTGGTATACATTTGCTTCTGCCGGGTCAGCTGAGCAGTGAATTTCTACTTAACTACCCCCTATCAGGAGAGACCTCAGGGCTGCATCTTTTGAGCGCAGTACTGAGCCTGAAAAGCGTTTACAACCCCACTTACAAGTAAAACTAGCTAAAATGTGCCTGGCTGCTGTCCACTGAAAAGCTCATTCTGGGTACATTTTTGGTATACATTTGCTTCTGCCGGGTCAGCTGAGCAGTGAATTTCTACTTAACTACCCCCTATCAGGAGAGACCTCAGGGCTGCATCTTTTGAGCGCAGTACTGAGCCTGAAAAGCGTTTACAACCCCAGTTACAAGTAAAACTAGCTAAAATGTGCTTGGCTGCTGTTCACTGAAAAGCTCATTCTGGGTACATTTTTGGTATACATTTGCTTCTGCCGGGTCAGCAGAGCAGTGAATTTCTACTTAACTACCTCCTATCAGGAGAGACCTCAGGGCTGCATCTTTTGAGCGCAGTACTGAGCCTGAAAAGCGTTTACAACCCCACTTACAAGTAAAACTAGCTAAAATGTGCCTGGCTGCTGTTCACTGAAAAGCTCATTCTGGGTACATTTTTGGTATACATTTGCTTCTGCCGGGTCAGCTGAGCAGTGAATTTCTACTTAACTACCTCCTATCATGAGAGACCTCAGGGCTGCATCTTTTGAGCGGAGTACTGAGCCTGAAAAGCGTTTACAACCCCACTTACAAGTAAAACTAGCTAAAATGTGCCTGGCTGCTGTTCACTGAAAAGCTCATTCTGGGTACATTTTTGGTATACATTTGCTTCTGCCGGGTCAGCTGAGCAGTGAATTTCTACTTAACTACCCCCTATCAGGAGAGACCTCAGGGCTGCATCTTTTGAGCGCAGTACTGAGCCTGAAAAGCGTTTACAACCCCACTTACAAGTAAAACTAGCTAAAATGTGCCTGGCTGCTGTTCACTGAAAAGCTCATTCTGGGTACATTTTTGGTATACATTTGCTTCTGCCGGGTCAGCTGAGCAGTGAATTTCTACTTAACTATCTCCTATCAGGAGAGACCTCAGGGCTGCATCTTTTGAGCGCAGTACTGTGCCTGAAAAGCGTTTCCAACCCCACTTACAAGTAAAACTAGCTAAAATGTGCCTGGCTGCTGTTCACTGAAAAGCTCATTCTGGGTAAATTTTTGGTATACATTTGCTTCTGCCGGGTCAGCTGAGCAGTGAATTTCTACTTAACTACCTCCTATCAGGAGAGACCTCAGGGCTGCATCTTTTGAGCGCAGTACTGAGCCAGAAAAGCGTTTACAACCCCAGTCACAAGTAAAACTAGCTAAAATGTGCCTGGCTGCTGTTCACTGAAAAGCTCATTCTGGGTACATTTTTGGTATACATTTGCTTCTGCCGGGTCAGCTGAGCAGTGAATTTCTACTTAACTACCTCCTATCAGGAGAGACCTCAGGGCTGCATCTTTTGAGCGCAGTACTGAGCCTGAAAACCGTTTACAACCCCAGTTACAAGTAAAACTAGATAAAATGTGCCTGGCTGCTATTCACTGAAAAGCTCATTCTGGGTACATTTTTGGTATACATTTGCTTCTGCCGGGTCAGCTGAGCAGTGAATTTCTACTTAACTACCCCCTATCAGGAGAGACCTCAGGGCTGCATCTTCTGAGCGCAGTACTGAGCCTGAAAAGCGTTTACAACCCCACTTACAAGTAAAACTAGCTAAAATGTGCCTGGCTGCTGTTCACTGAAAAGCTCATTCTGGGTACATTTTTGGTATACATTTGCTTCTGCCGGGTCAGCTGAGCAGTGAATTTCTACTTAACTATCTCCTATCAGGAGAGACCTCAGGGATGCATCTTTTGAGCGCAGTACTGTGCCTGAAAAGCGTTTCCAACCCCACTTACAAGTAAAACTAGCTAAAATGTGCCTGGCTGCTGTTCACTGAAAAGCTCATTCTGGGTTAATTTTTGGTATACATTTGCTTCTGCCGGGTCAGCTGAGCAGTGAATTTCTACTTAACTACCTCCTATCAGGAGAGACCTCAGGGCTGCATCTTTTGAGCGCAGTACTGAGCCTGAAAAGCGTTTACAACCCCAGTCACAAGTAAAACTAGCTAAAATGTGCCTGGCTGCTGTTCACTGAAAAGCTCATTCTGGGTACATTTTTGGTATACATTTGCTTCTGCCGGGTCAGCTGAGCAGTGAATTTCTACTTAACTACCTCCTATCAGGAGAGACCTCAGGGCTGCATCTTTTGAGCACAGTACTGAGCCCGAAAACCGTTTACAACCCCAGTTACAAGTAAAACTAGCTAAAATGTGCCTGGCTGCTATTCACTGGAAAGCTCATTCTGGGTACATTTTTGGTATACATTTGCTTCTGCCGGGTCAGCTGAGCAGTGAATTTCTACTTAACTACCTCCTATCAGGAGAGACCTCAGGGCTGCATCTTTTGAGTGCAGTACTGAGCCTGAAAAGCGTTTACAACCCCACTTACAAGTAAAACTAGCTAAAATGTGCCTGGCTAATGTTCACTGAAAAGCTAATTCTGGGTACATTTTTGGTATACATTTGCTTCTGCCGGGTCAGCTGAGCAGTGAATTTCTACTTAACTACCTCCTATCAGGAGAGACCTCAGGGCTGCATCTTTTGAGCACAGTACTGAGCCTGAAAAGCGTTTACAACCCCACTTACAAGTATAAAACTAGCTAAAATGTGCCTGGCTGCTGTTCACTGAAAAGCTCATTCTGGGTACATTTTTGGTATACATTTGCTTCTGCCGGGTCAGCTGAGCAGTGAATTTCTACTTAACTACCCCCTATCAGGAGAGACCTCAGGGCTGCATCTTTTGAGCGCAGTACTGAGCCTGAAAAGCGTTTACAACCCCACTTACAAGTAAAACTAGCTAAAATGTGCCTGGCTGCTGTCCACTGAAAAGCTCATTCTGGGTACATTTTTGGTATACATTTGCTTCTGCCGGGTCAGCTGAGCAGTGAATTTCTACTTAACTACCCCCTATCAGGAGAGACCTCAGGGCTGCATCTTTTGAGCGCAGTACTGAGCCTGAAAAGCGTTTACAACCCCAGTTACAAGTAAAACTAGCTAAAATGTGCTTGGCTGCTGTTCACTGAAAAGCTCATTCTGGGTACATTTTTGGTATACATTTGCTTCTGCCGGGTCAGCAGAGCAGTGAATTTCTACTTAACTACCTCCTATCAGGAGAGACCTCAGGGCTGCATCTTTTGAGCGCAGTACTGAGCCTGAAAAGCGTTTACAACCCCACTTACAAGTAAAACTAGCTAAAATGTGCCTGGCTGCTGTTCACTGAAAAGCTCATTCTGGGTACATTTTTGGTATACATTTGCTTCTGCCGGGTCAGCTGAGCAGTGAATTTCTACTTAACTACCTCCTATCATGAGAGACCTCAGGGCTGCATCTTTTGAGCGGAGTACTGAGCCTGAAAAGCGTTTACAACCCCACTTACAAGTAAAACTAGCTAAAATGTGCCTGGCTGCTGTTCACTGAAAAGCTCATTCTGGGTACATTTTTGGTATACATTTGCTTCTGCCGGGTCAGCTGAGCAGTGAATTTCTACTTAACTACCCCCTATCAGGAGAGACCTCAGGGCTGCATCTTTTGAGCGCAGTACTGAGCCTGAAAAGCGTTTACAACCCCACTTACAAGTAAAACTAGCTAAAATGTGCCTGGCTGCTGTTCACTGAAAAGCTCATTCTGGGTACATTTTTGGTATACATTTGCTTCTGCCGGGTCAGCTGAGCAGTGAATTTCTACTTAACTATCTCCTATCAGGAGAGACCTCAGGGCTGCATCTTTTGAGCGCAGTACTGTGCCTGAAAAGCGTTTCCAACCCCACTTACAAGTAAAACTAGCTAAAATGTGCCTGGCTGCTGTTCACTGAAAAGCTCATTCTGGGTAAATTTTTGGTATACATTTGCTTCTGCCGGGTCAGCTGAGCAGTGAATTTCTACTTAACTACCTCCTATCAGGAGAGACCTCAGGGCTGCATCTTTTGAGCGCAGTACTGAGCCAGAAAAGCGTTTACAACCCCAGTCACAAGTAAAACTAGCTAAAATGTGCCTGGCTGCTGTTCACTGAAAAGCTCATTCTGGGTACATTTTTGGTATACATTTGCTTCTGCCGGGTCAGCTGAGCAGTGAATTTCTACTTAACTACCTCCTATCAGGAGAGACCTCAGGGCTGCATCTTTTGAGCGCAGTACTGAGCCTGAAAACCGTTTACAACCCCAGTTACAAGTAAAACTAGATAAAATGTGCCTGGCTGCTATTCACTGAAAAGCTCATTCTGGGTACATTTTTGGTATACATTTGCTTCTGCCGGGTCAGCTGAGCAGTGAATTTCTACTTAACTACCCCCTATCAGGAGAGACCTCAGGGCTGCATCTTCTGAGCGCAGTACTGAGCCTGAAAAGCGTTTACAACCCCACTTACAAGTAAAACTAGCTAAAATGTGCCTGGCTGCTGTTCACTGAAAAGCTCATTCTGGGTACATTTTTGGTATACATTTGCTTCTGCCGGGTCAGCTGAGCAGTGAATTTATACTTAACTACCCCCTATCAGGAGAGACATCAGGGCTGCATCTTTTGAGCGCAGTACTGAGCCTGAAAAGCGTTTACAACCCCAGTTACAAGTAAAACTAGCTAAAATGTGCCTGGCTGCTGTTCACTGAAAAGCTCATTCTGGGTACATTTTTGGTATACATTTGCTTCTGCCGGGTCAGCTGAGCAGTGAATTTCTACTTAACTACCTCCTATCAGGAGAGACCTCAGGGCTGCATCTTTTGAGCGCAGTACTGAGCCTGAAAAGCGTTTACAACCCCACTTACAAGTAAAACTAGCTAAAATGTGCCTGGCTGCTGTTCACTGAAAAGCTCATTCTGGGTACATTTTTGGTATACATTTGCTTCTGCCGGGTCAGCTGAGCAGTGAATTTCTACTTAACTACCCCCTATCAGGAGAGACCTCAGGGCTGCATCTTTTGAGCGCAGTACTGAGCCTGAAAAGCGTTTACAACCACAGTTACAAGTAAAACTAGCTAAAATGTGCCTGGCTGCTGTTCACTGAAAAGCTCATTCTGGGTACATTTTTGGTATACATTTGCTTCTGCCGGGTCAGCTGAGCAGTGAATTTCTACTTAACTACCTCCTATCAGGAGAGACCTCAGGGCTGCATCTTTTGAGCGCAGTACTGAGCCTGAAAAGCGTTTACAACCCCACTTACAAGTAAAACTAGCTAAAATGTGCCTGGCTGCTGTTCACTGAAAAGCTCATTCTGGGTACATTTTTGGTATACATTTGCTTCTGCCGGGTCAGCTGAGCAGTGATTTTCTACTTAACTACCTCCTATCAGGAGAGACCTCAGGGCTGCATCTTTTGAGCGCAGTACTGAGCCTGAAAAGCGTTTACAACCCCACTTACAAGTAAAACTAGCTAAAATGTGCCTGGCTGCTGTTCACTGAAAAGCTCATTCTGGGTACATTTTTGGTATACATTTGCTTCTGCCGGGTCAGCTGAGCAGTGAATTTCTACTTAACTATCTCCTATCAGGAGAGACCTCAGGGATGCATCTTTTGAGCGCAGTACTGTGCCTGAAAAGCGTTTCCAACCCCACTTACAAGTAAAACTAGCTAAAATGTGCCTGGCTGCTGTTCACTGAAAAGCTCATTCTGGGTTAATTTTTGGTATACATTTGCTTCTGCCGGGTCAGCTGAGCAGTGAATTTCTACTTAACTACCTCCTATCAGGAGAGACCTCAGGGATGCATCTTTTGAGCGCAGTACTGTGCCTGAAAAGCGTTTCCAACCCCACTTACAAGTAAAACTAGCTAAAATGTGCCTGGCTGCTGTTCACTGAAAAGCTCATTCTGGGTTAATTTTTGGTATACATTTGCTTCTGCCGGGTCAGCTGAGCAGTGAATTTCTACTTAACTACCTCCTATCAGGAGAGACCTCAGGGCTGCATCTTTTGAGCGCAGTACTGAGCCTGAAAAGCGTTTACAACCCCAGTCACAAGTAAAACTAGCTAAAATGTGCCTGGCTGCTGTTCACTGAAAAGCTCATTCTGGGTACATTTTTGGTATACATTTGCTTCTGCCGGGTCAGCTGAGCAGTGAATTTCTACTTAACTACCTCCTATCAGGAGAGACCTCAGGGCTGCATCTTTTGAGCACAGTACTGAGCCCGAAAACCGTTTACAACCCCAGTTACAAGTAAAACTAGCTAAAATGTGCCTGGCTGCTATTCACTGGAAAGCTCATTCTGGGTACATTTTTGGTATACATTTGCTTCTGCCGGGTCAGCTGAGCAGTGAATTTCTACTTAACTACCTCCTATCAGGAGAGACCTCAGGGCTGCATCTTTTGAGTGCAGTACTGAGCCTGAAAAGCGTTTACAACCCCACTTACAAGTAAAACTAGCTAAAATGTGCCTGGCTAATGTTCACTGAAAAGCTAATTCTGGGTACATTTTTGGTATACATTTGCTTCTGCCGGGTCAGCTGAGCAGTGAATTTCTACTTAACTACCTCCTATCAGGAGAGACCTCAGGGCTGCATCTTTTGAGCGCAGTACTGAGCCTGAAAAGCGTTTACAACCCCACTTACAAGTATAAAACTAGCTAAAATGTGCCTGGCTGCTGTTCACTGAAAAGCTCATTCTGGGTACATTTTTGGTATACATTTGCTTCTGCCGGGTCAGCTGAGCAGTGAATTTCTACTTAACTACCCCCTATCAGGAGAGACCTCAGGGCTGCATCTTTTGAGCGCAGTACTGAGCCTGAAAAGCGTTTACAACCCCACTTACAAGTAAAACTAGCTAAAATGTGCCTGGCTGCTGTCCACTGAAAAGCTCATTCTGGGTACATTTTTGGTATACATTTGCTTCTGCCGGGTCAGCTGAGCAGTGAATTTCTACTTAACTACCCCCTATCAGGAGAGACCTCAGGGCTGCATCTTTTGAGCGCAGTACTGAGCCTGAAAAGCGTTTACAACCCCAGTTACAAGTAAAACTAGCTAAAATGTGCCTGGCTGCTGTTCACTGAAAAGCTCATTCTGGGTACATTTTTGGTATACATTTGCTTCTGCCGGGTCAGCAGAGCAGTGAATTTCTACTTAACTACCTCCTATCAGGAGAGACCTCAGGGCTGCATCTTTTGAGCGCAGTACTGAGCCTGAAAAGCGTTTACAACCCCACTTACAAGTAAAACTAGCTAAAATGTGCCTGGCTGCTGTTCACTGAAAAGCTCATTCTGGGTACATTTTTGGTATACATTTGCTTCTGCCGGGTCAGCTGAGCAGTGAATTTCTACTTAACTACCTCCTATCAGGAGAGACCTCAGGGCTGCATCTTTTGAGCGCAGTACTGAGCCTGAAAAGCGTTTACAACCCCACTTACAAGTAAAACTAGCTAAAATGTGCCTGGCTGCTGTTCACTGAAAAGCTCATTCTGGGTACATTTTTGGTATACATTTGCTTCTGCCGGGTCAGCTGAGCAGTGAATTTCTACTTAACTACCCCCTATCAGGAGAGACCTCAGGGCTGCATCTTTTGAGCGCAGTACTGAGCCTGAAAAGCGTTTACAACCCCACTTACAAGTAAAACTAGCTAAAATGTGCCTGGCTGCTGTTCACTGAAAAGCTCATTCTGGGTACATTTTTGGTATACATTTGCTTCTGCCGGGTCAGCTGAGCAGTGAATTTCTACTTAACTATCTCCTATCAGGAGAGACCTCAGGGCTGCATCTTTTGAGCGCAGTACTGTGCCTGAAAAGCGTTTCCAACCCCACTTACAAGTAAAACTAGCTAAAATGTGCCTGGCTGCTGTTCACTGAAAAGCTCATTCTGGGTAAATTTTTGGTATACATTTGCTTCTGCCGGGTCAGCTGAGCAGTGAATTTCTACTTAACTACCTCCTATCAGGAGAGACCTCAGGGCTGCATCTTTTGAGCGCAGTACTGAGCCTGAAAAACGTTTACAACCCCAGTCACAAGTAAAACTAGCTAAAATGTGCCTGGCTGCTGTTCACTGAAAAGCTCATTCTGGGTACATTTTTGGTATACATTTGCTTCTGCCGGGTCAGCTGAGCAGTGAATTTCTACTTAACTACCTCCTATCAGGAGAGACCTCAGGGCTGCATCTTTTGAGCGCAGTACTGAGCCTGAAAAGCGTTTACAACCCCAGTTACAAGTAAAACTAGCTAAAATGTGCCTGGCTGCTGTTCACTGAAAAGCTCATTCTGGGTACATTTTTGGTATACATTTGCTTCTGCCGGGTCAGCTGAGCAGTGAATTTCTACTTAACTACCTCCTATCAGGAGAGACCTCAGGGCTGCATCTTTTGAGCGCAGTACTGAGCCTGAAAAGCGTTTACAACCCCACTTACAAGTAAAACTAGCTAAAATGTGCCTGGCTGCTGTTCACTGAAAAGCTCATTCTGGGTACATTTTTGGTATACATTTGCTTCTGCCGGGTCAGCTGAGCAGTGATTTTCTACTTAACTACCTCCTATCAGGAGAGACCTCAGGGCTGCATCTTTTGAGCGCAGTACTGAGCCTGAAAAGCGTTTACAACCCCACTTACAAGTAAAACTAGCTAAAATGTGCCTGGCTGCTGTTCACTGAAAAGCTCATTCTGGGTACATTTTTGGTATACATTTGCTTCTGCCGGGTCAGCTGAGCAGTGAATTTCTACTTAACTATCTCCTATCAGGAGAGACCTCAGGGATGCATCTTTTGAGCGCAGTACTGTGCCTGAAAAGCGTTTCCAACCCCACTTACAAGTAAAACTAGCTAAAATGTGCCTGGCTGCTGTTCACTGAAAAGCTCATTCTGGGTTAATTTTTGGTATACATTTGCTTCTGCCGGGTCAGCTGAGCAGTGAATTTCTACTTAACTACCTCCTATCAGGAGAGACCTCAGGGCTGCATCTTTTGAGCGCAGTACTGAGCCTGAAAAGCGTTTACAACCCCAGTCACAAGTAAAACTAGCTAAAATGTGCCTGGCTGCTGTTCACTGAAAAGCTCATTCTGGGTACATTTTTGGTATACATTTGCTTCTGCCGGGTCAGCTGAGCAGTGAATTTCTACTTAACTACCTCCTATCAGGAGAGACCTCAGGGCTGCATCTTTTGAGCACAGTACTGAGCCCGAAAACCGTTTACAACCCCAGTTACAAGTAAAACTAGCTAAAATGTGCCTGGCTGCTATTCACTGGAAAGCTCATTCTGGGTACATTTTTGGTATACATTTGCTTCTGCCGGGTCAGCTGAGCAGTGAATTTCTACTTAACTACCTCCTATCAGGAGAGACCTCAGGGCTGCATCTTTTGAGTGCAGTACTGAGCCTGAAAAGCGTTTACAACCCCACTTACAAGTAAAACTAGCTAAAATGTGCCTGGCTAATGTTCACTGAAAAGCTAATTCTGGGTACATTTTTGGTATACATTTGCTTCTGCCGGGTCAGCTGAGCAGTGAATTTCTACTTAACTACCTCCTATCAGGAGAGACCTCAGGGCTGCATCTTTTGAGCACAGTACTGAGCCTGAAAAGCGTTTACAACCCCACTTACAAGTATAAAACTAGCTAAAATGTGCCTGGCTGCTGTTCACTGAAAAGCTCATTCTGGGTACATTTTTGGTATACATTTGCTTCTGCCGGGTCAGCTGAGCAGTGAATTTCTACTTAACTACCCCCTATCAGGAGAGACCTCAGGGCTGCATCTTTTGAGCGCAGTACTGAGCCTGAAAAGCGTTTACAACCCCACTTACAAGTAAAACTAGCTAAAATGTGCCTGGCTGCTGTCCACTGAAAAGCTCATTCTGGGTACATTTTTGGTATACATTTGCTTCTGCCGGGTCAGCTGAGCAGTGAATTTCTACTTAACTACCCCCTATCAGGAGAGACCTCAGGGCTGCATCTTTTGAGCGCAGTACTGAGCCTGAAAAGCGTTTACAACCCCAGTTACAAGTAAAACTAGCTAAAATGTGCTTGGCTGCTGTTCACTGAAAAGCTCATTCTGGGTACATTTTTGGTATACATTTGCTTCTGCCGGGTCAGCAGAGCAGTGAATTTCTACTTAACTACCTCCTATCAGGAGAGACCTCAGGGCTGCATCTTTTGAGCGCAGTACTGAGCCTGAAAAGCGTTTACAACCCCACTTACAAGTAAAACTAGCTAAAATGTGCCTGGCTGCTGTTCACTGAAAAGCTCATTCTGGGTACATTTTTGGTATACATTTGCTTCTGCCGGGTCAGCTGAGCAGTGAATTTCTACTTAACTACCTCCTATCATGAGAGACCTCAGGGCTGCATCTTTTGAGCGCAGTACTGAGCCTGAAAAGCGTTTACAACCCCACTTACAAGTAAAACTAGCTAAAATGTGCCTGGCTGCTGTTCACTGAAAAGCTCATTCTGGGTACATTTTTGGTATACATTTGCTTCTGCCGGGTCAGCTGAGCAGTGAATTTCTACTTAACTACCCCCTATCAGGAGAGACCTCAGGGCTGCATCTTTTGAGCGCAGTACTGAGCCTGAAAAGCGTTTACAACCCCACTTACAAGTAAAACTAGCTAAAATGTGCCTGGCTGCTGTTCACTGAAAAGCTCATTCTGGGTACATTTTTGGTATACATTTGCTTCTGCCGGGTCAGCTGAGCAGTGAATTTCTACTTAACTATCTCCTATCAGGAGAGACCTCAGGGCTGCATCTTTTGAGCGCAGTACTGTGCCTGAAAAGCGTTTCCAACCCCACTTACAAGTAAAACTAGCTAAAATGTGCCTGGCTGCTGTTCACTGAAAAGCTCATTCTGGGTAAATTTTTGGTATACATTTGCTTCTGCCGGGTCAGCTGAGCAGTGAATTTCTACTTAACTACCTCCTATCAGGAGAGACCTCAGGGCTGCATCTTTTGAGCGCAGTACTGAGCCTGAAAAACGTTTACAACCCCAGTCACAAGTAAAACTAGCTAAAATGTGCCTGGCTGCTGTTCACTGAAAAGCTCATTCTGGGTACATTTTTGGTATACATTTGCTTCTGCCGGGTCAGCTGAGCAGTGAATTTCTACTTAACTACCTCCTATCAGGAGAGACCTCAGGGCTGCATCTTTTGAGCACAGTACTGAGCCCGAAAACCGTTTACAACCCCAGTTACAAGTAAAACTAGCTAAAATGTGCCTGGCTGCTATTCACTGAAAAGCTCATTCTGGGTACATTTTTGGTATACATTTGCTTCTGCCGGGTCAGCTGACCAGTGAATTTCTACTTAACTACCTCCTATCAGGAGAGACCTCAGGGCTGCATCTTTTGAGTGCAGTACTGAGCCTGAAAAGCGTTTACAACCCCACTTACAAGTAAAACTAGCTAAAATGTGCCTGGCTGCTGTTCACTGAAAAGCTAATTCTGGGTACATTTTTGGTATACATTTGCTTCTGCCGGGTCAGCTGAGCAGTGAATTTCTACTTAACTACCTCCTATCAGGAGAGACCTCAGGGCTGCATCTTTTGAGCGCAGTACTGAGCCTGAAAAGCGTTTACAACCCCACTTACAAGTATAAAACTAGCTAAAATGTGCCTGGCTGCTGTTCACTGAAAAGCTCATTCTGGGTACATTTTTGGTATACATTTGCTTCTGCTGGGTCAGCTGAGCAGTGAATTTCTACTTAACTACCCCCTATCAGGAGAGACCTCAGGGCTGCATCTTTTGAGCGCAGTACTGAGTCTGAAAAGCGTTTACAACCCCACTTACAAGTAAAACTAGCTAAAATGTGCCTGGCTGCTGTTCACTGAAAAGCTCATTCTGGGTACATTTTTGGTATACATTTGCTTCTGCCGGGTCAGCTGAGCAGTGAATTTCTACTTAACTACCCCCTATCAGGAGAGACCTCAGGGCTGCATCTTTTGAGCGCAGTACTGAGCCTGAAAAGCGTTTACAACCCCAGTTACAAGTAAAACTAGCTAAAATGTGCCTGGCTGCTGTTCACTGAAAAGCTCATTCTGGGTACATTTTTGGTATACATTTGCTTCTGCCGGGTCAGCAGAGCAGTGAATTTCTACTTAACTACCTCCTATCAGGAGAGACCTCAGGGCTGCATCTTTTGAGCGCAGTACTGAGCCTGAAAAGCGTTTACAACCCCACTTACAAGTAAAACTAGCTAAAATGTGCCTGGCTGCTGTTCACTGAAAAGCTCATTCTGGGTACATTTTTGGTATACATTTGCTTCTGCCGGGTCAGCTGAGCAGTGAATTTCTACTTAACTACCTCCTATCAGGAGAGACCTCAGGGCTGCATCTTTTGAGCGCAGTACTGAGCCTGAAAAGCGTTTACAACCCCACTTACAAGTAAAACTAGCTAAAATGTGCCTGGCTGCTGTTCACTGAAAAGCTCATTCTGGGTACATTTTTGGTATACATTTGCTTCTGCCGGGTCAGCTGAGCAGTGAATTTCTACTTAACTACCCCCTATCAGGAGAGACCTCAGGGCTGCATCTTTTGAGCGCAGTACTGAGCCTGAAAAGCGTTTACAACCCCACTTACAAGTAAAACTAGCTAAAATGTGCCTGGCTGCTGTTCACTGAAAAGCTCATTCTGGGTACATTTTTGGTATACATTTGCTTCTGCCGGGTCAGCTGAGCAGTGAATTTCTACTTAACTACCCCCTATCAGGAGAGACCTCAGGGCTGCATCTTTTGAGCGCACTACTGAGCCTGAAAAGCGTTTACAACCCCATTTACAAGTAAAACTAGCTAAAATGTGCCTGGCTGCTGTTCACTGAAAAGCTCATTCTGGGTACATTTTTGGTATACATTTGCTTCTGGCGGGTCAGCTGAGCAGTGAATTTCTACTTAACTACCTCCTATCAGGAGAGACCTCAGGGCTGCATCTTTTGAGCGCAGTACTGAGCCTGAAAAGCGTTTACAACCCCAGTCACAAGTAAAACTAGCTAAAATGTGCCTGGCTGCTGTTCACTGAAAAGCTCATTCTGGGTACATTTTTGGTATACATTTGCTTCTGCCGGGTCAGCTGAGCAGTGGATTTCTACTTAACTACCCCCTATCAGGAGAGACCTCAGGGCTGCATCTTTTGAGCGCACTACTGAGCCTGAAAAGCGTTTACAACCCCACTTACAAGTAAAACTAGCTAAAATGTGCCTGGCTGCTGTTCACTGAAAAGCTCATTCTGGGTACATTTTTGGTATACATTTGCTTCTGCCGGGTCAGCTGAGCAGTGAATTTCTACTTAACTACCTCCTATCAGGAGAGACCTCAGGGCTGCATCTTTTGAGCGCAGTACTGAGCCTGAAAAGCGTTTACAACCCCACTTACAAGTAAAACTAGCTAAAATGTGCCTGGCTGCTGTTCACTGAAAAGCTCATTCTGGGTACATTTTTGGTATACATTTGCTTCTGCCGGGTCAGCTGAGCAGTGAATTTCTACTTAACTACCTCCTATCAGGAGAGACCTCAGGGCTGCATCTTTTGAGCGCAGTACTGAGCCTGAAAAGCGTTTACAACCCCACTTACAAGTAAAACTAGCTAAAATGTGCCTGGCTGCTGTTCACTGAAAAGCTCATTCTGGGTACATTTTTGGTATACATTTGCTTCTGCCGGGTCATCTGAGCAGTGAATTTCTACTTAACTACCTCCTATCAGGAGAGACCTCAGGGCTGCATCTTTTGAGCGCAGTACTGAGCCTGAAAAGCGTTTACAACCCCACTTACAAGTAAAACTAGCTAAAATGTGCCTGGCTGCTGTTCACTGAAAAGCTCATTCTGGGTACATTTTTGGTATACATTTGCTTCTGCCGGGTCAGCTGAGCAGTGAATTTCTACTTAACTACCTCCTATCAGGAGAGACCTCAGGGCTGCATCTTTTGAGCGCAGTATTGAGCCTGAAAAGCGTTTACAACCCTACTTACAAGTAAAACTAGCTAAAATGTGCCTGGCTGCTGTTCACTGAAAAGCTCATTCTGGGTACATTTTTGGTATACATTTGCTTCTGCCGGGTCAGCTGAGCAGTGAATTTCTACTTAACTATCTCCTATCAGGAGAGACCTCAGGGCTGCATCTTTTGAGCGCAGTACTGAGCCTGAAAAGCGTTTCCAACCCCACTTACAAGTAAAACTAGCTAAAATGTGCCTGGCTGCTGTTCACTGAAAAGCTCATTCTGGGTACATTTTTGGTATACATTTGCTTCTGCCGGGTCAGCTGAGCAGTGAATTTCTACTTAACTACCTCCTATCAGGAGAGACCTCAGGGCTGCATCTTTTGAGCGCAGTACTGAGCCTGAAAAGCGTTTACAACCCCAGTCACAAGTAAAACTAGCTAAAATGTGCCTGGCTGCTGTTCACTGAAAAGCTCATTCTGGGTACATTTTTGGTATACATTTGCTTCTGCTGGGTCAGCTGAGCAGTGAATTTCTACTTAACTACCTCCTATCAGGAGAGACCTCAGGGCTGCATCTTTTGAGCGCAGTACTGAGCCTGAAAACTGTTTACAACCCCAGTTACAAGTAAAACTAGCTAAAATGTGCCTGGCTGCTATTCACTGAAAAGCTCATTCTGGGTACATTTTTGGTATACATTTGCTTCTGCCGGGTCAGCTGAGCAGTGAATTTCTACTTAACTACCTCCTATCAGGAGAGACCTCAGGGCTGCATCTTTTGAGTGCAGTACTGAGCCTGAAAAGCGTTTACAACCCCACTTACAAGTAAAACTAGCTAAAATGTGCCTGGCTGCTGTTCACTGAAAAGCTAATTCTGGGTACATTTTTGGTATACATTTGCTTCTGCCGGGTCAGCTGAGCAGTGAATTTCTACTTAACTACCTCCTATCAGGAGAGACCTCAGGGCTGCATCTTTTGAGCGCAGTACTGAGCCTGAAAAGCGTTTACAACCCCACTTACAAGTAAAACTAGCTAAAATGTGCCTGGCTGCTGTTCACTGAAAAGCTCATTCTGGGTACATTTTTGGTACACATTTGCTTCTGCCGGGTCAGCTGAGCAGTGAATTTCTACTTAACTACCCCCTATCAGGAGAGACCTCAGGGCTGCATCTTTTGAGCGCAGTACTGAGCCTGAAAAGCGTTTACAACCCCACTTACAAGTAAAACTAGCTAAAATGTGCCTGGCTGCTGTTCACTGAAAAGCTCATTCTGGGTACATTTTTGGTATACATTTGCTTCTGCGGGTCAGCTGAGCAGTGAATTTCTACTTAACTACCCCCTATCAGGAGAGACCTCAGGGCTGCATCTTTTGAGCGCAGTACTGAGCCTGAAAAGCGTTTACAACGCCAGTTACAAGTAAAACTAGCTAAAATGTGCCTGGCTGCTGTTCACTGAAAAGCTCATTCTGGGTACATTTTTGGTATACATTTGCTTCTGCCGGGTCAGCTGAGCAGTGAATTTCTACTTAACTACCTCCTATCAGGAGAGACCTCAGGGCTGCATCTTTTGAGCGCAGTACTGAGCCTGAAAAGCGTTTACAACCCCACTTACAAGTAAAACTAGCTAAAATGTGCCTGGCTGCTGTTCACTGAAAAGCTCATTCTGGGTACATTTTTGGTATACATTCGCTTCTGCCGGGTCAGCTAAGCAGTGAATTTCTACTTAACTACCTCCTATCAGGAGAGACCTCAGGGCTGCATCTTTTGAGCGCAGTACTGAGCCTGAAAAGCGTTTACAACCCCACTTACAAGTAAAACTAGCTAAAATGTGCCTGGCTGCTGTTCACTGAAAAGCTCATTCTGGGTACATTTTTGGTATACATTTGCTTCTGCCGGGTCAGCTGAGCAGTGAATTTCTACTTAACTACCTCCTATCAGGAGAGACCTCAGGGCTGCATCTTTTGAGTGCAGTACTGAGCCTGAAAAGCGTTTACAACCCCACTTACAAGTAAAACTAGCTAAAATGTGCCTGGCTGCTGTTCACAGAAAAGCTAATTCTGGGTACATTTTTGGTATACATTTGCTTCTGCCGGGTCAGCTGAGCAGTGAATTTCTACTTAACTACCTCCTATCAGGAGAGACCTCAGGGCTGCATCTTTTGAGCGCAGTACTGAGCCTGAAAAGCGTTTACAACCCCACTTACAAGTAAAACTAGCTAAAATGTGCCTGGCTGCTGTTCACTGAAAAGCTCATTCTGGGTACATTTTTGGTACACATTTGCTTCTGCCGGGTCAGCTGAGCAGTGAATTTCTACTTAACTACCCCCTATCAGGAGAGACCTCAGGGCTGCATCTTTTGAGCGCAGTACTGAGCCTGAAAAGCGTTTACAACCCCACTTACAAGTAAAACTAGCTAAAATGTGCCTGGCTGCTGTTCACTGAAAAGCTCATTCTGGGTACATTTTTGGTATACATTTGCTTCTGCCGGGTCATCTGAGCAGTGAATTTCTACTTAACTACCTCCTATCAGGAGAGACCTCAGGGCTGCATCTTTTGAGCGCAGTACTGAGCCTGAAAAGCGTTTACAACCCCACTTACAAGTAAAACTAGCTAAAATGTGCCTGGCTGCTGTTCACTGAAAAGCTCATTCTGGGTACATTTTTGGTATACATTTGCTTCTGCCGGGTCAGCTGAGCAGTGAATTTCTACTTAACTACCTCCTATCAGGAGAGACCTCAGGGCTGCATCTTTTGAGCGCAGTATTGAGCCTGAAAAGCGTTTACAACCCTACTTACAAGTAAAACTAGCTAAAATGTGCCTGGCTGCTGTTCACTGAAAAGCTCATTCTGGGTACATTTTTGGTATACATTTGCTTCTGCCGGGTCAGCTGAGCAGTGAATTTCTACTTAACTATCTCCTATCAGGAGAGACCTCAGGGCTGCATCTTTTGAGCGCAGTACTGAGCCTGAAAAGCGTTTCCAACCCCACTTACAAGTAAAACTAGCTAAAATGTGCCTGGCTGCTGTTCACTGAAAAGCTCATTCTGGGTACATTTTTGGTATACATTTGCTTCTGCCGGGTCAGCTGAGCAGTGAATTTCTACTTAACTACCTCCTATCAGGAGAGACCTCAGGGCTGCATCTTTTGAGCGCAGTACTGAGCCTGAAAAGCGTTTACAACCCCAGTCACAAGTAAAACTAGCTAAAATGTGCCTGGCTGCTGTTCACTGAAAAGCTCATTCTGGGTACATTTTTGGTATACATTTGCTTCTGCTGGGTCAGCTGAGCAGTGAATTTCTACTTAACTACCTCCTATCAGGAGAGACCTCAGGGCTGCATCTTTTGAGCGCAGTACTGAGCCTGAAAACTGTTTACAACCCCAGTTACAAGTAAAACTAGCTAAAATGTGCCTGGCTGCTATTCACTGAAAAGCTCATTCTGGGTACATTTTTGGTATACATTTGCTTCTGCCGGGTCAGCTGAGCAGTGAATTTCTACTTAACTACCTCCTATCAGGAGAGACCTCAGGGCTGCATCTTTTGAGTGCAGTACTGAGCCTGAAAAGCGTTTACAACCCCACTTACAAGTAAAACTAGCTAAAATGTGCCTGGCTGCTGTTCACTGAAAAGCTAATTCTGGGTACATTTTTGGTATACATTTGCTTCTGCCGGGTCAGCTGAGCAGTGAATTTCTACTTAACTACCTCCTATCAGGAGAGACCTCAGGGCTGCATCTTTTGAGCGCAGTACTGAGCCTGAAAAGCGTTTACAACCCCACTTACAAGTAAAACTAGCTAAAATGTGCCTGGCTGCTGTTCACTGAAAAGCTCATTCTGGGTACATTTTTGGTACACATTTGCTTCTGCCGGGTCAGCTGAGCAGTGAATTTCTACTTAACTACCCCCTATCAGGAGAGACCTCAGGGCTGCATCTTTTGAGCGCAGTACTGAGCCTGAAAAGCGTTTACAACCCCACTTACAAGTAAAACTAGCTAAAATGTGCCTGGCTGCTGTTCACTGAAAAGCTCATTCTGGGTACATTTTTGGTATACATTTGCTTCTGCGGGTCAGCTGAGCAGTGAATTTCTACTTAACTACCCCCTATCAGGAGAGACCTCAGGGCTGCATCTTTTGAGCGCAGTACTGAGCCTGAAAAGCGTTTACAACGCCAGTTACAAGTAAAACTAGCTAAAATGTGCCTGGCTGCTGTTCACTGAAAAGCTCATTCTGGGTACATTTTTGGTATACATTTGCTTCTGCCGGGTCAGCTGAGCAGTGAATTTCTACTTAACTACCTCCTATCAGGAGAGACCTCAGGGCTGCATCTTTTGAGCGCAGTACTGAGCCTGAAAAGCGTTTACAACCCCACTTACAAGTAAAACTAGCTAAAATGTGCCTGGCTGCTGTTCACTGAAAAGCTCATTCTGGGTACATTTTTGGTATACATTTGCTTCTGCCGGGTCAGCTGAGCAGTGAATTTCTACTTAACTACCCCCTATCAGGAGAGACCTCAGGGCTGCATCTTTTGAGCGCAGTACTGAGCCTGAAAAGCGTTTACAACCCCACTTACAAGTAAAACTAGCTAAAATGTGCCTGGCTGCTGTTCACTGAAAAGCTCATTCTGGGTACATTTTTGGTATACATTTGCTTCTGCCGGGTCAGCTGAGCAGTGAATTTCTACTTAACTACCCCCTATCAGGAGAGACCTCAGGGCTGCATCTTTTGAGCGCAGTACTGAGCCTGAAAAGCGTTTACAACCCCAGTTACAAGTAAAACTAGCTAAAATGTGCCTGGCTCCTGTTCACTGAAAAGCTCATTCTGGGTACATTTTTGGTATACATTTGCTTCTGCCGGGTCAGCTGAGCAGTGAATTTCTACTTAACTACCTCCTATCAGGAGAGACCTCAGGGCTGCATCTTTTGAGCGCAGTACTGAGCCTGAAAAGCGTTTACAACCCCACTTACAAGTAAAACTAGCTAAAATGTGCCTGGCTGCTGTTCACTGAAAAGCTCATTCTGGGTACATTTTTGGTATACATTTGCTTCTGCCGGGTCAGCTGAGCAGTGAATTTCTACTTAACTACCTCCTATCAGGAGAGACCTCAGGGCTGCATCTTTTGAGCGCAGTACTGAGCCTGAAAAGCGTTTACAACCCCACTTACAAGTAAAACTAGATAAAATGTGCCTGGCTGCTGTTCACTGAAAAGCTCATTCTGGGTACATTTTTGGTATACATTTGCTTCTGCCGGGTCAGCTGAGCAGTGAATTTCTACTTAACTATCTCCTATCAGGAGAGACCTCAGGGCTGCATCTTTTGAGCGCAGTACTGAGCCTGAAAAGCGTTTCCAACCCCACTTACAAGTAAAACTAGCTAAAATGTGCCTGGCTGCTGTTCACTGAAAAGCTCATTCTGGGTACATTTTTGGTATACATTTGCTTCTGCCGGGTCAGCTGAGCAGTGAATTTCTACTTAACTACCTCCTATCAGGAGAGACCTCAGGGCTGCATCTTTTGAGCGCAGTACTGAGCCTGAAAACCGTTTACAACCCCAGTTACAAGTAAAACTAGCTAAAATGTGCCTGGCTGCTGTTCACTGAAAAGCTCATTCTGGGTACATTTTTGGTATACATTTGCTTCTGCCGGGTCAGCTGAGCAGTGAATTTCTACTTAACTACCTCCTATCAGGAGAGACCTCAGGGCTGCATCTTTTGAGCGCAGTACTGAGCCTGAAAAGCGTTTACAACCCCACTTACAAGTAAAACTAGCTAAAATGTGCCTGGCTGCTGTTCACTGAAAAGCTCATTCTGTGTACATTTTTGGTATACATTTGCTTCTGCCGGGTCAGCTGAGCAGTGAATTTCTACTTAACTACCTCCTATCAGGAGAGACCTCAGGGCTGCATCTTTTGAGCGCAGTACTGAGCCTGAAAAGCGTTTACAACCCCACTTACAAGTAAAACTAGCTAAAATGTGCCTGGCTGCTGTTCACTGAAAAGCTCATTCTGGGTACATTTTTGGTATACATTTGCTTCTGCCGAGTCAGCTGAGCAGTGAATTTCTACTTAACTATCTCCTATCAGGAGAGACCTCAGGGCTGCATCTTTTGAGCGCAGTACTGAGCCTGAAAAGCGTTTCCAACCCCACTTACAAGTAAAACTAGCTAAAATGTGCCTGGCTGCTGTTCACTGAAAAGCTCATTCTGGGTACATTTTTGGTATACATTTGCTTCTGCCGGGTCAGCTGAGCAGTGAATTTCTACTTAACTACCTCCTATCAGGAGAGACCTCAGGGCTGCATCTTTTGAGCGCAGTACTGAGCCTGAAAAGCGTTTACAACCCCAGTCACAAGTAAAACTAGCTAAAATGTGCCTGGCTGCTGTTCACTGAAAAGCTCATTCTGGGTACATTTTTGGTATACATTTGCTTCTGCCGGGTCAGCTGAGCAGTGAATTTCTACTTAACTACCTCCTATCAGGAGAGACCTCAGGGCTGCATCTTTTGAGCGCAGTACTGAGCCTGAAAACCGTTTACAACCCCAGTTACAAGTAAAACTAGCTAAAATGTGCCTGGCTGCTATTCACTGAAAAGCTCATTCTGGGTACATTTTTGGTATACATTTGCTTCTGCATGGTCAGCTGAGCAGTGAATTTCTACTTAACTACCTCCTATCAGGAGAGACCTCAGGGCTGCATCTTTTGAGTGAAGTACTGAGCCTGAAAAGCGTTTACAACCCCACTTACAAGTAAAACTAGCTAAAATGTGCCTGGCTGCTGTTCACTGAAAAGCTAATTCTGGGTACATTTTTGGTATACATTTGCTTCTGCCGGGTCAGCTGAGCAGTGAATTTCTACTTAACTACCTCCTATCAGGAGAGACCTCAGGGCTGCATCTTTTGAGCGCAGTACTGAGCCTGAAAAGCGTTTACAACCCCACTGACAAGTAAAACTAGCTAAAATGTGCCTGGCTGCTGTTCACTGAAAAGCTCATTCTGGGTACATTTTTGGTATACATTTGCTTCTGCCGGGTCAGCTGAGCAGTGAATTTCTACTTAACTACCCCCTATCAGGAGAGACCTCAGGGCTGCATCTTTTGAGCGCAGTACTGAGCCTGAAAAGCGTTTACAACCCCACTTACAAGTAAAACTAGCTAAAATGTGCCTGGCTGCTGTTCACTGAAAAGCTCATTCTGGGTAAATTTTTGGTATACATTTGCTTCTGCCGGGTCAGCTGAGCAGTGAATTTCTACTTAACTACCTCCTATCAGGAGAGACCTCAGGGCTGCATCTTTTGAGTGTAGTACTGAGCCTGAAAAGCGTTTACAACCCCACTTACAAGTAAAACTAGCTAAAATGTGCCTGGCTGCTGTTCACTGAAAAGCTAATTCTGGGTACATTTTTGGTATACATTTGCTTCTGCCGGGTCAGCTGAGCAGTGAATTTCTACTTAACTACCTCCTATCAGGAGAGACCTCAGGGCTGCATCTTTTGAGCGCAGTACTGAGCCTGAAAAGCGTTTACAACCCCACTTACAAGTAAAACTAGCTAAAATGTGCCTGGCTGCTGTTCACTGAAAAGCTCATTCTGGGTACATTTTTGGTATACATTTGCTTCTGCCGGGTCAGCTGAGCAGTGAATTTCTACTTAACTACCCCCTATCAGGAGAGACCTCAGGGCTGCATCTTTTGAGCGCAGTACTGAGCCTGAAAAGCGTTTACAACCCCAGTTACAAGTAAAACTAGCTAAAATGTGCCTGGCTGCTGTTCACTGAAAAGCTCATTCTGGGTACATTTTTGGTATACATTTGCTTCTGCCGGGTCAGCTGAGCAGTGAATTTCTACTTAACTACCTCCTATCAGGAGAGACCTCAGGGCTGCATCTTTTGAGCGCAGTACTGAGCCTGAAAAGCGTTTACAACCCCACTGACAAGTAAAACTAGCTAAAATGTGCCTGGCTGCTGTTCACTGAAAAGCTCATTCTGGGTACATTTTTGGTATACATTTGCTTCTGCCGGGTCAGCTGAGCAGTGAATTTCTACTTAACTACCCCCTATCAGGAGAGCCCTTAGGGCTGCATCTTTTGAGCGCAGTACTGAGCCTGAAAAGCGTTTACAACCCCACTTACAAGTAAAACTAGCTAAAATGTGCCTGGCTGCTGTTCACTGAAAAGCTCATTCTGGGTACATTTTTGGTATACATTTGCTTCTGCCGGGTCAGCTGAGCAGTGAATTTCTACTTAACTACCTCCTATCAGGAGAGACCTCAGGGCTGCATCTTTTGAGCGCAGTACTGAGCCTGAAAAGCGTTTGCAACCCCACTTACAAGTAAAACTAGCTAAAATGTGCCTGGCTGCTGTTCACTGAAAAGCTAATTCTGGGTACATTTTTGGTATACATTTGCTTCTGCCGGGTCAGCTGAGCAGTGAATTTCTACTTAACTATCTCCTATCAGGGGAGACCTCAGGGCTGCATCTTTTGAGCGCAGTACTGAGCCTGAAAAGCGTTTCCAACCCCACTTACAAGTAAAACTAGCTAAAATGTGCCTGGCTGCTGTTCACTGAAAAGCTCATTCTGGGTACATTTTTGGTATACATTTGCTTCTGCCGGGTCAGCTGAGCAGTGAATTTCTACTTAACTACCTCCTATCAGGAGAGACCTCAGGGCTGCATCTTTTGAGCGCAGTACTGAGCCTGAAAAGCGTTTACAACCCCAGTCACAAGTAAAACTAGCTAAAATGTGCCTGGCTGCTGTTCACTGAAAAGCTCATTCTGGGTACATTTTTGGTATACATTTGCTTCTGCCGGGTCAGCTGAGCAGTGAATTTCTACTTAACTACCTCCTATCAGGAGAGACCTCAGGGCTGCATCTTTTGAGCGCAGTACTGAGCCTGAAAACCGTTTACAACCCCAGTTACAAGTAAAACTAGCTAAAATGTGCCTGGCTGCTATTCACTGAAAAGCTCATTCTGGGTACATTTTTGGTATACATTTGCTTCTGCAGGGTCAGCTGAGCAGTGAATTTCTACTTAACTACCTCCTATCAGGAGAGACCTCAGGGCTGCATCTTTTGAGTGTAGTACTGAGCCTGAAAAGCGTTTACAACCCCACTTACAAGTAAAACTAGCTAAAATGTGCCTGGCTGCTGTTCACTGAAAAGCTAATTCTGGGTACATTTTTGGTATACATTTGCTTCTGCCGGGTCAGCTGAGCAGTGAATTTCTACTTAACTACCTCCTATCAGGAGAGACCTCAGGGCTGCATCTTTTGAGCGCAGTACTGAGCCTGAAAAGCGTTTACAACCCCACTTACAAGTAAAACTAGCTAAAATGTGCCTGGCTGCTGTTCACTGAAAAGCTCATTCTGGGTACATTTTTGGTATACATTTGCTTCTGCCGGGTCAGCTGAGCAGTGAATTTCTACTTAACTACCCCCTATCAGGAGAGACCTCAGGGCTGCATCTTTTGAGCGCAGTACTGAGCCTGAAAAGCGTTTACAACCCCAGTTACAAGTAAAACTAGCTAAAATGTGCCTGGCTGCTGTTCACTGAAAAGCTCATTCTGGGTACATTTTTGGTATACATTTGCTTCTGCCGGGTCAGATGAGCAGTGAATTTCTACTTAACTACCTCCTATCAGGAGAGACCTCAGGGCTGCATCTTTTGAGCACAGTACTGAGCCTGAAAAGCGTTTCCAACCCCACTTACAAGTAAAACTAGCTAAAATGTGCCTGGCTGCTGTTCACTGAAAAGCTCATTCTGGGTACATTTTTGGTATACATTTGCTTCTGCCGGGTCAGCTGAGCAGTGAATTTCTACTTAACTACCTCCTATCAGGAGAGACCTCAGGGCTGCATCTTTTGAGCGCAGTACTGAGCCTGAAAAGCGTTTACAACCCCACTTACAAGTAAAACTAGCTAAAATGTGCCTGGCTGCTGTTCACTGAAAAGCTCATTCTGGGTACATTTTTGGTATACATTTGCTTCTGCCGGGTCAGCTGAGCAGTGAATTTCTACTTAACTATCTCCTATCAGGAGAGACCTCAGGGCTGCATCTTTTGAGCGCAGTACTGAGCCTGAAAAGCGTTTCCAACCCCACTTACAAGTAAAACTAGCTAAAATGTGCCTGGCTGCTGTTCACTGAAAAGCTCATTCTGGGTACATTTTTGGTATACATTTCCTTCTGCCGGGTCAGCTGAGCAGTGAATTTCTACTTAACTACCTCCTATCAGGAGAGACCTCAGGGCTGCATCTTTTGAGCGCAGTACTGAGCCAGAAAAGCGTTTACAACCCCAGTCACAAGTAAAACTAGCTAAAATGTGCCTGGCTGCTGTTCACTGAAAAGCTCATTCTGGGTACATTTTTGGTATACATTTGCTTCTGCCGGGTCAGCTGAGCAGTGAATTTCTACTTAACTACCTCCTATCAGGAGAGACCTCAGGGCTGCATCTTTTGAGCGCAGTACTGAGCCTGAAAACCGTTTACAACCCCAGTTACAAGTAAAACTAGCTAAAATGTGCCTGGCTGCTATTCACTGAAAAGCTCATTCTGGGTACATTTTTGGTATACATTTGCTTCTGCCGGGTCAGCTGAGCAGTGAATTTCTACTTAACTACCCCCTATCAGGAGAGACCTCAGGGCTGCATCTTCTGAGCGCAGTACTGAGCCTGAAAAGCGTTTACAACCCCACTTACAAGTAAAACTAGCTAAAATGTGCCTGGCTGCTGTTCACTGAAAAGCTCATTCTGGGTACATTTTTGGTATACATTTGCTTCTGCCGGGTCAGCTGAGCAGTGAATTTCTACTTAACTACCCCCTATCAGGAGAGACCTCAGGGCTGCATCTTTTGAGCGCAGTACTGAGCCTGAAAAGCGTTTACAACCCCAGTTACAAGTAAAACTAGCTAAAATGTGCCTGGCTGCTGTTCACTGAAAAGCTCATTCTGGGTACATTTTTGGTATACATTTGCTTCTGCCGGGTCAGCTGCGCAGTGAATTTCTACTTAACTACCTCCTATCAGGAGAGACCTCAGGGCTGCATCTTTTGAGCGCAGTACTGAGCCTGAAAAGCGTTTACAACCCCACTTACAAGTAAAACTAGCTAAAATGTGCCTGGCTGCTGTTCACTGAAAAGCTCATTCTGGGTACATTTTTGGTATACATTTGCTTCTGCCGGGTCAGCTGAGCAGTGATTTTCTACTTAACTACCTCCTATCAGGAGAGACCTCAGGGCTGCATCTTTTGAGCGCAGTACTGAGCCTGAAAAGCGTTTACAACCCCACTTACAAGTAAAACTAGCTAAAATGTGCCTGGCTGCTGTTCACTGAAAAGCTCATTCTGGGTACATTTTTGGTATACATTTGCTTCTGCCGGGTCAGCTGAGCAGTGAATTTCTACTTAACTATCTCCTATCAGGAGAGACCTCAGGGCTGCATCTTTTGAGCGCAGTACTGTGCCTGAAAAGCGTTTCCAACCCCACTTACAAGTAAAACTAGCTAAAATGTGCCTGGCTGCTGTTCACTGAAAAGCTCATTCTGGGTAAATTTTTGGTATACATTTGCTTCTGCCGGGTCAGCTGAGCAGTGAATTTCTACTTAACTACCTCCTATCAGGAGAGACCTCAGGGCTGCATCTTTTGAGCGCAGTACTGAGCCTGAAAAGCGTTTACAACCCCAGTCACAAGTAAAACTAGCTAAAATGTGCCTGGCTGCTGTTCACTGAAAAGCTCATTCTGGGTACATTTTTGGTATACATTTGCTTCTGCCGGGTCAGCTGAGCAGTGAATTTCTACTTAACTACCTCCTATCAGGAGAGACCTCAGGGCTGCATCTTTTGAGCACAGTACTGAGCCTGAAAACCGTTTACAACCCCAGTTACAAGTAAAACTAGCTAAAATGTGCCTGGCTGCTATTCACTGAAAAGCTCATTCTGGGTACATTTTTGGTATACATTTGCTTCTGCCGGGTCAGCTGAGCAGTGAATTTCTACTTAACTACCTCCTATCAGGAGAGACCTCAGGGCTGCATCTTTTGAGTGCAGTACTGAGCCTGAAAAGCGTTTACAACCCCACTTACAAGTAAAACTAGCTAAAATGTGCCTGGCTGCTGTTCACTGAAAAGCTAATTCTGGGTACATTTTTGGTATACATTTGCTTCTGCCGGGTCAGCTGAGCAGTGAATTTCTACTTAACTACCTCCTATCACAGGAGAGACCTCAGGGCTGCATCTTTTGAGCGCAGTACTGAGCCTGAAAAGCGTTTACAACCCCACTTACAAGTATAAAACTAGCTAAAATGTGCCTGGCTGCTGTTCACTGAAAAGCTCATTCTGGGTACATTTTTGGTATACATTTGCTTCTGCCGGGTCAGCTGAGCAGTGAATTTCTACTTAACTACCCCCTATCAGGAGAGACCTCAGGGCTGCATCTTTTGAGTGCAGTACTGAGCCTGAAAAGCGTTTACAACCCCACTTACAAGTAAAACTAGCTAAAATGTGCCTGGCTGCTGTCCACTGAAAAGCTCATTCTGGGTACATTTTTGGTATACATTTGCTTCTGCCGGGTCAGCTGAGCAGTGAATTTCTACTTAACTACCCCCTATCAGGAGAGACCTCAGGGCTGCATCTTTTGAGCGCAGTACTGAGCCTGAAAAGCGTTTACAACCCCAGTTACAAGTAAAACTAGCTAAAATGTGCCTGGCTGCTGTTCACTGAAAAGCTCATTCTGGGTACATTTTTGGTATACATTTGCTTCTGCCGGGTCAGCAGAGCAGTGAATTTCTACTTAACTACCTCCTATCAGGAGAGACCTCAGGGCTGCATCTTTTGAGCGCAGTACTGAGCCTGAAAAGCGTTTACAACCCCACTTACAAGTAAAACTAGCTAAAATGTGCCTGGCTGCTGTTCACTGAAAAGCTCATTCTGGGTACATTTTTGGTATACATTTGCTTCTGCCGGGTCAGCTGAGCAGTGAATTTCTACTTAACTACCTCCTATCAGGAGAGACCTCAGGGCTGCATCTTTTGAGCGCAGTACTGAGCCTGAAAAGCGTTTACAACCCCACTTACAAGTAAAACTAGCTAAAATGTGCCTGGCTGCTGTTCACTGAAAAGCTCATTCTGGGTACATTTTTGGTATACATTTGCTTCTGCCGGGTCAGCTGAGCAGTGAATTTCTACTTAACTACCCCCTATCAGGAGAGACCTCAGGGCTGCATCTTTTGAGCGCAGTACTGAGCCTGAAAAGCGTTTACAACCCCACTTACAAGTAAAACTAGCTAAAATGTGCCTGGCTGCTGTCCACTGAAAAGCTCATTCTGGGTACATTTTTGGTATACATTTGCTTCTGCCGGGTCAGCTGAGCAGTGAATTTCTACTTAACTACCCCCTATCAGGAGAGACCTCAGGGCTGCATCTTTTGAGCGCAGTACTGAGCCTGAAAAGCGTTTACAACCCCAGTTACAAGTAAAACTAGCTAAAATGTGCCTGGCTGCTGTTCACTGAAAAGCTCATTCTGGGTACATTTTTGGTATACATTTGCTTCTGCCGGGTCAGCAGAGCAGTGAATTTCTACTTAACTACCTCCTATCAGGAGAGACCTCAGGGCTGCATCTTTTGAGCGCAGTACTGAGCCTGAAAAGCGTTTACAACCCCACTTACAAGTAAAACTAGCTAAAATGTGCCTGGCTGCTGTTCACTGAAAAGCTCATTCTGGGTACATTTTTGGTATACATTTGCTTCTGCCGGGTCAGCTGAGCAGTGAATTTCTACTTAACTACCTCCTATCAGGAGAGACCTCAGGGCTGCATCTTTTGAGCGCAGTACTGAGCCTGAAAAGCGTTTACAACCCCACTTACAAGTAAAACTAGCTAAAATGTGCCTGGCTGCTGTTCACTGAAAAGCTCATTCTGGGTACATTTTTGGTATACATTTGCTTCTGCCGGGTCAGCTGAGCAGTGAATTTCTACTTAACTACCCCCTATCAGGAGAGACCTCAGGGCTGCATCTTTTGAGCGCAGTACTGAGCCTGAAAAGCGTTTACAACCCCACTTACAAGTAAAACTAGCTAAAATGTGCCTGGCTGCTGTTCACTGAAAAGCTCATTCTGGGTACATTTTTGGTATACATTTGCTTCTGCCGGGTCAGCTGAGCAGTGAATTTCTACTTAACTATCTCCTATCAGGAGAGACCTCAGGGCTGCATCTTTTGAGCGCAGTACTGTGCCTGAAAAGCGTTTCCAACCCCACTTACAAGTAAAACTAGCTAAAATGTGCCTGGCTGCTGTTCACTGAAAAGCTCATTCTGGGTAAATTTTTGGTATACATTTGCTTCTGCCGGGTCAGCTGAGCAGTGAATTTCTACTTAACTACCTCCTATCAGGAGAGACCTCAGGGCTGCATCTTTTGAGCGCAGTACTGAGCCTGAAAAACGTTTACAACCCCAGTCACAAGTAAAACTAGCTAAAATGTGCCTGGCTGCTGTTCACTGAAAAGCTCATTCTGGGTACATTTTTGGTATACATTTGCTTCTGCCGGGTCAGCTGAGCAGTGAATTTCTACTTAACTACCTCCTATCAGGAGAGACCTCAGGGCTGCATCTTTTGAGCACAGTACTGAGCCCGAAAACCGTTTACAACCCCAGTTACAAGTAAAACTAGCTAAAATGTGCCTGGCTGCTATTCACTGAAAAGCTCATTCTGGGTACATTTTTGGTATACATTTGCTTCTGCTGGGTCAGCTGAGCAGTGAATTTCTACTTAACTACCTCCTATCAGGAGAGACCTCAGGGCTGCATCTTTTGAGTGCAGTACTGAGCCTGAAAAGCGTTTACAACCCCACTTACAAGTAAAACTAGCTAAAATGTGCCTGGCTGCTGTTCACTGAAAAGCTAATTCTGGGTACATTTTTGGTATACATTTGCTTCTGCCGGGTCAGCTGAGCAGTGAATTTCTACTTAACTACCTCCTATCAGGAGAGACCTCAGGGCTGCATCTTTTGAGCGCAGTACTGAGCCTGAAAAGCGTTTACAACCCCACTTACAAGTAAAACTAGCTAAAATGTGCCTGGCTGCTGTTCACTGAAAAGCTCATTCTGGGTACATTTTTGGTATACATTTGCTTCTGCCGGGTCAGCTGAGCAGTGAATTTCTACTTAACTACCCCCTATCAGGAGAGACCTCAGGGCTGCATCTTTTGAGCGCAGTACTGAGCCTGAAAAGCGTTTACAACCCCAGTTACAAGTAAAACTAGCTAAAATGTGCCTGGCTGCTGTTCACTGAAAAGCTCATTCTGGGTACATTTTTGGTATACATTTGCTTCTGCCGGGTCAGCAGAGCAGTGAATTTCTACTTAACTACCTCCTATCAGGAGAGACCTCAGGGCTGCATCTTTTGAGCGCAGTACTGAGCCTGAAAAGCGTTTACAACCCCACTTACAAGTAAAACTAGCTAAAATGTGCCTGGCTGCTGTTCACTGAAAAGCTCATTCTGGGTACATTTTTGGTATACATTTGCTTCTGCCGGGTCAGCTGAGCAGTGAATTTCTACTTAACTACCCCCTATCAGGAGAGACCTCAGGGCTGCATCTTTTGAGCGCACTACTGAGCCTGAAAAGCGTTTACAACCCCAGTTACAAGTAAAACTAGCTAAAATGTGCCTGGCTGCTGTTCACTGAAAAGCTCATTCTGGGTACATTTTTGGTATACATTTGCTTCTGCCGGGTCAGCTGAGCAGTGAATTTCTACTTAACTACCTCCTATCAGGAGAGACCTCAGGGCTGCATCTTTTGAGCGCAGTACTGAGCCTGAAAAGCGTTTACAACCCCACTTACAAGTAAAACTAGCTAAAATGTGCCTGGCTGCTGTTCACTGAAAAGCTCATTCTGGGTACATTTTTGGTATACATTTGCTTCTGCCGGGTCAGCTGAGCAGTGAATTTCTACTTAACTACCTCCTATCAGGAGAGACCTCAGGGCTGCATCTTTTGAGCGCAGTACTGAGCCTGAAAAGCGTTTACAACCCCACTTACAAGTAAAACTAGCTAAAATGTGCCTGGCTGCTGTTCACTGAAAAGCTCATTCTGGGTACATTTTTGGTATACATTTGCTTCTGCCGGGTCAGCTGAGCAGTGAATTTCTACTTAACTACCTCCTATCAGGAGAGACCTCAGGGCTGCATCTTTTGAGCGCAGTACTGAGCCTGAAAAGCGTTTACAACCCCACTTACAAGTAAAACTAGCTAAAATGTGCCTGGCTGCTGTTCACTGAAAAGCTCATTCTGGGTACATTTTTGGTATACATTTGCTTCTGCCGGGTCAGCTGAGCAGTGAATTTCTACTTAACTATCTCCTATCAGGAGAGACCTCAGGGCTGCATCTTTTGAGCGCAGTACTGAGCCTGTAAAGCGTTTACAACCCCACTTACAAGTAAAACTAGCTAAAATGTGCCTGGCTGCTGTTCACTGAAAAGCTCATTCTGGGTACATTTTTGGTATACATTTGCTTCTGCCGGGTCAGCTGAGCAGTGAATTTCTACTTAACTACCCCCTATCAGGAGAGACCTCAGGGCTGCATCTTTTGAGCGCAGTACTGAGCCTGAAAAGCGTTTACAACCCCAGTTACAAGTAAAACTAGCTAAAATGTGCCTGGCTGCTGTTCACTGAAA
The DNA here is from genome assembly GCF_964263255.1 of Lissotriton vulgaris. Taxonomy (NCBI): domain Eukaryota; kingdom Metazoa; phylum Chordata; class Amphibia; order Caudata; family Salamandridae; genus Lissotriton; species Lissotriton vulgaris. The sequence goes on along the minus strand of NW_028241457.1, from coordinate 266,193 downwards.
AGCTCATTCTGGGTACATTTTTGGTATACATTTGCTTCTGCCGGGTCAGCTGAGCAGTGAATTTCTACTTAACTACCTCCTATCAGGAGAGACCTCAGGGCTGCATCTTTTGAGCGCAGTACTGAGCCTGAAAAGCGTTTACAACCCCACTTACAAGTAAAACTAGCTAAAATGTGCCTGGCTGCTGTTCACTGAAAAGCTCATTCTGGGTACATTTTTGGTATACATTTGCTTCTGCCGGGTCAGCTGAGCAGTGAATTTCTACTTAACTACCTCCTATCAGGAGAGACCTCAGGGCTGCATCTTTTGAGCGCAGTACTGAGCCTGAAAAGCGTTTACAACCCCACTTACAAGTAAAACTAGCTAAAATGTGCCTGGCTGCTGTTCACTGAAAAGCTCATTCTGGGTACATTTTTGGTATACATTTGCTTCTGCCGGGTCAGCTGAGCAGTGAATTTCTACTTAACTATCTCCTATCAGGAGAGACCTCAGGGCTGCATCTTTTGAGCGCAGTACTGAGCCTGAAAAGCGTTTCCAACCCCACTTACAAGTAAAACTAGCTAAAATGTGCCTGGCTGCTGTTCACTGAAAAGCTCATTCTGGGTACATTTTTGGTATACATTTGCTTCTGCCGGGTCAGCTGAGCAGTGAATTTCTAATTAACTACCTCCTATCAGGAGAGACCTCAGGGCTGCATCTTTTGAGCGCAGTACTGAGCCTGAAAAGCGTTTACAACCCCAGTCACAAGTAAAACTAGCTAAAATGTGCCTGGCTGCTGTTCACTGAAAAGCTCATTCTGGGTACATTTTTGGTATACATTTGCTTCTGCCGGGTCAGCTGAGCAGTGAATTTCTACTTAACTACCCCCTATCAGGAGAGACCTCAGGGCTGCATCTTTTGAGCGCAGTACTGAGCCTGAAAAGTGTTTACAACCCCACTTACAAGTAAAACTAGCTAAAATGTGCCTGGCTGCTGTTCACTGAAAAGCTCATTCTGGGTACATTTTTGGTATACATTTGCTTCTGCCGGGTCAGCTGAGCAGTGAATTTCTACTTAACTACCCCCTATCAGGAGAGACCTCAGGGCTGCATCTTTTGAGCGCACTACTGAGCCTGAAAAGCGTTTACAACCCCAGTTACAAGTAAAACTAGCTAAAATGTGCCTGGCTGCTGTTCACTGAAAAGCTCATTCTGGGTACATTTTTGGTATACATTTGCTTCTGCCGGGTCAGCTGAGCAGTGAATTTCTACTTAACTACCTCCTATCAGGAGAGACCTCAGGGCTGCATCTTTTGAGCGCAGTACTGAGCCTGAAAAGCGTTTACAACCCCACTTACAAGTAAAACTAGCTAAAATGTGCCTGGCTGCTGTTCACTGAAAAGCTCATTCTGGGTACATTTTTGGTATACATTTGCTTCTGCCGGGTCAGCTGAGCAGTGAATTTCTACTTAACTACCTCCTATCAGGAGAGACCTCAGGGCTGCATCTTTTGAGCGCAGTACTGAGCCTGAAAAGCGTTTACAACCCCACTTACAAGTAAAACTAGCTAAAATGTGCCTGGCTGCTGTTCACTGAAAAGCTCATTCTGGGTACATTTTTGGTATACATTTGCTTCTGCCGGGTCAGCTGAGCAGTGAATTTCTACTTAACTATCTCCTATCAGGAGAGACCTCAGGGCTGCATCTTTTGAGCGCAGTACTGAGCCTGAAAAGCGTTTCCAACCCCACTTACAAGTAAAACTAGCTAAAATGTGCCTGGCTGCTGTTCACTGAAAAGCTCATTCTGGGTACATTTTTGGTATACATTTGCTTCTGCCGGGTCAGCTGAGCAGTGAATTTCTACTTAACTACCTCCTATCAGGAGAGACCTCGGGGCTGCATCTTTTGAGCGCAGTACTGAGCCTGAAAAGCGTTTACAACCCCAGTCACAAGTAAAACTAGCTAAAATGTGCCTGGCTGCTGTTCACTGAAAAGCTCATTCTGGGTACATTTTTGGTATACATTTGCTTCTGCCGGGTCAGCTGAGCAGTGAATTTCTACTTAACTACCTCCTATCAGGAGAGACCTCAGGGCTGCATCTTTTGAGCGCAGTACTGAGCCTGAAAACCGTTTACAACCCCAGTTACAAGTAAAACTAGCTAAAATGTGCCTGGCTGCTGTTCACTGAAAAGCTCATTCTGGGTACATTTTTGGTATACATTTGCTTCTGCCGGGTCAGCTGAGCAGTGAATTTCTACTTAACTACCTCCTATCAGGAGAGACCTCAGGGCTGCATCTTTTGAGCGCAGTACTGAGCCTGAAAAGCGTTTACAACCCCACTTACAAGTAAAACTAGCTAAAATGTGCCTGGCTGCTGTTCACTGAAAAGCTCATTCTGGGTACATTTTTGGTATACATTAGCTTCTGCCGGGTCAGCTGAGCAGTGAATTTCTACTTAACTACCTCCTATCAGGAGAGACCTCAGGGCTGCATCTTTTGAGCGCAGTACTGAGCCTGAAAAGCGTTTACAACCCCAGTCACAAGTAAAACTAGCTAAAATGTGCCTGGCTGCTGTTCACTGAAAAGCTCATTCTGGGTACATTTTTGGTATACATTTGCTTCTGCCGGGTCAGCTGAGCAGTGAATTTCTACTTAACTACCTCCTATCAGGAGAAACCTCAGGGCTGCATCTTTTGAGCACAGTACTGAGCCCGAAAACCGTTTACAACCCCAGTTACAAGTAAAACTAGCTAAAATGTGCTTGGCTGCTATTCACTGAAAAGCTCATTCTGGGTACATTTTTGGTATACATTTGCTTCTGCCGGGTCAGCTGAGCAGTGAATTTCTACTTAACTACCTCCTATCAGGAGAAACCTCAGGGCTGCATCTTTTGAGCACAGTACTGAGCCCGAAAACCGTTTACAACCCCAGTTACAAGTAAAACTAGCTAAAATGTGCCTGGCTGCTGTTCACTGAAAAGCTCATTCTGGGTACATTTTTGGTATACATTTGCTTCTGCCGGGTCAGCTGAGCAGTGAATTTCTACTTAACTACCTCCTATCAGGAGAGACCTCAGGGCTGCATCTTTTGAGCGCAGTACTGAGCCTGAAAAGCGTTTACAACCCCAGTCACAAGTAAAACTAGCTAAAATGTGCCTGGCTGCTGTTCACTGAAAAGCTCATTCTGGGTACATTTTTGGTATACATTTGCTTCTGCCGGGTCAGCTGAGCAGTGAATTTCTACTTAACTACCTCCTATCAGGAGAAACCTCAGGGCTGCATCTTTTGAGCACAGTACTGAGCCCGAAAACCGTTTACAACCCCAGTTACAAGTAAAACTAGCTAAAATGTGCCTGGCTGCTATTCACTGAAAAGCTCATTCTGGGTACATTTTTGGTATACATTTGCTTCTGCCGGGTCAGCTGAGCAGTGAATTTCTACTTAACTACCTCCTATCAGGAGAAACATCAGGGCTGCATCTTTTGAGCACAGTACTGAGCCCGAAAACCATTTACAACCCCAGTTACAAGTAAAACTAGCTAAAATGTGCCTGGCTGCTGTTCACTGAAAAGCTAATTCTGGGTACATTTTTGGTATACATTTGCTTCTGCCGGGTCAGCTGAGCAGTGAATTTCTACTTAACTACCTCCTATCAGGAGAGACCTCAGGGCTGCATCTTTTGAGCGCAGTACTGAGCCTGAAAAGCGTTTACAACCCCACTTACAAGTATAAAACCAGCTAAAATGTGCCTGGCTGCTGTTCACTGAAAAGCACATTCTGGGTACATTTTTGGTATACATTTGCTTCTGCCGGGTCAGCTGAGCAGTGAATTTCTACTTAACTACCCCCTATCAGGAGAGACCTCAGGGCTGCATCTTTTGAGCGCAGTACTGAGCCTGAAAAGCGTTTACAACCCCACTTACAAGTAAAACTAACTAAAATGTGCCTGGCTGCTGTTCACTGAAAAGCTCATTCTGGGTACATTTTTGGTATACATTTGCTTCTGCCGGGTCAGCTGAGCAGTGAATTTCTACTTAACTACCCCCTATCAGGAGAGACCTCAGGGCTGCATCTTTTGAGCGCAGTACTGAGCCTGAAAAGCGTTTACAACCCCAGTTACAAGTAAAACTAGCTAAAATGTGCCTGGCTGCTGTTCACTGAAAAGCTCATTCTGGGTACATTTTTGGTATACATTTGCTTCTGCCGGGTCAGCAGAGCAGTGAATTTCTACTTAACTACCTCCTATCAGGAGAGACCTCAGGGCTGCATCTTTTGAGCGCAGTACTGAGCCTGAAAAGCGTTTACAACCCCACTTACAAGTAAAACTAGCTAAAATGTGCCTGGCTGCTGTTCACTGAAAAGCTAATTCTGGGTACTTTTGGTATACATTTGCTTCTGCCGGGTCAGCTGAGCAGTGAATTTCTACTAAACTACCCCCTATCAGGAGAGACCTCAGGGCTGCATCTTTTGAGCGCAGTACTGAGCCTGAAAAGCGTTTACAACCCCAGTTACAAGTAAAACTAGCTAAAATGTGCCTGGCTGCTGTTCACTGAAAAGCTCATTCTGGGTACATTTTTGGTATACATTTGCTTCTGCCGGGTCAGCTGAGCAGTGAATTTCTACTTAACTACCCCCTATCAAGAGAGACCTCAGGGCTGCATCTTTTGAGCGCAGTACTGAGCCTGAAAAGCGTTTACAACCCCACTTACAAGTAAAACTAGCTAAAATGTGCCTGGCTGCTGTTCACTGAAAAGCTCATTCTGGGTACATTTTTGGTATACATTTGCTTCTGCCGGGTCAGCTGAGCAGTGAATTTCTAGTTAACTATCTCCTATCAGGAGAGACCTCAGGGCTGCATCTTTTGAGCGCAGTACTGAGCCTGAAAAGCGTTTCCAACCCCACTTACAAGTAAAACTAGCTAAAATGTGCCTGGCTGCTGTTCACTGAAAAGCTCATTCTGGGTACATTTTTGGTATACATTTGCTTCTGCTGGGTCAGCTGAGCAGTGAATTTCTACTTAACTACCTCCTATCAGGAGAGACCTCAGGGCTGCATCTTTTGAGCGCAGTACTGAGCCTGAAAAGCGTTTACAACCCCACTTACAAGTAAAACTAGCTAAAATGTGCCTGGCTGCTGTTCACTGAAAAGCTCATTCTGGGTACATTTTTGGTATACATTTGCTTCTGCCGGGTCAGCTGAGCAGTGAATTTCTACTTAACTACCTCCTATCAGGAGAGACCTCAGGGCTGCATCTTTTGAGCGCAGTACTGAGCCTGAAAAGCGTTTACAACCCCACTTACAAGTAAAACTAGCTAAAATGTGCCTGGCTGCTGTTCACTGAAAAGCTCATTCTGGGTACATTTTTGGTATACATTTGCTTCTGCCGGGTCAGCTGAGCAGTGAATTTCTACTTAACTACCTCCTATCAGGAGAGACCTCAGGGCTGCATCTTTTGAGCGCAGTACTGAGCCTGAAAAGCGTTTACAACCCCACATACAAGTAAAACTAGCTAAAATGTGCCTGGCTGCTGTTCACTGAAAAGCTCATTCTGGGTACATTTTTGGTATACATTTGCTTCTGCCGGGTCAGCTGAGCAGTGAATTTCTACTTAACTATCTCCTATCAGGAGAGACCTCAGGGCTGCATCTTTTGAGCGCAGTACTGAGCCTGAAAAGCGTTTCCAACCCCACTTACAAGTAAAACTAGCTAAAATGTGCCTGGCTGCTGTTCACTGAAAAGCTCATTCTGGGTACATTTTTGGTATACATTTGCTTCTGCCGGGTCAGCTGAGCAGTGAATTTCTACTTATACCTCCTATCAGGAGAGACCTCAGGGCTGCATCTTTTGAGCGCAGTACTGAGCCTGAAAAGCGTTTACAACCCCAGTCACAAGTAAAACTAGCTAAAATGTGCCTGGCTGCTGTTCACTGAAAAGCTCATTCTGGGTACATTTTTGGTATACATTTGCTTCTGCCGGGTCAGCTGAGCAGTGAATTTCTACTTAACTACCTCCTATCAGGAGAGACCTCAGGGCTGCATCTTTTGAGCGCAGTACTGAGCCTGAAAACCGTTTACAACCCCAGTTACAAGTAAAACTAGCTAAAATGTGCCTGGCTGCTGTTCACTGAAAAGCTCATTCTGGGTACATTTTTGGTATACATTTGCTTCTGCCGGGTCAGCTGAGCAGTGAATTTCTACTTAACTATCTCCTATCAGGAGAGACCTCAGGGCTGCATCTTTTGAGCGCAGTACTGTGCCTGAAAAGCGTTTCCAACCCCACTTACAAGTAAAACTAGCTAAAATGTGCCTGGCTGCTGTTCACTGAAAAGCTCATTCTGGGTACATTTTTGGTATACATTTGCTTCTGTCGGGTCAGCTGAGCAGTGAATTTCTACTTAACTACCTCCTATCAGGAGAGACCTCAGGGCTGCATCTTTTGAGCGCAGTACTGAGCCTGAAAAGCGTTTACAACCCCAGTCACAAGTAAAACTAGCTAAAATGTGCCTGGCTGCTGTTCACTGAAAAGCTAATTCTGGGTACATTTTTGGTATACATTTGCTTCTGCCGGGTCAGCTGAGCAGTGAATTTCTACTTAACTACCTCCTATCAGGAGAGACCTCAGGGCTGCATCTTTTGAGCACAGTACTGAGCCCGAAAACCGTTTACAACCCCAGTTACAAGTAAAACTAGCTAAAATGTGCCTGGCTGCTATTCACTGAAAAGCTCATTTTGTTTACATTTTTGGTATACATTTGCTTCTGCCGGGTCAGCTGAGCAGTGAATTTCTACTTAACTACCTCCTATCAGGAGAGACCTCAGGGCTGCATCTTTTGAGTGCAGTACTGAGCCTGAAAAGCGTTTTAAACCCCACTTACAAGTAAAACTAGCTAAAATGTGCCTGGCTGCTGTTCACTGAAAAGCTAATTCTGGGTACATTTTTGGTATACATTTGCTTCTGCCGGGTCAGCTGAGCAGTGAATTTCTACTTAACTACCTCCTATCAGGAGAGACCTCAGGGCTGCATCTTTTGAGCGCAGTACTGAGCCTGAAAAGCGTTTACAACCCCACTTACAAGTATAAAACTAGCTAAAATGTGCCTGGCTGCTGTTCACTGAAAAGCACATTCTGGGTACATTTTTGGTATACATTTGCTTCTGCCAGGTCAGCTGAGCAGTGAATTTCTGCTTAACTACCCCCTATCAGGAGAGACCTCAGGGCTGCATCTTTTGAGCGCAGTACTGAGCCTGAAAAGCGTTTACAACCCCACTTACAAGTATAAAACTAGCTAAAATGTGCCTGGCTGCTGTTCACTGAAAAGCTCATTCTGGGTACATTTTTGGTATACATTTGCTTCTGCCGGGTCAGCTGAGCAGTGAATTTCTACTTAACTACCCCCTATCAGGAGAGACCTCAGGGCTGCATCTTTTGAGCGCAGTACTGAGCCTGAAAAGTGTTTACAACCCCACTTACAAGTATAAAACTAGCTAAAATGTGCCTGGCTGCTGTTCACTGAAAAGCTCATTCTGGGTACATTTTTGGTATACATTTGCTTCTGCCGGGTCAGCTGAGCAGTGAATTTCTACTTAACTACCCCCTATCAGGAGAGACCTCAGGGCTGCATCTTTTGAGCGCAGTACTGAGCCTGAAAAGCGTTTACAACCCCACTTACAAGTAAAACTAGCTAAAATGTGCCTGGCTGCTGTCCACTGAAAAGCTCATTCTGGGTACATTTTTGGTATACATTTGCTTCTGCCGGGTCAGCTGAGCAGTGAATTTCTACTTAACTACCTCCTATCAGGAAAGACCTCAGGGCTGCATCTTTTGAGCGCAGTACTGAGCCTGAAAAGCGTTTACAACCCCACTTACAAGTAAAACTAGCTAAAATGTGCCTGGCTGCTGTTCACTGAAAAGCTCATTCTGGGTACATTTTTGGTATACATTTGCTTCTGCCGGGTCAGCTGAGCAGTGAATTTCTACTTAACTACCTCCTATCAGGAGAGACCTGCATCTTTTGAGCACAGTACTGAGCCTGAAAAGCGTTTACAACCCCACTTACAAGTAAAACTAGCTAAAATGTGCCTGGCTGCTGTTCACTGAAAAGCTCATTCTGGGTACTTTTGGTATACATTTGCTTCTGCTGGGTCAGCTGAGCAGTGAATTTCTACTTAACTACCTCCTATCAGGAGAGACCTCAGGGCTGCATCTTTTGAGCGCAGTACTGAGCCTGAAAAGCGTTTACAACCCCACTTACAAGTAAAACTAGCTAAAATGTGCCTGGCTTCTGTTCACTGAAAAGCTCATTCTGGGTACATTTTTGGTATACATTTGCTTCTGCCGGGTCAGCTGAGCAGTGAATTTCTACTTAACTATCTCCTATCAGGAGAGACCTCAGGGCTGCATCTTTTGAGCGCAGTACTGAGCCTGAAAAGCGTTTCCAACCCCACTTACAAGTAAAACTAGCTAAAATGTGCCTGGCTGCTGTTCACTGAAAAGCTCATTCTGGGTACATTTTTGGTATACATTTGCTTCTGCCGGGTCAGCTGAGCAGTGAATTTCTACTTAACTATCTCCTATCAGGAGAGACCTCAGGGCTGCATCTTTTGAGCGCAGTACTGAGCCTGAAAAGCGTTTACAACCCCAGTCACAAGTAAAACTAGCTAAAATGTGCCTGGCTGCTGTTCACTGAAAAGCTCATTCTGGGTACATTTTTGGTATACATTTGCTTCTGCCGGGTCAGCTGAGCAGTGAATTTCTACTTAACTACCCCCTATCAGGAGAGACCTCAGGGCTGCATCTTTTGAGCGCAGTACTGAGCCTGAAAAGCGTTTACAACCCCACTTACAAGTAAAACTAGCTAAAATGTGCCTGGCTGCTGTTCACTGAAAAGCTCATTCTGGGTACATTTTTGGTATACATTTGCTTCTGCCGGGTCAGCTGAGCAGTGAATTTCTACTTAACTACCCCCTATCAGGAGAGACCTCAGGGCTGCATCTTTTGAGCGCACTACTGAGCCTGAAAAGCGTTTACAACCCCAGTTACAAGTAAAACTAGCTAAAATGTGCCTGGCTGCTGTTCACTAAAAAGCTCATTCTGGGTACATTTTTGGTATACATTTGCTTCTGCCGGGTCAGCTGAGCAGTGAATTTCTACTTAACTACCTCCTATCAGGAGAGACCTCAGGGCTGCATCTTTTGAGCGCAGTACTGAGCCTGAAAAGCGTTTACAACCCCACTTACAAGTAAAACTAGCTAAAATGTGCCTGGCTGCTGTTCACTGAAAAGCTCATTCTGGGTACATTTTTGGTATACATTTGCTTCTGCCGGGTCAGCTGAGCAGTGAATTTCTACTTAACTACCTCCTATCAGGAGAGACCTCAGGGCTGCATCTTTTGAGCGCAGTACTGAGCCTGAAAAGCGTTTACAACCCCACTTACAAGTAAAACTAGCTAAAATGTGCCTGGCTGCTGTTCACTGAAAAGCTCATTCTGGGTACATTTTTGGTATACATTTGCTTCTGCCGGGTCAGCTGAGCAGTGAATTTCTACTTAACTACCTCCTATCAGGAGAGACCTCAGGGCTGCATCTTTTTTTTTTTTTGTAAAATTTTTATTTTGTAGTATGCAAGGTGAAACGGAAAGGGGGGAAGGGAATAGAGCAAGAGGATCAAAGGAGAAGGAAAGAAGAACAGGCGACATGCCGCCACAAACCCCACACAGGGGGAGCAATGATTGGGGAGAGGAACGTCCGCAAAGCAAGGCCAGCTAAACTCCAAAGTCCACACCATGACACCAGGGACCGGGCAAGCAACAGAGGCATGGGTAGGAGGCCCACCCATCAGAGCGTCCACGGTAAGCCAGGCGCACCAACAATAGAGGCAGTGTCCCTGGAGAGGGGAAGCAGCTCCAGCCTTAAGCAAGATGTAGTGTTCATCCCAAGAGTAAAGTAAGTCGCAAAAAAGGAAAACGTCCCCAACTACCCTCCCACCCTCATCCCACCCCAACATTCACCCCCCCCCAGTGGTGGCGACACCAAACACACAATCCATCACAATCACACCCACAATCAGATCTGGAAAAGATGAAGGGATCGCAGTGCTGACGGACACACTGCCGAAGGAAGGCCCCGAGATAGAAATCGTACAAGTGGGCCCCAGTTGTGCATGAAGTTCTTAAATTTACCCAGAAAAATGTCAGAGAGACGTTCCATGCTCAACAAGCGCCACAAACGGGCGTGCCACAAGGAGACAGCAGGGGCAGACGGAGCCTTCCAGGCGGCTGCCAAGGTCATCTTAGCCGCACCCAAACACAACCATATGATACGCTTATCCGCCCTAGTTTGATGCTCGAGCAGAGGGTCCCTAAGGCCTAATAGGACAAAAGCCATGGAGTCTGGGATTGGATAACCCAGGATATCCCTCATGTGTGAGAGAATCTCGGCCCAGAATGGCTTGATGGCGGGGCAGTCCCACCAGATATGGCTAAAATCCCCTAACATTCCACAGCCCCTCCAGCACCTATCCGAAGCAGTCGGAAATATGCGTCGCAATTTAGAGGGATACAGGTACCAATCAAAGATGAGTTTCATATGGGCCTCCCTGAGGTCGGTGGAGTGGTTATGCGCCGACACGTCCCGCCACAGGCCCCGCCATTCACAAGCTGAGATGTCCCTTCCCAACGCAGATTCCCAGTGGTCCTGGTACCGCGGTCTCGGAGATATAGTAGTGTCCAATAGCAGCTTATATATGAAAGAGATCGCCCCCTTCATGGTGGAGGTGCGAAGAAGGAAAGATTCGAAAGTCGTCAGGGGCCTGGTGGCGGCATCCGCCACCGAGGGCGATGTCGCCCAGTGGAGGAGCTGGAGATGTCTAAAACGCTCCGTTGGCAGCACCCCGTAGTCCCTCATACAGTTGTGGAAAGTGAGGGGCACAGTACCATGAAATAAATGAGTGAGGGCTCTGCAGCCGCCCTCCCTCCAGGCCTCAAAAGGACCCTCCGTCAAGGCCGGGGGGAAGGCCGGGTTAAAATGGATCGGGGTGAACGGGGACGGAAATGTGGTCCAGCGGTCATCACCACTCACCACGTCCCATACCTTCAATACCGTGCTCGTGGGGGTGCTAAGGTATGCGTTCCTGGGCCGGTCCATCTTAGGCTTCCATGCCAAATCCCATATGGAGCGGCCCGCCACACTCCGATCCATATGGAGCCAATGTTTTTCCGAGCGTTGTTGGGACCACTCCACCAGAACTCTCAGTTGAGCAGCTTTGTAGTACAATTGCATGTCCGGGAAACCCACCCCTCCATCTAAGCGTGGGCGCCGAAGAACCGCAAATGGAAGCCGGGCACGGCCACCTTGCCATACATATTTCAGCATCACGGTCTTCAATCGGCGGAAATAGTCCAGCCCCACCGGAATCGGCAAAGCCTGAAAGAGGTACAAGAGTTTAGGAAGAAGAACCATTTTGAGGGCGTGAATCCTGCCAAGCCAGGAGATGAATTTAGGCTTCCACCGTTCCAGTTCAGCCCGGATTGAGGACAATATCGGCGGAAAATTAGCCTGAAACAGGGCTCCCACGGTGGGGGTCAGTCGCACCCCCAAATAAAGCAGGGACGTGGACGCCCAAGCAAGCGTAGTAAGCATCCGGGTCTGTTGCACATCTCCCGGGGACAGGGTCAGATTCAAGATATAGGACTTATCAAAGTTGACCTTAAAACCTGCCACAGCCTCGTAGGCGGAGAGGACTGAGAGGACATGGGGTAGGGACTGAGCAGGGTCGCGTATGGACAGGAGGACGTCGTCGGCAAAGAGCGATATCTTATGTTGTTCACCTGTAAAGGGAAGCCCCAAGATCCGCTCATTTTCCCGTATCGCCAATGCCAAAGGTTCGATGCTGAGGGCGAAAAGGAGGGGCGAGAGGGGACACCCCTGGCGCGTCCCCCTGGAATGGCTAAAACTCTCGGATCTGTGGCCATTGACCAGAACCCGGGAGGTAGGACCTCGATAATTGGCCTCGATCATGCGAATGAAGCCGGGCGAGAATCCGAAGGCCTCCAGTGTCCGGTGCAGGAACCCCCAATCCACGCGATCGAAGGCCTTCTCCGCATCCAGCCCTATCAGCACCGCAGGTATGCGGAATCGTTCCGCCTTTTCTATGAGATGGACCACGCGGCGCAGATTGTCATGAGTCTGCCGACCTTTGATGAAACCAGATTGGTCAGGATGGATCAAGGCCGGCATGAGGTCCTGCAGTCTGCCCGCCAAGATGGAGGAATACAGTTTAGCGTCCAGGTTGAGGAGCGCTATCGGGCGATAAGACGTACAGGAGGAAGGGTCCTTCCCTGGTTTGGGGATTACGGTGATCAATGCTTCGGCCATGGAGTCCGTAGTCCTACCGTCAGTCGCCATAGCATTGAAGAGGGAGACCAAGTAGTCACAAATCTCCGAGGCGAACGTTTTATAGAAGAGGGCCGTGTAGCCGTCAGGCCCAGGCGCCTTATGTAGCTTTAGAGCCTTGATAGCGTCCAGAACTTCCTCCCGAGTGATGGGGGAGGACAACAAATTGTTCCATTCATTGGAGACCTTCGGGAGAGGGAGCCCCTCCAGGAATCTGGACTGAGCCTCCGGGTCGAGAGCATCACTCGAGTAGAGTGCTGCGTAGAAGCGCCCAAAGATGGCCGCCTTGTCCGCATCCTTATGCTGAACCAAGCCCGTGCGATCACGCACCCCTCCAATGTATTCCCGCTCGCGCTTGTCACGGAGTTGCCGGGCAAGATGGCGCCCAATCTTGTTGCCCTGGGAGTAAGAGGCGCGCCGTAGGCGCAAAAGAGTGAACTCCGCCCTGTTATTATAATGGGCCCTCAGTTTCCCACGCACCGCCGTTAGGGGCCGTAAAGTCACCCTGGAGGGGTTCGCTTTGTGGGCCTGCTCCAGAGTGGCAAGTTCCGATTCAAGAGCCTCCCTCTCCTCGCGTCGCAGTTTGTTCAGGCGCGCATTGAGAGCGAGGCAAGTGCCCCTTAAGGAGGCCTTGCACGCATCCCAGGTGGTGTACACCGAGGTGTCCGAAGGGGGATTGAGAAGAAAGAAATCTCCGATTGCCTTACGTAAAGCCTTACAGGACAGGTCATCCCTCGCCAGGGCTGCTGGGAAGTACCATTTGCGCCAACCGTCCCCCCCAGGGGCCCAGCGTAGTCCCAGAACCACCAGGCTATGGTCGGATAAAGAAAGTGGAAAGATATTAGATAGTTGGATATCACCCCGGAGAGCTTGGCCCACCAAGACATAATCAATGCGAGAGTACGAGCGGTGAACATTAGAGAAAAAAGTGTAGTCCCTAGCCTGCGCATGGACAAAGCGCCAACCATCCACCAATCCCATATCCCCCAACTGACGCTTAGTTTCCTCCGAAAAGACTCCAGTGTCCGCCCTTCGTGCTCCAGAAGCGTCCTGGTCTCTGTCCCACACCATATTAAAGTCACCCAACAAGATCAAGTGTCCCTCCACAAAATCCCCCACCTTATCAAGCAAGCCTTGCAAAAAGCCATTCTGACCCGTATTCGGGGCATACATCACAACAAAGGTACAGAGGCGGCCATGTAACCCCCCCTTCACCATCAGCCATCGACCCTCCTTGTCAACATTCACTCCCAGGGGCTGAAAATGCAGGGAAGCTCGGAATAGAAGGGCCACTCCCCTATGCTTCGTGGCCGCAGACGCCCTATAGATAAGAGGGAACTGTCTGTGGCGGAGCCGCAGTTCATCTTTCCTAGCCAGATGGGTCTCCTGAAGGGCAACCACGTCTAAGTGGTGGTCCACAATGTACTTCCATAACTTCTGCCTCTTCTGCGGGGAGTTGAGGCCCTTCACATTCCATGTACCTATGCTAATAGTCATATCGGGAAACTAGAAAGCCACGCCATGCATACGTCCGAACAGCCACACAGCCCGATCAGAACCTCGCGGTCAAAGGCCCAAAGAGGCACCAGGGCCCAAGGACCCCTCAAACAGAGCATTCCAGGAGGCGCGGGAGTAAACAGGGTTGTAATCACACGCACCATACCGCTAACACACCAGGTCGCCACCACCACCCCCCCAAACCCCAGCCCCAACCAAAACTGTACTGCCACTACAAGCGCTTGCCAAGCACCAACTGGCCCACCCCCCCCAAACAGCCCCAAAACCAAAAAAACAGAGCACAAGGCCCGCAACCTGAAGATTACAGTCAGCAGTTCCAATGGGCCACAGGTCACACGGTCCGCATCAGACTGGTACCGGGGCGGGGGCACCAGATCGGGGGCCCCCAGGGCCAAGGCCCGGGGTGTCTCCTCCAAAAGTACCATAGTACCCCAGGGCCGTCGAAGTAGAGGCGCTCCGGCGCCCAACCTTGAAAGAAATCAGCGGTCAAGCCGCTCCAGAGGAGTGTTGAGAGTCTGCAAGAGTGACCGAGGCCACCGACGCCACTGCTGATCCTCTCTCCTGCAGGCGAATGGAGTGGTCCGGTCGCAGCCGCTCCGGGGAGGCCCCAACTCTTTGCCATGACGAGGAGCGATGGCGGCGCCGTGAAGGCGAGGATCGTGCTGCCTGTGAGGGTGGCTCTTCCTCCAGTCCCAACAGCTCCCTCGCGGACTTCAAGGAGCGGATTTGCACCAGCCGGTTCTGCCACCGGAAGATGATTCGGAAAGGGTGACCCCAAGAGTAAGAGATGCCCTGTTCCCTTAGATAGGCAGTCACCGGCCGGAACTCCCTCTGTTTCTGAAGGGTAGATGCCGCCAAGTCCTGGAACAACTGTGGCCGATGTTCTCGAAAGGTCAAGGAGGAGAGGGCCCTGGCATTCCGGAGGATGCGTTCCTTGATCTGAAAGTCATGAACACAAGCCAGGATATCTGGAGGAGGGCCCCCCCGCCTGGGCAGGCCCACTCGATGCACCCTGTCCAGTTTAATCTCTAGAACGTCCTCCTCATCAAGCACCTGGAGGAAGAGGGCCTGCACGTAGCCCCTCAAATCACCAGCCTCACCGTCCCAGGGGACCGCTCTGATCCGGATGTTGTTCCTCCTGGAGCGGTTCTCCAGGTCTTCGGCGTAGGATTGCAAATTCAAGTTCTGGTCCGTAAGGCGAAGAACATCTTGCTGTAGCTGGTGGACGTCATTCGCCATAATTAGGTCATGGTCCTCCAGGACGGCCACTCGCTCACCAATGCCATCCACGTCCCTCCGGACTTCACGGAGGTCCGAAGCTAGTTGGGCTCGCAGTTCAGAGATGTCCTCCTTGATTGAGGCAAAGAGCTCCGACATGAAGGCCTTAGTGGCCGGCGCCTCTTCATCCGATTGTCTCGCCGAGCCACTCGCCCCTGGGGAGTTGGGCGGTTGCGATGCCTTGGAGGTCCCCTCCTTCACCGTCCTTCCTTTGCGAGGCAAGGTCGACATGGCGGCGGGGCGGCGGCACAAGGCCGTCCGAGTTGCAGGGAAGAGCACTTGCACACAGCAATGGACACTCGAGAAAAGTTCCCCAGCCGAGGAGCCAGGGAGTGGCAGCAAAGTCGACGGCCAGGCCGTAATCAGTCACTCGGCACAGTGCACGACTGAGCCCTCCGTCTCCCGGTCGCTCGGGCCCGGTGGATGGTCCGTTCAACAGCCAAGTTGCCCCAAGTAGTCAGCCGCTGAGCTCCCCAGCTGGCCAAAGCAAGAGGTGAACCTCCAAACCAACGTTCCGTTGCAGCGAAGGGGGCCCGAGAGCCGAGAAGGCAGAGGACGTCCGCTGCTCCGTGAAGCCCCGCCCAGCCGCCGCCGATCTACTGCGCTCCAAGGCGGGCTCGTCCGTGCGCAAGGGCGGTGCTCAGTAGGCCCGTTGCTGCAGAGCTCTGAATGGCGCCGGACGACCACTCCGGAGGGCGCCGATAGCACCAGACCACTCCGCTCAGCACCACGGACCGCTGTCGTCGTTCGGGAGAGGATCGAGGCCCCGTAGGCGATGCTGTACAATGCTTAGCAGGTCGGGCGCCGGAGCGACTCAAAAGCACGTCTTACTCCGACGCCATCTTGGCCACGCCCCCAGGGCTGCATCTTTTGAGCGCAGTACTGAGCCTGAAAAGCGTTTACAACCCCACTTACAAGTAAAACTAGCTCAAATGTGCCTGGCTGCTGTTCACTGAAAAGCTCATTCTGGGTACATTTTTGGTATACATTTGCTTCTGCCGGGTCAGCTGAGCAGTGAATTTCTACTTAACTACCCCCTATCAGGAGAGACCTCAGGGCTGCATCTTTTGAGCGCAGTACTGAGCCTGAAAAGCCTTTCCAACCCCACTTACAAGTAAAACTAGCTAAAATGTGCCTGGCTGCTGTTCACTGAAAAGCTCATTCTGGGTACATTTTTGGTATACATTTGCTTCTGCCGGGTCAGCTGAGCAGTGAATTTCTACTTAACTACCCCCTATCAGGAGAGACCTCAGGGCTGCATCTTTTGAGCGCAGTACTGAGCCTGAAAAGAGTTTACAACCCCACTTACAAGTAAAACTAGCTGCTGTTCACTGAAAAGCTCATTCTGGGTACATTTTTGGTATACATTTGCTTCTGCCGGGTCAGCTGAGCAGTGAATTTCTACTTAACTACCTCCTATCAGGAGAGACCCCAGGGCTGCATCTTTTGAGCGCAGTACTGAGCCTGAAAAGCGTTTACAACCCCACTTACAAGTAAAACTAGCTAAAATGTGCCTGGCTGCTGTTCACTGAAAAGCTCATTCTGGGTACATTTTTGGTATACATTTGCTTCTGCCGGGTCAGCTGAGCAGTGAATTTCTACTTAACTATCTCCTATCAGGAGAGACCTCAGGGCTGCATCTTTTGAGCGCAGTACTGAGCCTGAAAAGCGTTTCCAACCCCACTTACAAGTAAAACTAGCTAAAATGTGCCTGGCTGCTGTTCACTGAAAAGCTCATTCTGGGTACATTTTTGGTATACATTTGCTTCTGCCGGGTCAGCTGAGCAGTGAATTTCTACTTAACTATCTCCTATCAGGAGAGACCTCAGGGCTGCATCTTTTGAGCGCAGTACTGAGCCTGAAAAGCGTTTCCAACCCCACTTACAAGTAAAACTAGCTAAAATGTGCCTGGCTGCTGTTCACTGAAAAGCTCATTCTGGGTACATTTTTGGTATACATTTGCTTCTGCCGGGTCAGCTGAGCAGTGAATTTCTACTTAACTACCTCCTATCAGGAGAGACCTCAGGGCTGCATCTTTTGAGCGCAGTACTGAGCCTGAAAAGCGTTTACAACCCCACTTACAAGTAAAACTAGCTAAAATGTGCCTGGCTGCTGTTCACTGAAAAGCTCATTCTGGGTACATTTTTGGTATACATTTGCTTCTGCCGGGTCAGCTGAGCAGTGAATTTCTACTTAACTACCTCCTATCAGGAGAGACCTCAGGGCTGCATCTTTTGAGCGCAGTACTGAGCCTGAAAAGCGTTTACAACCCCACTTACAAGTAAAACTAGCTAAAATGTGCCTGGCTGCTGTTCACTGAAAAGCTCATTCTGGGTACATTTTTGGTATACATTTGCTTCTGCCGGGTCAGCTGAGCAGTGAATTTCTACTTAACTACCTCCTATCAGGAGAGACCTCAGGGCTGCATCTTTTGAGCGCAGTACTGAGCCTGAAAAGCGTTTACAACCCCACTTACAAGTAAAACTAGCTAAAATGTGCCTGGCTGCTGTTCACTGAAAAGCTTATTCTGGGTACATTTTTGGTATACATTTGCTTCTGCCGGGTCAGCTGAGCAGTGAATTTCTACTTATACCTCATATCAGGAGAGACCTCAGGGCTGCATCTTTTGAGCGCAGTACTGAGCCTGAAAAGCGTTTACAACCCCAGTCACAAGTAAAACTAGCTAAAATGTGCCTGGCTGCTGTTCACTGAAAAGCTCATTCTGGGTACATTTTTGGTATACATTTGCTTCTGCCGGGTCAGCTGAGCAGTGAATTTCTACTTAACTACCTCCTATCAGGAGAGACCTCAGGGCTGCATCTTTTGAGCGCAGTACTGAGCCTGAAAACCGTTTACAACCCCAGTTACAAGTAAAACTAGCTAAAATGTGCCTGGCTGCTGTTCACTGAAAAGCTCATTCTGGGTACATTTTTGGTATACATTTGCTTCTGCCGGGTCAGCTGAGCAGTGAATTTCTACTTAACTATCTCCTATCAGGAGAGACCTCAGGGCTGCATCTTTTGAGCGCAGTACTGTGCCTGAAAAGCGTTTCCAACCCCACTTACAAGTAAAACTAGCTAAAATGTGCCTGGCTGCTGTTCACTGAAAAGCTCATTCTGGGTACATTTTTGGTATACATTTGCTTCTGCCGGGTCAGCTGAGCAGTGAATTTCTTCTTAACTACCTCCTATCAGGAGAGACCTCAGGGCTGCATCTTTTGAGCGCAGTACTGAGCCTGAAAAGCGTTTACAACCCCAGTCACAAGTAAAACTAGCTAAAATGTGCCTGGCTGCTGTTCACTGAAAAGCTCATTCTGGGTACATTTTTGGTATACATTTGCTTCTGCCGGGTCAGCTGAGCAGTGAATTTCTACTTAACTACCTCCTATCAGGAGAGACCTCAGGGCTGCATCTTTTGAGCACAGTACTGAGCCCGAAAACCGTTTACAACCCCAGTTACAAGTAAAACTAGCTAAAATGTGCCTGGCTGCTATTCACTGAAAAGCTCATTTTGTTTACATTTTTGGTATACATTTGCTTCTGCCGGGTCAGCTGAGCAGTGAATTTCTACTTAACTACCTCCTATCAGGAGAGACCTCAGGGCTGCATCTTTTGAGTGCAGTACTGAGCCTGAAAAGCGTTTTAAACCCCACTTACAAGTAAAACTAGCTAAAATGTGCCTGGCTGCTGTTCACTGAAAAGCTAATTCTGGGTACATTTTTGGTATACATTTGCTTCTGCCGGGTCAGCTGAGCAGTGAATTTCTACTTAACTGCCTCCTATCAGGAGAGACCTCAGGGCTGCATCTTTTGAGCGCAGTACTGAGCCTGAAAAGTGTTTACAACCCCACTTACAAGTATAAAACTAGCTAAAATGTGCCTGGCTGCTGTTCACTGAAAAGCACATTCTGGGTACATTTTTGGTATACATTTGCTTCTGCCAGGTCAGCTGAGCAGTGAATTTCTGCTTAACTACCCCCTATCAGGAGAGACCTCAGGGCTGCATCTTTTGAGCGCAGTACTGAGCCTGAAAAGCGTTTACAACCCCACTTACAAGTATAAAACTAGCTAAAATGTGCCTGGCTGCTGTTCACTGAAAAGCTCATTCTGGGTACATTTTTGGTATACATTTGCTTCTGCCGGGTCAGCTGAGCAGTGAATTTCTACTTAACTACCCCCTATCAGGAGAGACCTCAGGGCTGCATCTTTTGAGCGCAGTACTGAGCCTGAAAAGTGTTTACAACCCCACTTACAAGTATAAAACTAGCTAAAATGTGCCTGGCTGCTGTTCACTGAAAAGCTCATTCTGGGTACATTTTTGGTATACATTTGCTTCTGCCGGGTCAGCTGAGCAGTGAATTTCTACTTAACTACCCCCTATCAGGAGAGACCTCAGGGCTGCATCTTTTGAGTGCAGTACTGAGCCTGAAAAGCGTTTACAACCCCACTTACAAGTAAAACTAGCTAAAATGTGCCTGGCTGCTGTCCACTGAAAAGCTCATTCTGGGTACATTTTTGGTATACATTTGCTTCTGCCGGGTCAGCTGAGCAGTGAATTTCTACTTAACTACCTCCTATCAGGAGAGACCTCAGGGCTGCATCTTTTGAGCGCAGTACTGAGCCTGAAAAGCGTTTACAACCCCACTTACAAGTAAAACTAGCTAAAATGTGCCTGGCTGCTGTTCACTGAAAAGCTCATTCTGGGTACATTTTTGGTATACATTTGCTTCTGCCGGGTCAGCTGAGCAGTGAATTTCTACTTAACTACCTCCTATCAGGAGAGACCTGTATCTTTTGAGCGCAGTACTGAGCCTGAAAAGCGTTTACAACCCCACTTACAAGTAAAACTAGCTAAAATGTGCCTGGCTGCTGTTCACTGAAAAGCTCATTCTGGGTACTTTTGGTATACATTTGCTTCTGCCGGGTCAGCTGAGCAGTGAATTTCTACTTAACTACCTCCTATCAGGAGAGACCTCAGGGCTGCATCTTTTGAGCGCAGTACTGAGCCTGAAAAGCGTTTACAACCCCACTTACAAGTAAAACTAGCTAAAATGTGCCTGGCTTCTGTTCACTGAAAAGCTCATTCTGGGTACATTTTTGGTATACATTTGCTTCTGCCGGGTCAGCTGAGCAGTGAATTTCTACTTAACTATCTCCTATCAGGAGAGACCTCAGGGCTGCATCTTTTGAGCGCAGTACTGAGCCTGAAAAGCGTTTCCAACCCCACTTACAAGTAAAACTAGCTAAAATGTGCCTGGCTGCTGTTCACTGAAAAGCTCATTCTGGGTACATTTTTGGTATACATTTGCTTCTGCCGGGTCAGCTGAGCAGTGAATTTCTACTTAACTACCTCCTATCAGGAGAGACCTCAGGGCTGCATCTTTTGAGCGCAGTACTGAGCCTGAAAAGCGTTTACAACCCCAGTCACAAGTAAAACTAGCTAAAATGTGCCTGGCTGCTGTTCACTGAAAAGCTCATTCTGGGTACATTTTTGGTATACATTTGCTTCTGCCGGGTCAGCTGAGCAGTGAATTTCTACTTAACTACCCCCTATCAGGAGAGACCTCAGGGCTGCATCTTTTGAGCGCAGTACTGAGCCTGAAAAGCGTTTACAACCCCACTTACAAGTAAAACTAGCTAAAATGTGCCTGGCTGCTGTTCACTGAAAAGCTCATTCTGGGTACATTTTTGGTATACATTTGCTTCTGCCGGGTCAGCTGAGCAGTGAATTTCTACTTAACTACCCCCTATCAGGAGAGACCTCAGGGCTGCATCTTTTGAGCGCAGTACTGAGCCTGAAAAGCGTTTACAACCCCACTTACAAGTAAAACTAGCTAAAATGTGCCTGGCTGCTGTTCACTGAAAAGCTCATTCTGGGTACATTTTTGGTATACATTTGCTTCTGCCGGGTCAGCTGAGCAGTGAATTTCTACTTAACTACCTCCTATCAGGAGAGACCTCAGGGCTGCATCTTTTGAGCGCAGTACTGAGCCTGAAAAGCGTTTACAACCCCACTTACAAGTAAAACTAGCTAAAATGTGCCTGGCTGCTGTTCACTGAAAAGCTCATTCTGGGTACATTTTTGGTATACATTTGCTTCTGCCGGGTCAGCTGAGCAGTGAATTTCTACTTAACTATCTCCTATCAGGAGAGACCTCAGGGCTGCATCTTTTGAGCGCAGTACTGAGCCTGAAAAGCGTTTCTAACCCCACTTACAAGTAAAACTAGCTAAAATGTGCCTGGCTGCTGTTCACTGAAAAGCTCATTCTGGGTACATTTGCTTCTGCCGGGTCAGCTGAGCAGTGAATTTCTACTTAACTACCTCCTATCAGGAGAGACCTCAGGGCTGCATCTTTTGAGCGCAGTACTGAGCCTGAAAAGCGTTTACAACCCCAGTCACAAGTAAAACTAGCTAAAATGTGCCTGGCTGCTGTTCACTGAAAAGCTCATTCTGGGTACATTTTTGGTATACATTTGCTTCTGCCGGGTCAGCTGAGCAGTGAATTTCTACTTAACTACCTCCTATCAGGAGAGACCTCAGGGCTGCATCTTTTGAGCGCAGTACTGAGCCTGAAAACCGTTTACAACCCCACTTACAAGTAAAACTAGCTAAAATGTGCCTGGCTGCTGTTCACTGAAAAGCTCATTCTGGGTACATTTTTGGTATACGTTTGCTTCTGCCGGGTCAGCTGAGCAGTGAATTTCTACTTAACTACCCCCTATCAGGAGAGACCTCAGGGCTGCATCTTTTGAGCGCAGTACTGAGCCTGAAAAGCGTTTACAACCCCACTTACAAGTAAAACTAGCTAAAATGTGCCTGGCTGCTGTTCTCTGAAAAGCTCATTCTGGGTACATTTTTGGTATACATTTGCTTCTGCCGGGTCAGCTGAGCAGTGAATTTCTACTTAACTACCTCCTATCAGGAGAGACCTCAGGGCTGCATCTTTTGAGCGCAGTACTGAGCCTGAAAAGCGTTTACAACCCCACTTACAAGTAAAACTAGCTAAAATGTGCCTGGCTACTGTTCACTGAAAAGCTCATTCTGGGTACATTTTTGGTATACATTTGCTTCTGCCGGGTCAGCTGAGCAGTGAATTTCTACTTAACTACCTCCTATCAGGAGAGACCTCAGGGCTGCATCTTTTGAGCGCAGTACTGAGCCTGAAAAGCGTTTACAACCCCACTTACAAGTGAAAATAGCTAAAATGTGCCTGGCTGCTGTTCACTGAAAAGCTCATTCTGGGTACATTTTTGGTATACATTTGCTTCTGCCGGGTCAGCTGAGCAGTGAATTTCTACTTAACTATCTCCTATCAGGAGAGACCTCAGGGCTGCATCTTTTGAGCGCAGTACTGAGCCTGAAAAGCGTTACAACTCCAGTTACAAGTAAAACTAGCTAAATGCCTGGCTGCTGTTCACTGAAAAGCTCATTCTGGGTACATTTTTGGTATACATTTGCTTCTGCCGGGTCAGCTGAGCAGTGAATTTCTACTTAACTATCTCCTATCAGGAGAGACCTCAGGGCTGCATCTTTTGAGCGCAGTACTGAGCCTGAAAAGCGTTTCCAACCCCACTTACAAGTAAAACTAGCTAAAATGTGCCTGGCTGCTGTTCACTGAAAAGCTCATTCTGGGTACATTTTTGGTATACATTTGCTTCTGCCGGGTCAGCTGAGCAGTGAATTTCTAATTAACTACCTCCTATCAGGAGAGACCTCAGGGCTGCATCTTTTGAGCGCAGTACTGAGCCTGAAAAGCGTTTACAACCCCACTTACAAGTAAAACTAGCTAAAATGTGCCTGGCTGCTGTTCACTGAAAAGCTCATTTTGGGTACATTTTTGGTATACATTTGCTTCTGCCGGGTCAGCTGAGCAGTGAATTTCTACTTAACTACCCCCTATCAGGAGAGACCTCAGGGCTGCATCTTTTGAGCGCAGTACTGAGCCTGAAAAGCGTTTACAACCCCACTTACAAGTAAAACTAGCTAAAATGTGCCTGGCTGCTGTTCACTGAAAAGCTCATTCTGGGTACATTTTTGGTATACATTTGCTTCTGCCGGGTCAGCTGAGCAGTGAATTTCTACTTAACTACCTCCTATCAGGAGAGACCTCAGGGCTGCATCTTTTGAGCGCAGTACTGAGCCTGAAAAGCGTTTACAACCCCACTTACAAGTAAAACTAGCTAAAATGTGCCTGGCTGCTGTTCACTGAAAAGCTCATTCTGGGTACATTTTTGGTATACATTTGCTTCTGCCGGGTCAGCTGAGCAGTGAATTTCTACTTAACTACCCCCTATCAGGAGAGACCTCAGGGCTGCATCTTTTGAGCGCAGTACTGAGCCTGAAAAGCGTTTACAACCCCAGTTACAAGTAAAACTAGCTAAAATGTGCCTGGCTGCTGTTCACTGAAAAGCTCATTCTGGGTACATTTTTGGTATACATTTGCTTCTGCCGGGTCAGCTGAGCAGCGAATTTCTACTTAACTACCTCCTATCAGGAGAGACCTCAGGGCTGCATCTTTTGAGCGCAGTACTGAGCCTGAAAAGCGTTTACAACCCCACTTACAAGTAAAACTAGCTAAAATGTGCCTGGCTGCTGTTCACTGAAAAGCTCATTCTGGGTACATTTTTGGTATACATTTGCTTCTGCCGGGTCAGCTGAGCAGTGAATTTCTACTTAACTACCTCCTATCAGGAGAGACCTCAGGGCTGCATCTATTGAGCGCAGTACTGAGCCTGAAAAGCGTTTACAACCCCACTTACAAGTAAAACTAGCTAAAATGTGCCTGGCTGCTGTTCACTGAAAAGCTCATTCTGGGTACATTTTTGGTATACATTTGCTTCTGCCGGGTCAGCTGAGCAGTGAATTTCTACTTAACTACCTCCTATCAGGAGAGACCTCAGGGCTGCATCTTTTGAGCGCAGTACTGAGCCTGAAAAGCGTTTCCAACCCCACTTACAAGTAAAACTAGCTAAAATGTGCCTGGCTGCTGTTCACTGAAAAGCTCATTCTGGGTACATTTTTGGTATACATTTGCTTCTGCCGGGTCAGCTGAGCAGTGAATTTCTACTTAACTACCTCCTATCAGGAGAGACCTCAGGGCTGCATCTTTTGAGCGCAGTACTGAGCCTGAAAAGCGTTTCCAACCCCACTTACAAGTAAAACTAGCTAAAATGTGCCTGGCTGCTGTTCACTGAAAAGCTCATTCTGGGTACATTTTTGGTATACATTTGCTTCTGCCGGGTCAGCTGAGCAGTGAATTTCTACTTAACTACCTCCTATCAGGAGAGACCTCAGGGCTGCATCTTTTGAGCGCAGTACTGAGCCTGAAAACCGTTTACAGCCCCAGTTACAAGTAAAACTAGCTAAAATGTGCCTGGCTGCTGTTCACTGAAAAGCTCATTCTGGGTACATTTTTGGTATACATTTGCTTCTGCCGGGTCAGCTGAGCAGTGAATTTCTACTTAACTATCTCCTATCAGGAGAGACCTCAGGGCTGCATCTTTTGAGCGCAGTACTGAGCCTGAAAAGCGTTTCCAACCCCACTTACAAGTAAAACTAGCTAAAATGTGCCTGGCTGCTGTTCACTGAAAAGCTCATTCTGGGTACATTTTTGGTATACATTTGCTTCTGCCGGGTCAGCTGAGCAGTGAATTTCTACTTAACTACCTCCTATCAGGAGAGACCTCAGGGCTGCATCTTTTGAGTGCAGTACTGAGCCTGAAAAGCGTTTACAACCCCACTTACAAGTAAAACTAGCTAAAATGTGCCTGGCTGCTGTTCACTGAAAAGCTCATTTTGGGTACATTTTTGGTATACATTTGCTTCTGCCGGGTCAGCTGAGCAGTGAATTTCTACTTAACTACCTCCTATCAGGAGAGACCTCAGGGCTGCATCTTTTGAGCGCAGTACTGAGCCTGAAAAGCGTTTACAACCCCACTTACAAGTAAAACTAGCTAAAATGTGCCTGGCTGCTGTTCACTGAAAAGCTCATTCTGGGTACATTTTTGGTATACATTTGCTTCTGCCGGGTCAGCTGAGCAGTGAATTTCTACTTAACTACCTCCTATCAGGAGAGACCTCAGGGCTGCATCTTTTGAGCGCAGTACTGAGCCTGAAAAGCGTTTACAACCCCACTTACAAGTAAAACTAGCTAAAATGTGCCTGGCTGCTGTTCACTGAAAAGCTCATTCTGGGTACATTTTTGGTATACATTTGCTTCTGCCGGGTCAGCTGAGCAGTGAATTTCTACTTAACTACCTCCTATCAGGAGAGACCTCAGGGCTGCATCTTTTGAGCGCAGTACTGAGCCTGAAAAGCGTTTACAACCCCACTTACAAGTAAAACTAGCTAAAATGTGCCTGGCTGCTGTTCACTGAAAAGCTCATTCTGGGTACATTTTTGGTATACATTTGCTTCTGCCGGGTCAGCTGAGCAGTGAATTTCTACTTAACTACCTCCTATCAGGAGAGACCTCAGGGCTGCATCTTTTGAGCGCAGTACTGAGCCTGAAAAGCGTTTACAACCCCACTTACAAGTAAAACTAGCTAAAATGTGCCTGGCTGCTGTTCACTGAAAAGCTCATTCTGGGTACATTTTTGGTATACATTTGCTTCTGCCGGGTCAGCTGAGCAGTGAATTTCTACTTAACTACCTCCTATCAGGAGAGACCTCAGGGCTGCATCTTTTGAGCGCAGTACTGAGCCTGAAAAGCGTTTCCAACCCCACTTACAAGTAAAACTAGCTAAAATGTGCCTGGCTGCTGTTCACTGAAAAGCTCATTCTGGGTACATTTTTGGTATACATTTGCTTCTGCCGGGTCAGCTGAGCAGTGAATTTCTACTTAACTACCTCCTATCAGGAGAGACCTCAGGGCTGCATCTTTTGAGCGCAGTACTGAGCCTGAAAAGCGTTTACAACCCCACTTACAAGTAAAACTAGCTAAAATGTGCCTGGCTGCTGTTCACTGAAAAGCTCATTCTGGGTACATTTTTGGTATACATTTGCTTCTGCCGGGTCAGCTGAGCAGTGAATTTCTACTTAACTACCTCCTATCAGGAGAGACCTCAGGGCTGCATCTTTTGAGCGCAGTACTGAGCCTGAAAAGCGTTTCCAACCCCACTTACAAGTAAAACTAGCTAAAATGTGCCTGGCTGCTGTTCACTGAAAAGCTCATTCTGGGTACATTTTTGGTATACATTTGCTTCTGCCGGGTCAGCTGAGCAGTGAATTTCTTCTTAACTACCTCCTATCAGGAGAGACCTCAGGGCTGCATCTTTTGAGCGCAGTACTGAGCCTGAAAAGCGTTTACAACCCCACTTACAAGTGAAAATAGCTAAAATGTGCCTGGCTGCTGTTCACTGAAAAGCTCATTCTGGGTACATTTTTGGTATACATTTGCTTCTGCCGGGTCAGCTGAGCAGTGAATTTCTACTTAACTATCTCCTATCAGGAGAGACCTCAGGGCTGCATCTTTTGAGCGCAGTACTGAGCCTGAAAAGCGTTACAACTCCAGTTACAAGTAAAACTAGCTAAATGCCTGGCTGCTGTTCACTGAAAAGCTCATTCTGGGTACATTTTTGGTATACATTTGCTTCTGCCGGGTCAGCTGAGCAGTGAATTTCTACTTAACTATCTCCTATCAGGAGAGACCTCAGGGCTGCATCTTTTGAGCGCAGTACTGAGCCTGAAAAGCGTTTCCAACCCCACTTACAAGTAAAACTAGCTAAAATGTGCCTGGCTGCTGTTCACTGAAAAGCTCATTCTGGGTACATTTTTGGTATACATTTGCTTCTGCCGGGTCAGCTGAGCAGTGAATTTCTAATTAACTACCTCCTATCAGGAGAGACCTCAGGGCTGCATCTTTTGAGCGCAGTACTGAGCCTGAAAAGCGTTTACAACCCCACTTACAAGTAAAACTAGCTAAAATGTGCCTGGCTGCTGTTCACTGAAAAGATCATTTTGGGTACATTTTTGGTATACATTTGCTTCTGCCGGGTCAGCTGAGCAGTGAATTTCTACTTAACTACCCCCTATCAGGAGAGACCTCAGGGCTGCATCTTTTGAGCGCAGTACTGAGCCTGAAAAGCGTTTACAACCCCACTTACAAGTAAAACTAGCTAAAATGTGCCTGGCTGCTGTTCACTGAAAAGCTCATTCTGGGTACATTTTTGGTATACATTTGCTTCTGCCGGGTCAGCTGAGCAGTGAATTTCTTCTTAACTACCTCCTATCAGGAGAGACCTCAGGGCTGCATCTTTTGAGCGCAGTACTGAGCCTGAAAAGCGTTTACAACCCCAGTCACAAGTAAAACTAGCTAAAATGTGCCTGGCTGCTGTTCACTGAAAAGCTCATTCTGGGTACATTTTTGGTATACATTTGCTTCTGCCGGGTCAGCTGAGCAGTGAATTTCTACTTAACTACCTCCTATCAGGAGAGACCTCAGGGCTGCATCTTTTGAGCACAGTACTGAGCCCGAAAACCGTTTACAACCCCAGTTACAAGTAAAACTAGCTAAAATGTGCCTGGCTGCTATTCACTGAAAAGCTCATTTTGTTTACATTTTTGGTATACATTTGCTTCTGCCGGGTCAGCTGAGCAGTGAATTTCTACTTAACTACCTCCTATCAGGAGAGACCTCAGGGCTGCATCTTTTGAGTGCAGTACTGAGCCTGAAAAGCGTTTTAAACCCCACTTACAAGTAAAACTAGCTAAAATGTGCCTGGCTGCTGTTCACTGAAAAGCTAATTCTGGGTACATTTTTGGTATACATTTGCTTCTGCCGGGTCAGCTGAGCAGTGAATTTCTACTTAACTGCCTCCTATCAGGAGAGACCTCAGGGCTGCATCTTTTGAGCGCAGTACTGAGCCTGAAAACCGTTTACAGCCCCAGTTACAAGTAAAACTAGCTAAAATGTGCCTGGCTGCTGTTCACTGAAAAGCTCATTCTGGGTACATTTTTGGTATACATTTGCTTCTGCCGGGTCAGCTGAGCAGTGAATTTCTACTTAACTATCTCCTATCAGGAGAGACCTCAGGGCTGCATCTTTTGAGCGCAGTACTGAGCCTGAAAAGCGTTTCCAACCCCACTTACAAGTAAAACTAGCTAAAATGTGCCTGGCTGCTGTTCACTGAAAAGCTCATTCTGGGTACATTTTTGGTATACATTTGCTTCTGCCGGGTCAGCTGAGCAGTGAATTTCTACTTAACTACCTCCTATCAGGAGAGACCTCAGGGCTGCATCTTTTGAGTGCAGTACTGAGCCTGAAAAGCGTTTACAACCCCACTTACAAGTAAAACTAGCTAAAATGTGCCTGGCTGCTGTTCACTGAAAAGCTCATTTTGGGTACATTTTTGGTATACATTTGCTTCTGCCGGGTCAGCTGAGCAGTGAATTTCTACTTAACTACCTCCTATCAGGAGAGACCTCAGGGCTGCATCTTTTGAGCGCAGTACTGAGCCTGAAAAGCGTTTACAACCCCACTTACAAGTAAAACTAGCTAAAATGTGCCTGGCTGCTGTTCACTGAAAAGCTCATTCTGGGTACATTTTTGGTATACATTTGCTTCTGCCGGGTCAGCTGAGCAGTGAATT
The DNA here is from genome assembly GCF_964263255.1 of Lissotriton vulgaris. NCBI lineage: Eukaryota > Metazoa > Chordata > Amphibia > Caudata > Salamandridae > Lissotriton > Lissotriton vulgaris. Next base: position 237,445 of record NW_028241457.1, on the reverse strand, counting down.
TCTACTTAACTACCTCCTATCAGGAGAGACCTCAGGGCTGCATCTTTTGAGCGCAGTACTGAGCCTGAAAAGCGTTTACAACCCCACTTACAAGTAAAACTAGCTAAAATGTGCCTGGCTGCTGTTCACTGAAAAGCTCATTCTGGGTACATTTTTGGTATACATTTGCTTCTGCCGGGTCAGCTGAGCAGTGAATTTCTACTTAACTACCTCCTATCAGGAGAGACCTCAGGGCTGCATCTTTTGAGCGCAGTACTGAGCCTGAAAAGCGTTTACAACCCCACTTACAAGTAAAACTAGCTAAAATGTGCCTGGCTGCTGTTCACTGAAAAGCTCATTCTGGGTACATTTTTGGTATACATTTGCTTCTGCCGGGTCAGCTGAGCAGTGAATTTCTACTTAACTACCTCCTATCAGGAGAGACCTCAGGGCTGCATCTTTTGAGCGCAGTACTGAGCCTGAAAAGCGTTTACAACCCCACTTACAAGTAAAACTAGCTAAAATGTGCCTGGCTGCTGTTCACTGAAAAGCTCATTCTGGGTACATTTTTGGTATACATTTGCTTCTGCCGGGTCAGCTGAGCAGTGAATTTCTACTTAACTACCTCCTATCAGGAGAGACCTCAGGGCTGCATCTTTTGAGCGCAGTACTGAGCCTGAAAAGCGTTTCCAACCCCACTTACAAGTAAAACTAGCTAAAATGTGCCTGGCTGCTGTTCACTGAAAAGCTCATTCTGGGTACATTTTTGGTATACATTTGCTTCTGCCGGGTCAGCTGAGCAGTGAATTTCTACTTAACTACCTCCTATCAGGAGAGACCTCAGGGCTGCATCTTTTGAGCGCAGTACTGAGCCTGAAAAGCGTTTACAACCCCACTTACAAGTAAAACTAGCTAAAATGTGCCTGGCTGCTGTTCACTGAAAAGCTCATTCTGGGTACATTTTTGGTATACATTTGCTTCTGCCGGGTCAGCTGAGCAGTGAATTTCTACTTAACTACCTCCTATCAGGAGAGACCTCAGGGCTGCATCTTTTGAGCGCAGTACTGAGCCTGAAAAGCGTTTCCAACCCCACTTACAAGTAAAACTAGCTAAAATGTGCCTGGCTGCTGTTCACTGAAAAGCTCATTCTGGGTACATTTTTGGTATACATTTGCTTCTGCCGGGTCAGCTGAGCAGTGAATTTCTTCTTAACTACCTCCTATCAGGAGAGACCTCAGGGCTGCATCTTTTGAGCGCAGTACTGAGCCTGAAAAGCGTTTACAACCCCACTTACAAGTGAAAATAGCTAAAATGTGCCTGGCTGCTGTTCACTGAAAAGCTCATTCTGGGTACATTTTTGGTATACATTTGCTTCTGCCGGGTCAGCTGAGCAGTGAATTTCTACTTAACTATCTCCTATCAGGAGAGACCTCAGGGCTGCATCTTTTGAGCGCAGTACTGAGCCTGAAAAGCGTTACAACTCCAGTTACAAGTAAAACTAGCTAAATGCCTGGCTGCTGTTCACTGAAAAGCTCATTCTGGGTACATTTTTGGTATACATTTGCTTCTGCCGGGTCAGCTGAGCAGTGAATTTCTACTTAACTATCTCCTATCAGGAGAGACCTCAGGGCTGCATCTTTTGAGCGCAGTACTGAGCCTGAAAAGCGTTTCCAACCCCACTTACAAGTAAAACTAGCTAAAATGTGCCTGGCTGCTGTTCACTGAAAAGCTCATTCTGGGTACATTTTTGGTATACATTTGCTTCTGCCGGGTCAGCTGAGCAGTGAATTTCTAATTAACTACCTCCTATCAGGAGAGACCTCAGGGCTGCATCTTTTGAGCGCAGTACTGAGCCTGAAAAGCGTTTACAACCCCACTTACAAGTAAAACTAGCTAAAATGTGCCTGGCTGCTGTTCACTGAAAAGCTCATTTTGGGTACATTTTTGGTATACATTTGCTTCTGCCGGGTCAGCTGAGCAGTGAATTTCTACTTAACTACCCCCTATCAGGAGAGACCTCAGGGCTGCATCTTTTGAGCGCAGTACTGAGCCTGAAAAGCGTTTACAACCCCACTTACAAGTAAAACTAGCTAAAATGTGCCTGGCTGCTGTTCACTGAAAAGCTCATTCTGGGTACATTTTTGGTATACATTTGCTTCTGCCGGGTCAGCTGAGCAGTGAATTTCTTCTTAACTACCTCCTATCAGGAGAGACCTCAGGGCTGCATCTTTTGAGCGCAGTACTGAGCCTGAAAAGCGTTTACAACCCCAGTCACAAGTAAAACTAGCTAAAATGTGCCTGGCTGCTGTTCACTGAAAAGCTCATTCTGGGTACATTTTTGGTATACATTTGCTTCTGCCGGGTCAGCTGAGCAGTGAATTTCTACTTAACTACCTCCTATCAGGAGAGACCTCAGGGCTGCATCTTTTGAGCACAGTACTGAGCCCGAAAACCGTTTACAACCCCAGTTACAAGTAAAACTAGCTAAAATGTGCCTGGCTGCTATTCACTGAAAAGCTCATTTTGTTTACATTTTTGGTATACATTTGCTTCTGCCGGGTCAGCTGAGCAGTGAATTTCTACTTAACTACCTCCTATCAGGAGAGACCTCAGGGCTGCATCTTTTGAGTGCAGTACTGAGCCTGAAAAGCGTTTTAAACCCCACTTACAAGTAAAACTAGCTAAAATGTGCCTGGCTGCTGTTCACTGAAAAGCTAATTCTGGGTACATTTTTGGTATACATTTGCTTCTGCCGGGTCAGCTGAGCAGTGAATTTCTACTTAACTGCCTCCTATCAGGAGAGACCTCAGGGCTGCATCTTTTGAGCGCAGTACTGAGCCTGAAAAGTGTTTACAACCCCACTTACAAGTATAAAACTAGCTAAAATGTGCCTGGCTGCTGTTCACTGAAAAGCACATTCTGGGTACATTTTTGGTATACATTTGCTTCTGCCAGGTCAGCTGAGCAGTGAATTTCTGCTTAACTACCCCCTATCAGGAGAGACCTCAGGGCTGCATCTTTTGAGCGCAGTACTGAGCCTGAAAAGCGTTTACAACCCCACTTACAAGTATAAAACTAGCTAAAATGTGCCTGGCTGCTGTTCACTGAAAAGCTCATTCTGGGTACATTTTTGGTATACATTTGCTTCTGCCGGGTCAGCTGAGCAGTGAATTTCTACTTAACTACCCCCTATCAGGAGAGACCTCAGGGCTGCATCTTTTGAGCGCAGTACTGAGCCTGAAAAGTGTTTACAACCCCACTTACAAGTATAAAACTAGCTAAAATGTGCCTGGCTGCTGTTCACTGAAAAGCTCATTCTGGGTACATTTTTGGTATACATTTGCTTCTGCCGGGTCAGCTGAGCAGTGAATTTCTACTTAACTACCCCCTATCAGGAGAGACCTCAGGGCTGCATCTTTTGAGTGCAGTACTGAGCCTGAAAAGCGTTTACAACCCCACTTACAAGTAAAACTAGCTAAAATGTGCCTGGCTGCTGTCCACTGAAAAGCTCATTCTGGGTACATTTTTGGTATACATTTGCTTCTGCCGGGTCAGCTGAGCAGTGAATTTCTACTTAACTACCTCCTATCAGGAGAGACCTCAGGGCTGCATCTTTTGAGCGCAGTACTGAGCCTGAAAAGCGTTTACAACCCCACTTACAAGTAAAACTAGCTAAAATGTGCCTGGCTGCTGTTCACTGAAAAGCTCATTCTGGGTACATTTTTGGTATACATTTGCTTCTGCCGGGTCAGCTGAGCAGTGAATTTCTACTTAACTACCTCCTATCAGGAGAGACCTGTATCTTTTGAGCGCAGTACTGAGCCTGAAAAGCGTTTACAACCCCACTTACAAGTAAAACTAGCTAAAATGTGCCTGGCTGCTGTTCACTGAAAAGCTCATTCTGGGTACTTTTGGTATACATTTGCTTCTGCCGGGTCAGCTGAGCAGTGAATTTCTACTTAACTACCTCCTATCAGGAGAGACCTCAGGGCTGCATCTTTTGAGCGCAGTACTGAGCCTGAAAAGCGTTTACAACCCCACTTACAAGTAAAACTAGCTAAAATGTGCCTGGCTTCTGTTCACTGAAAAGCTTATTCTGGGTACATTTTTGGTATACATTTGCTTCTGCCGGGTCAGCTGAGCAGTGAATTTCTACTTAACTATCTCCTATCAGGAGAGACCTCAGGGCTGCATCTTTTGAGCGCAGTACTGAGCCTGAAAAGCGTTTCCAACCCCACTTACAAGTAAAACTAGCTAAAATGTGCCTGGCTGCTGTTCACTGAAAAGCTCATTCTGGGTACATTTTTGGTATACATTTGCTTCTGCCGGGTCAGCTGAGCAGTGAATTTCTACTTAACTACCTCCTATCAGGAGAGACCTCAGGGCTGCATCTTTTGAGCGCAGTACTGAGCCTGAAAAGCGTTTACAACCCCAGTCACAAGTAAAACTAGCTAAAATGTGCCTGGCTGCTGTTCACTGAAAAGCTCATTCTGGGTACATTTTTGGTATACATTTGCTTCTGCCGGGTCAGCTGAGCAGTGAATTTCTACTTAACTACCCCCTATCAGGAGAGACCTCAGGGCTGCATCTTTTGAGCGCAGTACTGAGCCTGAAAAGCGTTTACAACCCCACTTACAAGTAAAACTAGCTAAAATGTGCCTGGCTGCTGTTCACTGAAAAGCTCATTCTGGGTACATTTTTGGTATACATTTGCTTCTGCCGGGTCAGCTGAGCAGTGAATTTCTACTTAACTACCCCCTATCAGGAGAGACCTCAGGGCTGCATCTTTTGAGCGCACTACTGAGCCTGAAAAGCGTGTACAACCCCAGTTACAAGTAAAACTAGCTAAAATGTGCCTGGCTGCTGTTCACTAAAAAGCTCATTCTGGGTACATTTTTGGTATACATTTGCTTCTGCCGGGTCAGCTGAGCAGTGAATTTCTACTTAACTACCTCCTATCAGGAATGACCTCAGGGCTGCATCTTTTGAGCGCAGTACTGAGCCTGAAAAGCGTTTACAACCCCACTTACAAGTAAAACTAGCTAAAATGTGCCTGGCTGCTGTTCACTGAAAAGCTCATTCTGGGTACATTTTTGGTATACATTTGCTTCTGCCGGGTCAGCTGAGCAGTGAATTTCTACTTAACTACCTCCTATCAGGAGAGACCTCAGGGCTGCATCTTTTGAGCGCAGTACTGAGCCTGAAAAGCGTTTACAACCCCACTTACAAGTAAAACTAGCTAAAATGTGCCTGGCTGCTGTTCACTGAAAAGCTCATTCTGGGTACATTTTTGGTATACATTTGCTTCTGCCGGGTCAGCTGAGCAGTGAATTTCTACTTAACTATCTCCTATCAGGAGAGACCTCAGGGCTGCATCTTTTGAGCGCAGTACTGAGCCTGAAAAGCGTTTCCAACCCCACTTACAAGTAAAACTAGCTAAAATGTGCCTGGCTGCTGTTCACTGAAAAGCTCATTCTGGGTACATTTGCTTCTGCCGGGTCAGCTGAGCAGTGAATTTCTACTTAACTACCTCCTATCAGGAGAGACCTCAGGGCTGCATCTTTTGAGCGCAGTACTGAGCCTGAAAAGCGTTTACAACCCCAGTCACAAGTAAAACTAGCTAAAATGTGCCTGGCTGCTGTTCACTGAAAAGCTCATTCTGGGTACATTTTTGGTATACATTTGCTTCTGCCGGGTCAGCTGAGCAGTGAATTTCTACTTAACTACCTCCTATCAGGAGAGACCTCAGGGCTGCATCTTTTGAGCGCAGTACTGAGCCTGAAAACCGTTTACAACCCCACTTACAAGTAAAACTAGCTAAAATGTGCCTGGCTGCTGTTCACTGAAAAGCTCATTCTGGGTACATTTTTGGTATACGTTTGCTTCTGCCGGGTCAGCTGAGCAGTGAATTTCTACTTAACTACCCCCTATCAGGAGAGACCTCAGGGCTGCATCTTTTGAGCGCAGTACTGAGCCTGAAAAGCGTTTACAACCCCACTTACAAGTAAAACTAGCTAAAATGTGCCTGGCTGCTGTTCACTGAAAAGCTCATTCTGGGTACATTTTTGGTATACATTTGCTTCTGCCGGGTCAGCTGAGCAGTGAATTTCTACTTAACTACCTCCTATCAGGAGAGACCTCAGGGCTGCATCTTTTGAGCGCAGTACTGAGCCTGAAAAGCGTTTACAACCCCACTTACAAGTAAAACTAGCTAAAATGTGCCTGGCTACTGTTCACTGAAAAGCTCATTCTGGGTACATTTTTGGTATACATTTGCTTCTGCCGGGTCAGCTGAGCAGTGAATTTCTACTTAACTACCTCCTATCAGGAGAGACCTCAGGGCTGCATCTTTTGAGCGCAGTACTGAGCCTGAAAAGCGTTTACAACCCCACTTACAAGTGAAAATAGCTAAAATGTGCCTGGCTGCTGTTCACTGAAAAGCTCATTCTGGGTACATTTTTGGTATACATTTGCTTCTGCCGGGTCAGCTGAGCAGTGAATTTCTACTTAACTATCTCCTATCAGGAGAGACCTCAGGGCTGCATCTTTTGAGCGCAGTACTGAGCCTGAAAAGCGTTACAACTCCAGTTACAAGTAAAACTAGCTAAATGCCTGGCTGCTGTTCACTGAAAAGCTCATTCTGGGTACATTTTTGGTATACATTTGCTTCTGCCGGGTCAGCTGAGCAGTGAATTTCTACTTAACTATCTCCTATCAGGAGAGACCTCAGGGCTGCATCTTTTGAGCGCAGTACTGAGCCTGAAAAGCGTTTCCAACCCCACTTACAAGTAAAACTAGCTAAAATGTGCCTGGCTGCTGTTCACTGAAAAGCTCATTCTGGGTACATTTTTGGTATACATTTGCTTCTGCCGGGTCAGCTGAGCAGTGAATTTCTAATTAACTACCTCCTATCAGGAGAGACCTCAGGGCTGCATCTTTTGAGCGCAGTACTGAGCCTGAAAAGCGTTTACAACCCCACTTACAAGTAAAACTAGCTAAAATGTGCCTGGCTGCTGTTCACTGAAAAGCTCATTTTGGGTACATTTTTGGTATACATTTGCTTCTGCCGGGTCAGCTGAGCAGTGAATTTCTACTTAACTACCCCCTATCAGGAGAGACCTCAGGGCTGCATCTTTTGAGCGCAGTACTGAGCCTGAAAAGCGTTTACAACCCCACTTACAAGTAAAACTAGCTAAAATGTGCCTGGCTGCTGTTCACTGAAAAGCTCATTCTGGGTACATTTTTGGTATACATTTGCTTCTGCCGGGTCAGCTGAGCAGTGAATTTCTTCTTAACTACCTCCTATCAGGAGAGACCTCAGGGCTGCATCTTTTGAGCGCAGTACTGAGCCTGAAAAGCGTTTACAACCCCAGTCACAAGTAAAACTAGCTAAAATGTGCCTGGCTGCTGTTCACTGAAAAGCTCATTCTGGGTACATTTTTGGTATACATTTGCTTCTGCCGGGTCAGCTGAGCAGTGAATTTCTACTTAACTACCTCCTATCAGGAGAGACCTCAGGGCTGCATCTTTTGAGCACAGTACTGAGCCCGAAAACCGTTTACAACCCCAGTTACAAGTAAAACTAGCTAAAATGTGCCTGGCTGCTATTCACTGAAAAGCTCATTTTGTTTACATTTTTGGTATACATTTGCTTCTGCCGGGTCAGCTGAGCAGTGAATTTCTACTTAACTACCTCCTATCAGGAGAGACCTCAGGGCTGCATCTTTTGAGTGCAGTACTGAGCCTGAAAAGCGTTTTAAACCCCACTTACAAGTAAAACTAGCTAAAATGTGCCTGGCTGCTGTTCACTGAAAAGCTAATTCTGGGTACATTTTTGGTATACATTTGCTTCTGCCGGGTCAGCTGAGCAGTGAATTTCTACTTAACTGCCTCCTATCAGGAGAGACCTCAGGGCTGCATCTTTTGAGCGCAGTACTGAGCCTGAAAAGTGTTTACAACCCCACTTACAAGTATAAAACTAGCTAAAATGTGCCTGGCTGCTGTTCACTGAAAAGCACATTCTGGGTACATTTTTGGTATACATTTGCTTCTGCCAGGTCAGCTGAGCAGTGAATTTCTGCTTAACTACCCCCTATCAGGAGAGACCTCAGGGCTGCATCTTTTGAGCGCAGTACTGAGCCTGAAAAGCGTTTACAACCCCACTTACAAGTATAAAACTAGCTAAAATGTGCCTGGCTGCTGTTCACTGAAAAGCTCATTCTGGGTACATTTTTGGTATACATTTGCTTCTGCCGGGTCAGCTGAGCAGTGAATTTCTACTTAACTACCCCCTATCAGGAGAGACCTCAGGGCTGCATCTTTTGAGCGCAGTACTGAGCCTGAAAAGTGTTTACAACCCCACTTACAAGTATAAAACTAGCTAAAATGTGCCTGGCTGCTGTTCACTGAAAAGCTCATTCTGGGTACATTTTTGGTATACATTTGCTTCTGCCGGGTCAGCTGAGCAGTGAATTTCTACTTAACTACCCCCTATCAGGAGAGACCTCAGGGCTGCATCTTTTGAGTGCAGTACTGAGCCTGAAAAGCGTTTACAACCCCACTTACAAGTAAAACTAGCTAAAATGTGCCTGGCTGCTGTCCACTGAAAAGCTCATTCTGGGTACATTTTTGGTATACATTTGCTTCTGCCGGGTCAGCTGAGCAGTGAATTTCTACTTAACTACCTCCTATCAGGAGAGACCTCAGGGCTGCATCTTTTGAGCGCAGTACTGAGCCTGAAAAGCGTTTACAACCCCACTTACAAGTAAAACTAGCTAAAATGTGCCTGGCTGCTGTTCACTGAAAAGCTCATTCTGGGTACATTTTTGGTATACATTTGCTTCTGCCGGGTCAGCTGAGCAGTGAATTTCTACTTAACTACCTCCTATCAGGAGAGACCTGTATCTTTTGAGCGCAGTACTGAGCCTGAAAAGCGTTTACAACCCCACTTACAAGTAAAACTAGCTAAAATGTGCCTGGCTGCTGTTCACTGAAAAGCTCATTCTGGGTACTTTTGGTATACATTTGCTTCTGCCGGGTCAGCTGAGCAGTGAATTTCTACTTAACTACCTCCTATCAGGAGAGACCTGTATCTTTTGAGCGCAGTACTGAGCCTGAAAAGCGTTTACAACCCCACTTACAAGTAAAACTAGCTAAAATGTGCCTGGCTTCTGTTCACTGAAAAGCTCATTCTGGGTACATTTTTGGTATACATTTGCTTCTGCCGGGTCAGCTGAGCAGTGAATTTCTACTTAACTATCTCCTATCAGGAGAGACCTCAGGGCTGCATCTTTTGAGCGCAGTACTGAGCCTGAAAAGCGTTTCCAACCCCACTTACAAGTAAAACTAGCTAAAATGTGCCTGGCTGCTGTTCACTGAAAAGCTCATTCTGGGTACATTTTTGGTATACATTTGCTTCTGCCGGGTCAGCTGAGCAGTGAATTTCTACTTAACTACCTCCTATCAGGAGAGACCTCAGGGCTGCATCTTTTGAGCGCAGTACTGAGCCTGAAAAGCGTTTACAACCCCAGTCACAAGTAAAACTAGCTAAAATGTGCCTGGCTGCTGTTCACTGAAAAGCTCATTCTGGGTACATTTTTGGTATACATTTGCTTCTGCCGGGTCAGCTGAGCAGTGAATTTCTACTTAACTACCCCCTATCAGGAGAGACCTCAGGGCTGCATCTTTTGAGCGCAGTACTGAGCCTGAAAAGCGTTTACAACCCCACTTACAAGTAAAACTAGCTAAAATGTGCCTGGCTGCTGTTCACTGAAAAGCTCATTCTGGGTACATTTTTGGTATACATTTGCTTCTGCCGGGTCAGCTGAGCAGTGAATTTCTACTTAACTACCCCCTATCAGGAGAGACCTCAGGGCTGCATCTTTTGAGCGCACTACTGAGCCTGAAAAGCGTGTACAACCCCAGTTACAAGTAAAACTAGCTAAAATGTGCCTGGCTGCTGTTCACTAAAAAGCTCATTCTGGGTACATTTTTGGTATACATTTGCTTCTGCCGGGTCAGCTGAGCAGTGAATTTCTACTTAACTACCTCCTATCAGGAATGACCTCAGGGCTGCATCTTTTGAGCGCAGTACTGAGCCTGAAAAGCGTTTACAACCCCACTTACAAGTAAAACTAGCTAAAATGTGCCTGGCTGCTGTTCACTGAAAAGCTCATTCTGGGTACATTTTTGGTATACATTTGCTTCTGCCGGGTCAGCTGAGCAGTGAATTTCTACTTAACTACCTCCTATCAGGAGAGACCTCAGGGCTGCATCTTTTGAGCGCAGTACTGAGCCTGAAAAGCGTTTACAACCCCACTTACAAGTAAAACTAGCTAAAATGTGCCTGGCTGCTGTTCACTGAAAAGCTCATTCTGGGTACATTTTTGGTATACATTTGCTTCTGCCGGGTCAGCTGAGCAGTGAATTTCTACTTAACTATCTCCTATCAGGAGAGACCTCAGGGCTGCATCTTTTGAGCGCAGTACTGAGCCTGAAAAGCGTTTCCAACCCCACTTACAAGTAAAACTAGCTAAAATGTGCCTGGCTGCTGTTCACTGAAAGCTCATTCTGGGTACATTTGCTTCTGCCGGGTCAGCTGAGCAGTGAATTTCTACTTAACTACCTCCTATCAGGAGAGACCTCAGGGCTGCATCTTTTGAGCGCAGTACTGAGCCTGAAAAGCGTTTACAACCCCAGTCACAAGTAAAACTAGCTAAAATGTGCCTGGCTGCTGTTCACTGAAAAGCTCATTCTGGGTACATTTTTGGTATACATTTGCTTCTGCCGGGTCAGCTGAGCAGTGAATTTCTACTTAACTACCTCCTATCAGGAGAGACCTCAGGGCTGCATCTTTTGAGCGCAGTACTGAGCCTGAAAACCGTTTACAACCCCACTTACAAGTAAAACTAGCTAAAATGTGCCTGGCTGCTGTTCACTGAAAAGCTCATTCTGGGTACATTTTTGGTATACGTTTGCTTCTGCCGGGTCAGCTGAGCAGTGAATTTCTACTTAACTACCCCCTATCAGGAGAGACCTCAGGGCTGCATCTTTTGAGCGCAGTACTGAGCCTGAAAAGCGTTTACAACCCCACTTACAAGTAAAACTAGCTAAAATGTGCCTGGCTGCTGTTCACTGAAAAGCTCATTCTGGGTACATTTTTGGTATACATTTGCTTCTGCCGGGTCAGCTGAGCAGTGAATTTCTACTTAACTACCTCCTATCAGGAGAGACCTCAGGGCTGCATCTTTTGAGCGCAGTACTGAGCCTGAAAAGCGTTTACAACCCCACTTACAAGTAAAACTAGCTAAAATGTGCCTGGCTACTGTTCACTGAAAAGCTCATTCTGGGTACATTTTTGGTATACATTTGCTTCTGCCGGGTCAGCTGAGCAGTGAATTTCTACTTAACTACCTCCTATCAGGAGAGACCTCAGGGCTGCATCTTTTGAGCGCAGTACTGAGCCTGAAAAGCGTTTACAACCCCACTTACAAGTGAAAATAGCTAAAATGTGCCTGGCTGCTGTTCACTGAAAAGCTCATTCTGGGTACATTTTTGGTATACATTTGCTTCTGCCGGGTCAGCTGAGCAGTGAATTTCTACTTAACTATCTCCTATCAGGAGAGACCTCAGGGCTGCATCTTTTGAGCGCAGTACTGAGCCTGAAAAGCGTTACAACTCCAGTTACAAGTAAAACTAGCTAAATGCCTGGCTGCTGTTCACTGAAAAGCTCATTCTGGGTACATTTTTGGTATACATTTGCTTCTGCCGGGTCAGCTGAGCAGTGAATTTCTACTTAACTATCTCCTATCAGGAGAGACCTCAGGGCTGCATCTTTTGAGCGCAGTACTGAGCCTGAAAAGCGTTTCCAACCCCACTTACAAGTAAAACTAGCTAAAATGTGCCTGGCTGCTGTTCACTGAAAAGCTCATTCTGGGTACATTTTTGGTATACATTTGCTTCTGCCGGGTCAGCTGAGCAGTGAATTTCTAATTAACTACCTCCTATCAGGAGAGACCTCAGGGCTGCATCTTTTGAGCGCAGTACTGAGCCTGAAAAGCGTTTACAACCCCACTTACAAGTAAAACTAGCTAAAATGTGCCTGGCTGCTGTTCACTGAAAAGCTCATTTTGGGTACATTTTTGGTATACATTTGCTTCTGCCGGGTCAGCTGAGCAGTGAATTTCTACTTAACTACCCCCTATCAGGAGAGACCTCAGGGCTGCATCTTTTGAGCGCAGTACTGAGCCTGAAAAGCGTTTACAACCCCACTTACAAGTAAAACTAGCTAAAATGTGCCTGGCTGCTGTTCACTGAAAAGCTCATTCTGGGTACATTTTTGGTATACATTTGCTTCTGCCGGGTCAGCTGAGCAGTGAATTTCTACTTAACTACCTCCTATCAGGAGAGACCTCAGGGCTGCATCTTTTGAGCGCAGTACTGAGCCTGAAAAGCGTTTACAACCCCACTTACAAGTAAAACTAGCTAAAATGTGCCTGGCTGCTGTTCACTGAAAAGCTCATTCTGGGTACATTTTTGGTATACATTTGCTTCTGCCGGGTCAGCTGAGCAGTGAATTTCTACTTAACTACCCCCTATCAGGAGAGACCTCAGGGCTGCATCTTTTGAGCGCAGTACTGAGCCTGAAAAGCGTTTACAACCCCAGTTACAAGTAAAACTAGCTAAAATGTGCCTGGCTGCTGTTCACTGAAAAGCTCATTCTGGGTACATTTTTGGTATACATTTGCTTCTGCCGGGTCAGCTGAGCAGCGAATTTCTACTTAACTACCTCCTATCAGGAGAGACCTCAGGGCTGCATCTTTTGAGCGCAGTACTGAGCCTGAAAAGCGTTTACAACCCCACTTACAAGTAAAACTAGCTAAAATGTGCCTGGCTGCTGTTCACTGAAAAGCTCATTCTGGGTACATTTTTGGTATACATTTGCTTCTGCCGGGTCAGCTGAGCAGTGAATTTCTACTTAACTACCTCCTATCAGGAGAGACCTCAGGGCTGCATCTTTTGAGCGCAGTACTGAGCCTGAAAAGCGTTTACAACCCCACTTACAAGTAAAACTAGCTAAAATGTGCCTGGCTGCTGTTCACTGAAAAGCTCATTCTGGGTACATTTTTGGTATACATTTGCTTCTGCCGGGTCAGCTGAGCAGTGAATTTCTACTTAACTACCTCCTATCAGGAGAGACCTCAGGGCTGCATCTTTTGAGCGCAGTACTGAGCCTGAAAAGCGTTTCCAACCCCACTTACAAGTAAAACTAGCTAAAATGTGCCTGGCTGCTGTTCACTGAAAAGCTCATTCTGGGTACATTTTTGGTATACATTTGCTTCTGCCGGGTCAGCTGAGCAGTGAATTTCTACTTAACTACCTCCTATCAGGAGAGACCTCAGGGCTGCATCTTTTGAGCGCAGTACTGAGCCTGAAAAGCGTTTCCAACCCCACTTACAAGTAAAACTAGCTAAAATGTGCCTGGCTGCTGTTCACTGAAAAGCTCATTCTGGGTACATTTTTGGTATACATTTGCTTCTGCCGGGTCAGCTGAGCAGTGAATTTCTACTTAACTACCTCCTATCAGGAGAGACCTCAGGGCTGCATCTTTTGAGCGCAGTACTGAGCCTGAAAACCGTTTACAGCCCCAGTTACAAGTAAAACTAGCTAAAATGTGCCTGGCTGCTGTTCACTGAAAAGCTCATTCTGGGTACATTTTTGGTATACATTTGCTTCTGCCGGGTCAGCTGAGCAGTGAATTTCTACTTAACTATCTCCTATCAGGAGAGACCTCAGGGCTGCATCTTTTGAGCGCAGTACTGAGCCTGAAAAGCGTTTCCAACCCCACTTACAAGTAAAACTAGCTAAAATGTGCCTGGCTGCTGTTCACTGAAAAGCTCATTCTGGGTACATTTTTGGTATACATTTGCTTCTGCCGGGTCAGCTGAGCAGTGAATTTCTACTTAACTACCTCCTATCAGGAGAGACCTCAGGGCTGCATCTTTTGAGTGCAGTACTGAGCCTGAAAAGCGTTTACAACCCCACTTACAAGTAAAACTAGCTAAAATGTGCCTGGCTGCTGTTCACTGAAAAGCTCATTTTGGGTACATTTTTGGTATACATTTGCTTCTGCCGGGTCAGCTGAGCAGTGAATTTCTACTTAACTACCTCCTATCAGGAGAGACCTCAGGGCTGCATCTTTTGAGCGCAGTACTGAGCCTGAAAAGCGTTTACAACCCCACTTACAAGTAAAACTAGCTAAAATGTGCCTGGCTGCTGTTCACTGAAAAGCTCATTCTGGGTACATTTTTGGTATACATTTGCTTCTGCCGGGTCAGCTGAGCAGTGAATTTCTACTTAACTACCTCCTATCAGGAGAGACCTCAGGGCTGCATCTTTTGAGCGCAGTACTGAGCCTGAAAAGCGTTTACAACCCCACTTACAAGTAAAACTAGCTAAAATGTGCCTGGCTGCTGTTCACTGAAAAGCTCATTCTGGGTACATTTTTGGTATACATTTGCTTCTGCCGGGTCAGCTGAGCAGTGAATTTCTACTTAACTACCTCCTATCAGGAGAGACCTCAGGGCTGCATCTTTTGAGCGCAGTACTGAGCCTGAAAAGCGTTTACAACCCCACTTACAAGTAAAACTAGCTAAAATGTGCCTGGCTGCTGTTCACTGAAAAGCTCATTCTGGGTACATTTTTGGTATACATTTGCTTCTGCCGGGTCAGCTGAGCAGTGAATTTCTACTTAACTACCTCCTATCAGGAGAGACCTCAGGGCTGCATCTTTTGAGCGCAGTACTGAGCCTGAAAAGCGTTTCCAACCCCACTTACAAGTAAAACTAGCTAAAATGTGCCTGGCTGCTGTTCACTGAAAAGCTCATTCTGGGTACATTTTTGGTATACATTTGCTTCTGCCGGGTCAGCTGAGCAGTGAATTTCTACTTAACTACCTCCTATCAGGAGAGACCTCAGGGCTGCATCTTTTGAGCGCAGTACTGAGCCTGAAAAGCGTTTCCAACCCCACTTACAAGTAAAACTAGCTAAAATGTGCCTGGCTGCTGTTCACTGAAAAGCTCATTCTGGGTACATTTTTGGTATACATTTGCTTCTGCCGGGTCAGCTGAGCAGTGAATTTCTACTTAACTACCTCCTATCAGGAGAGACCTCAGGGCTGCATCTTTTGAGCGCAGTACTGAGCCTGAAAACCGTTTACAGCCCCAGTTACAAGTAAAACTAGCTAAAATGTGCCTGGCTGCTATTCACTGAAAAGCTCATTCTGGGTACATTTTTGGTATACATTTGCTTCTGCCGGGTCAGCTGAGCAGTGAATTTCTACTTAACTACCTCCTATCAGGAGAGACCTCAGGGCTGCATCTTTTGAGTGCAGTACTGAGCCTGAAAAGCGTTTACAACCCCACTTACAAGTAAAACTAGCTAAAATGTGCCTGGCTGCTGTTCACTGAAAAGCTAATTCTGGGTACATTTTTGGTATATATTTGCTTCTGCCGGGTCAGCTGAGCAGTGAATTTCTACTTAACTACCTCCTATCAAGAGAGACCTCAGGGCTGCATCTTTTGAGCGCAGTACTGAGCCTGAAAAGCGTTTACAACCCCAGTTACAAGTAAAACTAGCTAAAATGTGCCTGGCTGCTGTTCACTGAAAAGCTCATTCTGGGTACATTTTTGGTATACATTTGCTTCTGCCGGGTCAGCTGAGCAGTGAATTTCTACTTAACTACCCCCTATCAGGAGAGACCTCAGGGCTGCATCTTTTGAGCGCAGTACTGAGCCTGAAAAGCGTTTACAACCCCACTTACAAGTAAAACTAGCTAAAATGTGCCTGGCTGCTGTTCACTGAAAAGCTCATTCTGGGTACATTTTTGGTATACATTTGATTCTGCCGGGTCAGCTGAGCAGTGAATTTCTACTTAACTACCCCCTATCAGGAGAGACCTCAGGGCTGCATCTTTTGAGCGCAGTACTGAGCCTGAAAAGCGTTTACAACCCCAGTTACAAGTAAAACTAGCTAAAATGTGCCTGGCTGCTGTTCACTGAAAAGCTCATTCTGGGTACATTTTTGGTATACATTTGCTTCTGCCGGGTCAGCTGAGCAGTGAATTTCTACTTAACTACCTCCTATCAGGAGAGACCTCAGGGCTGCATCTTTTGAACGCAGTACTGAGCCTGAAAAGCGTTTCCAACCCCACTTACAAGTAAAACTAGCTAAAATGTGCCTGGCTGCTGTTCACTGAAAAGCTCATTCTGGGTACATTTTTGGTATACATTTGCTTCTGCCGGGTCAGCTGAGCAGTGAATTTCTACTTAACTATCTCCTATCAGGAGAGACCTCAGGGCTGCATCTTTTGAGCGCAGTACTGAGCCTGAAAAGCGTTTACAACCCCACTTACAAGTAAAACTAGCTAAAATGTGCCTGGCTGCTGTTCACTGAAAAGCTCATTCTGGGTACATTTTTGGTATACATTTGCTTCTACCGGGTCAGCTGAGCAGTGAATTTCTACTTAACTACCTCCTATCAGGAGAGACCTCAGGGCTGCATCTTTTGAGCGCAGTACTGAGCCTGAAAAGCGTTTACAACCCCAGTCACAAGTAAAACTAGCTAAAATGTGCCTGGCTGCTGTTCACTGAAAAGCTCATTCTGGGTACATTTTTGGTATACATTTGCTTCTGCCGGGTCAGCTGAGCAGTGAATTTCTACTTAACTACCTCCTATCAGGAGAGACCTCAGGGCTGCATCTTTTGAGCGCAGTACTGAGCCTGAAAACCGTTTACAACCCCAGTTACAAGTAAAACTAGCTAAAATGTGCCTGGCTGCTATTCACTGAAAAGCTCATTCTGGGTACATTTTTGGTATACATTTGCTTCTGCCGGGTCAGCTGAGCAGTGAATTTCTACTTAACTACCTCCTATCAGGAGAGACCTCAGGGCTGCATCTTTTGAGTGCAGTACTGAGCCTGAAAAGCGTTTACAACCGCACTTACAAGTAAAACTAGCTCAAATGTGCCTGGCTGCTGTTCACTGAAAAGCTAATTCTGGGTACATTTTTGGTATACATTTGCTTCTGCCGGATCAGCTGAGCAGTGAATTTCTACTTAACTACCTCCTATCAGGAGAGACCTCAGGGCTGCATCTTTTGAGCGCAGTACTGAGCCTGAAAAGCGTTTACAACCCCACTTACAAGTAAAACTAGCTAAAATGTGCCTGGCTGCTGTTCACTGAAAAGCTCATTCTGGGTACATTTTTGGTATACATTTGCTTCTGCCGGGTCAGCTGAGCAGTGAATTTCTACTTAACTACCCCCTATCAGGAGATACCTCAGGGCTGCATCTTTTGAGCGCAGTACTGAGCCTGAAAAGCGTTTACAACCCCACTTACAAGTAAAACTAGCTAAAATGTGCCTGGCTGCTGTTCACTGAAAAGCTCATTCTGGGTACATTTTTGGTATACATTTGCTTCTGCCGGGTCAGCTGAGCAGTGAATTTCTACTTAACTACCCCCTATCAGGAGAGACCTCAGGGCTGCATCTTTTGAGCGCAGTACTGAGCCTGAAAAGCGTTTACAACCCCAGTTACAAGTAAAACTAGCTAAAATGTGCCTGGCTGCTGTTCACTGAAAAGCTCATTCTGGGTACATTTTTGGTATACATTTGCTTCTGCCGGGTCAGCTGAGCAGTGAATTTCTACTTAACTACCTCCTATCAGGAGAGACCTCAGGGCTGCATCTTTTGAGCGCAGTACTGAGCCTGAAAAGCGTGTACAACCCCACTTACAAGTAAAACTAGCTAAAATGTGCCTGGCTGCTGTTCACTGAAAAGCTCATTCTGGGTACATTTTTGGTATACATTTGCTTC
Source organism: Lissotriton vulgaris (assembly GCF_964263255.1). Classification (NCBI taxonomy): domain Eukaryota; kingdom Metazoa; phylum Chordata; class Amphibia; order Caudata; family Salamandridae; genus Lissotriton; species Lissotriton vulgaris. Next base: position 219,595 of record NW_028241457.1, on the reverse strand, counting down.
TGCCGGGTCAGCTGAGCAGTGAATTTCTCCCTAACTACCTCCTATCAGGAGAGACCTCAGGGCTGCATCTTTTGAGCGCAGTACTGAGCCTGAAGCGTTTACAACCCCACTTACAAGTAAAACTAGCTAAAATGTGCCTGGCTGCTGTTCACTGAGAAGCTCATTCTGGGTACATTTTTGGTATACATTTGCTTCTGCCGGGTCAGCTGAGCAGTGAATTTCTACTTAACTATCTCCTATCAGGAGAGACCTCAGGGCTGCATCTTCTGAGCGCAGTACTGAGCCTGAAAAGCGTTTCCAACCCCACTTACAAGTAAAACTAGCTAAAATGTGCCTGGCTGCTGTTCACTGAAAAGCTCATTCTGGGTACATTTTTGGTATACATTTGCTTCTGCCGGGTCAGCTGAGCAGTGAATTTCTACTTAACTACCTCCTATCAGGAGAGACCTCAGGGCTGCATCTTTTGAGCGCAGTACTGAGCCTGAAAAGCGTTTACAACCCCAGTCACAAGTAAAACTAGCTAAAATGTGCCTGGCTGCTGTTCACTGAAAAGCTCATTCTGGGTACATTTTTGGTATACATTTGCTTCTGCCGGGTCAGCTGAGCAGTGAATTTCTACTTAACTACCTCCTATCAGGAGAGACCTCAGGGCTGCATCTTTTGAGCGCAGTACTGAGCCTGAAAACCGTTTACAACCCCAATTACAAGTAAAACTAGCTAAAATGTGCCTGGCTGCTATTCACTGAAAAGCTCATTCTGGGTACATTTTTGGTATACATTTGCTTCTGCCGGGTCAGCTGAGCAGTGAATTTCTACTTAACTACCTCCTATCAGGAGAGACCTGAGGGCTGCATCTTTTGAGTGCAGTACTGAGCCTGAAAAGCGTTTACAACCCCACTTACAAGTAAAACTAGCTAAAATGTGCCTGGCTGCTGTTCACTGAAAAGCTAATTCTGGGTACATTTTTGGTATACATTTGCTTCTGCCGGGTCAGCTAGCAGTGAATTTCTACTTAACTACCTCCTATCAGGAGAGACCTCAGGGCTGCATCTTTTGAGCGCAGTACTGAGCCTGAAAAGCGTTTACAACCCCACTTACAAGTTAAACTAGCTAAAATGTGCCTGGCTGCTGTTCACTGAAAAGCTCATTCTGGGTACATTTTTGGTATACATTTGCTTCTGCCGGGTCAGCTGAGCAGTGAATTTCTACTTAACTACCCCCTATCAGGAGAGACCTCAGGGCTGCATCTTTTGAGCGCAGTACTGAGCCTGAAAAGCGTTTACAACCCCACTTACAAGTAAAACTAGCTAAAATGTGCCTGGCTGCTGTTCACTGAAAAGCTCATTCTGGGTACATTTTTGGTATACATTTGCTTCTGCCGGGTCAGCTGAGCAGTGAATTTCTACTTAACTACCCCCTATCAGGAGAGACCTCAGGGCTGCATCTTTTGAGCACAGTACTGAGCCTGAAAAGCGTTTACAACCCCAGTTACAAGTAAAACTAGCTAAAATGTGCCTGGCTGCTGTTCACTGAAAAGCTCATTCTGGGTACATTTTTGGTATACATTTGCTTCTGCCGGGTCAGCTGAGCAGTGAATTTCTACTTAACTACCTCCTATCAGGAGAGACCTCAGGGCTGCATCTTTTGAGCGCAGTACTGAGCCTGAAAAGCGTTTACAACCCCAGTCACAAGTAAAACTAGCTAAAATGTGCCTGGCTGCTGTTCACTGAAAAGCTCATTCTGGGTACATTTTTAGTATACATTTGCTTCTGCCGGGTCAGCTGGGCATTGAATTTCTACTTAACTACCTCCTATCAGGAGAGACCTCAGGGCTGCATCTTTTGAGCGCAGTACTGAGCCTGAAAACCGTTTACAACCCCAGTTACAAGTAAAACTAGCTAAAATGTGCCTGGCTGCTATTCACTGAAAAGCTCATTCTGGGTACATTTTTGGTATACATTTGCTTCTGCCGGGTCAGCTGAGCAGTGAATTTCTACTTAACTACCTCCTATCAGGAGAGACCTCAGGGCTGCATCTTTTGAGTGCAGTACTGAGCCTGAAAAGCGTTTACAACCCCACTTACAAGTAAAACTAGCTAAAATGTGCCTGGCTGCTGTTCACTGAAAAGCTAATTCTGGGTACATTTTTGGTGTACATTTGCTTCTGCCGGGTCAGCTGAGCAGTGAATTTCTACTTAACTACCTCCTATCAGGAGAGACCTCAGGGCTGCATCTTTTGAGCGCAGTACTGAGCCTGAAAAGCGTTTACAACCCCACTTACAAGTAAAACTAGCTAAAATGTGCCTGGCTGCTGTTCACTGAAAAGCTCATTCTGGGTACATTTTTGGTATACATTTGCTTCTGCCGGGTCAGCTGAGCAGTGAATTTCTACTTAACTACCCCCTATCAGGAGAGACCTCAGGGCTGCATCTTTTGAGCGCAGTACTGAGCCTGAAAAGCGTTTACAACCCCAGTTACAAGTAAAACTAGCTAAAATGTACCTGGCTGCTGTTCACTGAAAAGCTCATTCTGGGTACATTTTTGGTATACATTTGCTTCTGCCGGGTCAGCTGAGTAGTGAATTTCTACTTAACTACCTCCTATCAGGAGAGACCTCAGGGCTGCATCTTTTGAGTGCAGTACTGAGCCTGAAAAGCGTTTACAACCCCACTTACAAGTAAAACTAGCTAAAATGTGCCTGGCTACTGTTCACTGAAAAGCTAATTCTGGGTACATTTTTGGTATACATTTGCTTCTGCCGGGTCAGCTGAGCAGTGAATTTCTACTTAACTACCTCCTATCAGGAGAGACCTCAGGGCTGCATCTTTTGAGCGCAGTACTGAGCCTGAAAAGCGTTTACAACCCCACTTACAAGTAAAACTAGCTAAAATGTGCCTGGCTGCTGTTCACTGAAAAGCTCATTCTGGGTACATTTTTGGTATACATTTGCTTCTGCCGGGTCAGCTGAGCAGTGAATTTCTACTTAACTACCCCCTATCAGGAGAGACCTCAGGGCTGCATCTTTTGAGCGCAGTACTGAGCCTGAAAAGCGTTTACAACCCCAGTTACAAGTAAAACTAGCTAAAATGTGCCTGGCTGCTGTTCACTGAAAAGCTCATTCTGGGTACATTTTTGGTATACATTTGCTTCTGCCGGGTCAGCAGTGAATTTCTACTTAACTATCTCCTATCAGGAGAGACCTCAGGGCTGCATCTTTTGAGCGCAGTACTGAGCCTGAAAAGCGTTTCCAACCCCACTTACAAGTAAAACTAGCTAAAATGTGCCTGGCTGCTGTTCACTGAAAAGCTCATTCTGGGTACATTTTTGGTATACATTTGCTTCTGCCGGGTCAGCTGAGCAGTGAATTTCTACTTAACTACCTCCTATCAGGAGAGACCTCAGGGCTGCATCTTTTGAGTGCAGTACTGAGCCTGAAAAGCGTTTACAACCCCACTTACAAGTAAAACTAGCTAAAATGTGCCTGGCTGCTGTTCACTGAAAAGCTCATTTTGGGTACATTTTTGGTATACATTTGCTTCTGCCGGGTCAGCTGAGCAGTGAATTTCTACTTAACTACCTCCTATCAAGAGAGACCTCAGGGCTGCATCTTTTGAGCGCAGTACTGAGCCTGAAAAGCGTTTACAACCCCACTTACAAGTAAAACTAGCTAAAATGTGCCTGGCTGCTGTTCACTGAAAAGCTCATTCTGGGTACATTTTTGGTATACATTTGCTTCTGCCGGGTCAGCTGAGCAGTGAATTTCTACTTAACTACCTCCTATCAGGAGAGACCTCAGGGCTGCATCTTTTGAGCGCAGTACTGAGCCTGAAAAGCGTTTACAACCCCACTTACAAGTAAAACTAGCTAAAATGTGCCTGGCTGCTGTTCACTGAAAAGCTCATTCTGGGTACATTTTTGGTATACATTTGCTTCTGCCGGGTCAGCTGAGCAGTGAATTTCTACTTAACTACCTCCTATCAGGAGAGACCTCAGGGCTGCATCTTTTGAGCGCAGTACTGAGCCTGAAAAGCGTTTACAACCCCACTTACAAGTAAAACTAGCTAAAATGTGCCTGGCTGCTGTTCACTGAAAAGCTCATTCTGGGTACATTTTTGGTATACATTTGCTTCTGCCGGGTCAGCTGAGCAGTGAATTTCTACTTAACTACCTCCTATCAGGAGAGACCTCAGGGCTGCATCTTTTGAGCGCAGTACTGAGCCTGAAAAGCGTTTCCAACCCCACTTACAAGTAAAACTAGCTAAAATGTGCCTGGCTGCTGTTCACTGAAAAGCTCATTCTGGGTACATTTTTGGTATACATTTGCTTCTGCCGGGTCAGCTGAGCAGTGAATTTCTACTTAACTACCTCCTATCAGGAGAGACCTCAGGGCTGCATCTTTTGAGCGCAGTACTGAGCCTGAAAAGCGTTTCCAACCCCACTTACAAGTAAAACTAGCTAAAATGTGCCTGGCTGCTGTTCACTGAAAAGCTCATTCTGGGTACATTTTTGGTATACATTTGCTTCTGCCGGGTCAGCTGAGCAGTGAATTTCTACTTAACTACCTCCTATCAGGAGAGACCTCAGGGCTGCATCTTTTGAGCGCAGTACTGAGCCTGAAAACCGTTTACAGCCCCAGTTACAAGTAAAACTAGCTAAAATGTGCCTGGCTGCTATTCACTGAAAAGCTCATTCTGGGTACATTTTTGGTATACATTTGCTTCTGCCGGGTCAGCTGAGCAGTGAATTTCTACTTAACTACCTCCTATCAGGAGAGACCTCAGGGCTGCATCTTTTGAGTGCAGTACTGAGCCTGAAAAGCGTTTACAACCCCACTTACAAGTAAAACTAGCTAAAATGTGCCTGGCTGCTGTTCACTGAAAAGCTAATTCTGGGTACATTTTTGGTATACATTTGCTTCTGCCGGGTTAGCTGAGCAGTGAATTTCTACTTAACTACCTCCTATCAAGAGAGACCTCAGGGCTGCATCTTTTGAGCGCAGTACTGAGCCTGAAAAGCGTTTACAACCCCAGTTACAAGTAAAACTAGCTAAAATGTGCCTGGCTGCTGTTCACTGAAAAGCTCATTCTGGGTACATTTTTGGTATACATTTGCTTCTGCCGGGTCAGCTGAGCAGTGAATTTCTACTTAACTACCCCCTATCAGGAGAGACCTCAGGGCTGCATCTTTTGAGCGCAGTACTGAGCCTGAAAAGCGTTTACAACCCCACTTACAAGTAAAACTAGCTAAAATGTGCCTGGCTGCTGTTCACTGAAAAGCTCATTCTGGGTACATTTTTGGTATACATTTGATTCTGCCGGGTCAGCTGAGCAGTGAATTTCTACTTAACTACCCCCTATCAGGAGAGACCTCAGGGCTGCATCTTTTGAGCGCAGTACTGAGCCTGAAAAGCGTTTACAATCCCAGTTACAAGTAAAACTAGCTAAAATGTGCCTGGCTGCTGTTCACTGAAAAGCTCATTCTGGGTACATTTTTGGTATACATTTGCTTCTGCCGGGTCAGCTGAGCAGTGAATTTCTACTTAACTACCTCCTATCAGGAGAGACCTCAGGGCTGCATCTTTTGAACGCAGTACTGAGCCTGAAAAGCGTTTCCAACCCCACTTACAAGTAAAACTAGCTAAAATGTGCCTGGCTGCTGTTCACTGAAAAGCTCATTCTGGGTACATTTTTGGTATACATTTGCTTCTGCCGGGTCAGCTGAGCAGTGAATTTCTACTTAACTATCTCCTATCAGGAGAGACCTCAGGGCTGCATCTTTTGAGTGCAGTACTGAGCCTGAAAAGCGTTTACAACCCCACTTACAAGTAAAACTAGCTAAAATGTGCCTGGCTGCTGTTCACTGAAAAGCTCATTCTGGGTACATTTTTGGTATACATTTGCTTCTACCGGGTCAGCTGAGCAGTGAATTTCTACTTAACTACCTCCTATCAGGAGAGACCTCAGGGCTGCATCTTTTGAGCGCAGTACTGAGCCTGAAAAGCGTTTACAACCCCAGTCACAAGTAAAACTAGCTAAAATGTGCCTGGCTGCTGTTCACTGAAAAGCTCATTCTGGGTACATTTTTGGTATACATTTGCTTCTGCCGGGTCAGCTGAGCAGTGAATTTCTACTTAACTACCTCCTATCAGGAGAGACCTCAGGGCTGCATCTTTTGAGCGCAGTACTGAGCCTGAAAACCGTTTACAACCCCAGTTACAAGTAAAACTAGCTAAAATGTGCCTGGCTGCTATTCACTGAAAAGCTCATTCTGGGTACATTTTTGGTATACATTTGCTTCTGCCGGGTCAGCTGAGCAGTGAATTTCTACTTAACTACCTCCTATCAGGAGAGACCTCAGGGCTGCATCTTTTGAGTGCAGTACTGAGCCTGAAAAGCGTTTACAACCGCACTTACAAGTAAAACTAGCTCAAATGTGCCTGGCTGCTGTTCACTGAAAAGCTAATTCTGGGTACATTTTTGGTATACATTTGCTTCTGCCGGATCAGCTGAGCAGTGAATTTCTACTTAACTACCTCCTATCAGGAGAGACCTCAGGGCTGCATCTTTTGAGCGCAGTACTGAGCCTGAAAAGCGTTTACAACCCCACTTACAAGTAAAACTAGCTAAAATGTGCCTGGCTGCTGTTCACTGAAAAGCTCATTCTGGGTACATTTTTGGTATACATTTGCTTCTGCCGGGTCAGCTGAGCAGTGAATTTCTACTTAACTACCCCCTATCAGGAGATACCTCAGGGCTGCATCTTTTGAGCGCAGTACTGAGCCTGAAAAGCGTTTACAACCCCACTTACAAGTAAAACTAGCTAAAATGTGCCTGGCTGCTGTTCACTGAAAAGCTCATTCTGGGTACATTTTTGGTATACATTTGCTTCTGCCGGGTCAGCTGAGCAGTGAATTTCTACTTAACTACCCCCTATCAGGAGAGACCTCAGGGCTGCATCTTTTGAGCGCAGTACTGAGCCTGAAAAGCGTTTACAACCCCAGTTACAAGTAAAACTAGCTAAAATGTGCCTGGCTGCTGTTCACTGAAAAGCTCATTCTGGGTACATTTTTGGTATACATTTGCTTCTGCCGGGTCAGCTGAGCAGTGAATTTCTACTTAACTACCTCCTATCAGGAGAGACCTCAGGGCTGCATCTTTTGAGCGCAGTACTGAGCCTGAAAAGCGTGTACAACCCCACTTACAAGTAAAACTAGCTAAAATGTGCCTGGCTGCTGTTCACTGAAAAGCTCATTCTGGGTACATTTTTGGTATACATTTGCTTCTGCCGGGTCAGCTGAGCAGTGAATTTCTCCCTAACTACCTCCTATCAGGAGAGACCTCAGGGCTGCATCTTTTGAGCGCAGTACTGAGCCTGAAGCGTTTACAACCCCACTTACAAGTAAAACTAGCTAAAATGTGCCTGGCTGCTGTTCACTGAGAAGCTCATTCTGGGTACATTTTTGGTATACATTTGCTTCTGCCGGGTCAGCTGAGCAGTGAATTTCTACTTAACTATCTCCTATCAGGAGAGACCTCAGGGCTGCATCTTCTGAGCGCAGTACTGAGCCTGAAAAGCGTTTCCAACCCCACTTACAAGTAAAACTAGCTAAAATGTGCCTGGCTGCTGTTCACTGAAAAGCTCATTCTGGGTACATTTTTGGTATACATTTGCTTCTGCCGGGTCAGCTGAGCAGTGAATTTCTACTTAACTACCTCCTATCAGGAGAGACCTCAGGGCTGCATCTTTTGAGCGCAGTACTGAGCCTGAAAAGCGTTTACAACCCCAGTCACAAGTAAAACTAGCTAAAATGTGCCTGGCTGCTGTTCACTGAAAAGCTCATTCTGGGTACATTTTTGGTATACATTTGCTTCTGCCGGGTCAGCTGAGCAGTGAATTTCTACTTAACTACCTCCTATCAGGAGAGACCTCAGGGCTGCATCTTTTGAGCGCAGTACTGAGCCTGAAAACCGTTTACAACCCCAATTACAAGTAAAACTAGCTAAAATGTGCCTGGCTGCTATTCACTGAAAAGCTCATTCTGGGTACATTTTTGGTATACATTTGCTTCTGCCGGGTCAGCTGAGCAGTGAATTTCTACTTAACTACCTCCTATCAGGAGAGACCTGAGGGCTGCATCTTTTGAGTGCAGTACTGAGCCTGAAAAGCGTTTACAACCCCACTTACAAGTAAAACTAGCTAAAATGTGCCTGGCTGCTGTTCACTGAAAAGCTAATTCCGGGTACATTTTTGGTATACATTTGCTTCTGCCGGGTCAGCTAGCAGTGAATTTCTACTTAACTACCTCCTATCAGGAGAGACCTCAGGGCTGCATCTTTTGAGCGCAGTACTGAGCCTGAAAAGCGTTTACAACCCCACTTACAAGTTAAACTAGCTAAAATGTGCCTGGCTGCTGTTCACTGAAAAGCTCATTCTGGGTACATTTTTGGTATACATTTGCTTCTGCCGGGTCAGCTGAGCAGTGAATTTCTACTTAACTACCCCCTATCAGGAGAGACCTCAGGGCTGCATCTTTTGAGCGCAGTACTGAGCCTGAAAAGCGTTTACAACCCCACTTACAAGTAAAACTAGCTAAAATGTGCCTGGCTGCTGTTCACTGAAAAGCTCATTCTGGGTACATTTTTGGTATACATTTGCTTCTGCCGGGTCAGCTGAGCAGTGAATTTCTACTTAACTACCCCCTATCAGGAGAGACCTCAGGGCTGCATCTTTTGAGCGCAGTACTGAGCCTGAAAAGCGTTTACAACCCCAGTTACAAGTAAAACTAGCTAAAATGTGCCTGGCTGCTGTTCACTGAAAAGCTCATTCTGGGTACATTTTTGGTATACATTTGCTTCTGCCGGGTCAGCTGAGCAGTGAATTTCTACTTAACTACCTCCTATCAGGAGAGACCTCAGGGCTGCATCTTTTGAGCGCAGTACTGAGCCTGAAAAGCGTTTACAACCCCAGTCACAAGTAAAACTAGCTAAAATGTGCCTGGCTGCTGTTCACTGAAAAGCTCATTCTGGGTACATTTTTAGTATACATTTGCTTCTGCCGGGTCAGCTGGGCATTGAATTTCTACTTAACTACCTCCTATCAGGAGAGACCTCAGGGCTGCATCTTTTGAGCGCAGTACTGAGCCTGAAAACCGTTTACAACCCCAGTTACAAGTAAAACTAGCTAAAATGTGCCTGGCTGCTATTCACTGAAAAGCTCATTCTGGGTACATTTTTGGTATACATTTGCTTCTGCCGGGTCAGCTGAGCAGTGAATTTCTACTTAACTACCTCCTATCAGGAGAGACCTCAGGGCTGCATCTTTTGAGTGCAGTACTGAGCCTGAAAAGCGTTTACAACCCCACTTACAAGTAAAACTAGCTAAAATGTGCCTGGCTGCTGTTCACTGAAAAGCTAATTCTGGGTACATTTTTGGTGTACATTTGCTTCTGCCGGGTCAGCTGAGCAGTGAATTTCTACTTAACTACCTCCTATCAGGAGAGACCTCAGGGCTGCATCTTTTGAGCGCAGTACTGAGCCTGAAAAGCGTTTACAACCCCACTTACAAGTAAAACTAGCTAAAATGTGCCTGGCTGCTGTTCACTGAAAAGCTCATTCTGGGTACATTTTTGGTATACATTTGCTTCTGCCGGGTCAGCTGAGCAGTGAATTTCTACTTAACTACCCCCTATCAGGAGAGACCTCAGGGCTGCATCTTTTGAGCGCAGTACTGAGCCTGAAAAGCGTTTACAACCCCAGTTACAAGTAAAACTAGCTAAAATGTACCTGGCTGCTGTTCACTGAAAAGCTCATTCTGGGTACATTTTTGGTATACATTTGCTTCTGCCGGGTCAGCTGAGTAGTGAATTTCTACTTAACTACCTCCTATCAGGAGAGACCTCAGGGCTGCATCTTTTGAGTGCAGTACTGAGCCTGAAAAGCGTTTACAACCCCACTTACAAGTAAAACTAGCTAAAATGTGCCTGGCTACTGTTCACTGAAAAGCTAATTCTGGGTACATTTTTGGTATACATTTGCTTCTGCCGGGTCAGCTGAGCAGTGAATTTCTACTTAACTACCTCCTATCAGGAGAGACCTCAGGGCTGCATCTTTTGAGCGCAGTACTGAGCCTGAAAAGCGTTTACAACCCCACTTACAAGTAAAACTAGCTAAAATGTGCCTGGCTGCTGTTCACTGAAAAGCTCATTCTGGGTACATTTTTGGTATACATTTGCTTCTGCCGGGTCAGCTGAGCAGTGAATTTCTACTTAACTACCCCCTATCAGGAGAGACCTCAGGGCTGCATCTTTTGAGCGCAGTACTGAGCCTGAAAAGCGTTTACAACCCCAGTTACAAGTAAAACTAGCTAAAATGTGCCTGGCTGCTGTTCACTGAAAAGCTCATTCTGGGTACATTTTTGGTATACATTTGCTTCTGCCAGGTCAGCAGTGAATTTCTACTTAACTATCTCCTATCAGGAGAGACCTCAGGGCTGCATCTTTTGAGCGCAGTACTGAGCCTGAAAAGCGTTTCCAACCCCACTTACAAGTAAAACTAGCTAAAATGTGCCTGGCTGCTGTTCACTGAAAAGCTCATTCTGGGTACATTTTTGGTATACATTTGCTTCTGCCGGGTCAGCTGAGCAGTGAATTTCTACTTAACTACCTCCTATCAGGAGAGACCTCAGGGCTGCATCTTTTGAGTGCAGTACTGAGCCTGAAAAGCGTTTACAACCCCACTTACAAGTAAAACTAGCTAAAATGTGCCTGGCTGCTGTCACTGAAAAGCTCATTTTGGGTACATTTTTGGTATACATTTGCTTCTGCCGGGTCAGCTGAGCAGTGAATTTCTACTTAACTACCTCCTATCAGGAGAGACCTCAGGGCTGCATCTTTTGAGCGCAGTACTGAGCCTGAAAAGCGTTTACAACCCCACTTACAAGTAAAACTAGCTAAAATGTGCCTGGCTGCTGTTCACTGAAAAGCTCATTCTGGGTACATTTTTCGTATACATTTGCTTCTGCCGGGTCAGCTGAGCAGTGAATTTCTACTTAACTACCCCCTATCAGGAGAGACCTCAGGGCTGCATCTTTTGAGCACAGTACTGAGCCTGAAAAGCGTTTACAACCCCACTTACAAGTAAAACTAGCTAAAATGTGCCTGGCTGCTGTTCACTGAAAAGCTCATTCTGGGTACATTTTTGGTATACATTTGCTTCTGCCGGGTCAGCTGAGCAGTGAATTTCTACTTAACTACCCCCTATCAGGAGAGACCTCAGGACTGCATCTTTTGAGCGCAGTACTGAGCCTGAAAAGCGTTTACAACCCCAGTTACAAGTAAAACTAGCTAAAATGTGCCTGGCTGCTGTTCACTGAAAAGCTCATTCTGGGTACATTTTTGGTATACATTTGCTTCTGCCGGGTCAGCTGAGCAGTGAATTTCTACTTAACTACCTCCTATCAGGAGAGACCTCAGGGCTGCATCTTTTGAGCGCAGTACTGAGCCTGAAAAGCGTTTACAACCCCAGTCACAAGTAAAACTAGCTAAAATGTGCCTGGCTGCTGTTCACTGAAAAGCTCATTCTGGGTACATTTTTGGTATACATTTGCTTCTGCCGGGTCAGCTGAGCAGTGAATTTCTACTTAACTACCTCCTATCAGGAGAGACCTCAGGGCTGCATCTTTTGAGCGCAGTACTGAGCCTGAAAAGCGTTTACAACCCCAGTCACAAGTAAAACTAGCTAAAATGTGCCTGGCTGCTGTTCACTGAAAAGCTCATTCTGGGTACATTTTTAGTATACATTTGCTTCTGCCGGGTCAGCTGGGCATTGAATTTCTACTTAACTACCTCCTATCAGGAGAGACCTCAGGGCTGCATCTTTTGAGCGCAGTACTGAGCCTGAAAACCGTTTACAACCCCAGTTACAAGTAAAACTAGCTAAAATGTGCCTGGCTGCTATTCACTGAAAAGCTCATTCTGGGTACATTTTTGGTATACATTTGCTTCTGCCGGGTCAGCTGAGCAGTGAATTTCTACTTAACTACCTCCTATCAGGAGAGACCTCAGGGCTGCATCTTTTGAGTGCAGTACTGAGCCTGAAAAGCGTTTACAACCCCACTTACAAGTAAAACTAGCTAAAATGTGCCTGGCTGCTGTTCACTGAAAAGCTAATTCTGGGTACATTTTTGGTATACATTTGCTTCTGCCGGGTCAGCTGAGCAGTGAATTTCTACTTAACTACCTCCTATCAGGAGAGACCTCAGGGCTGCATCTTTTGAGTGCAGTACTGAGCCTGAAAAGCGTTTACAACCCCACTTACAAGTAAAACTAGCTAAAATGTGCCTGGCTGCTGTTCACTGAAAAGCTCATTCTGGGTACATTTTTGGTATACATTTGCTTCTGCCGGGTCAGCTGAGCAGTGAATTTCTACTTAACTACCCCCTATCAGGAGAGACCTCAGGGCTGCATCTTTTGAGCACAGTACTGAGCCTGAAAAGCGTTTACAACCCCAGTTACAAGTAAAACTAGCTAAAATGTACCTGGCTGCTGTTCACTGAAAAGCTCATTCTTGGTATATTTTTGGTATACATTTGCTTCTGCCGGGTCAGCTGAGTAGTGAATTTCTACTTAACTACCTCCTATCAGGAGAGACCTCAGGGCTGCATCTTTTGAGTGCAGTACTGAGCCTGAAAAGCGTTTACAACCCCACTTACAAGTAAAACTAGCTAAAATGTGCCTGGCTGCTGTTCACTGAAAAGCTCATTCTGGGTACATTTTTAGTATACATTTGCTTCTGCCGGGTCAGCTGGGCATTGAATTTCTACTTAACTACCTCCTATCAGGAGAGACCTCAGGGCTGCATCTTTTGAGCGCAGTACTGAGCCTGAAAAGCGTGTACAACCCCACTTACAAGTAAAACTAGCTAAAATGTGCCTGGCTGCTGTTCACTGAAAAGCTCATTCTGGGTACATTTTTGGTATACATTTGCTTCTGCCGGGTCAGCTGAGCAGTGAATTTCTACTTAACTACCTCCTATCAGGAGAGACCTCAGGGCTGCATCTTTTGAGTGCAGTACTGAGCCTGAAGCTTTTACAACCCCACTTACAAGTAAAACTAGCTAAAATGTGCCTGGCTGCTGTTCACTGAAAAGCTCATTCTGGGTACATTTTTGGTATACATTTGCTTCTGCCGGGTCAGCTGAGCAGTGAATTTCTACTTAACTACCTCCTATCAGGAGAGACCTCAGGGCTGCATCTTTTGAGCGCAGTACTGAGCCTGAAAACCGTTTACAACCCCAATTACAAGTAAAACTAGCTAAAATGTGCCTGGCTGCTATTCACTGGAAAGCTCATTCTGGGTACATTTTTGGTATACATTTGCTTCTGCCGGGTCAGCTGAGCAGTGAATTTCTACTTAACTACCTCCTATCAGGAGAGACCTCAGGGCTGAATCTTTTGAGTGCAGTACTGAGCCTGAAAAGCGTTTACAACCCCACTTACAAGTAAAACTAGCTAAAATGTGCCTGGCTGCTGTTCACTGAAAAGCTCATTCTGGGTACATTTTTGGTATACATTTGCTTCTGCCGGGTCAGCTAGCAGTGAATTTCTACTTAACTACCTCCTATCAGGAGAGACCTCAGGGCTGCATCTTTTGAGCGCAGTACTGAGCCTGAAAAGCGTTTACAACCCCACTTACAAGTTAAACTAGCTAAAATGTGCCTGGCTGCTGTTCACTGAAAAGCTCATTCTGGGTACATTTTTGGTATACATTTGCTTCTGCCGGGTCAGCTGAGCAGTGAATTTCTACTTAACTACCCCCTATCAGGAGAGACCTCAGGGCTGCATCTTTTGAGCGCAGTACTGAGCCTGAAAAGCGTTTACAACCCCACTTACAAGTAAAACTAGCTAAAATGTGCCTGGCTACTGTTCACTGAAAAGCTCATTCTGGGTACATTTTTGGTATACATTTGCTTCTGCCGGGTCAGCTGAGCAGTGAATTTCTACTTAACTACCCCCTATCAGGAGAGACCTCAGGGCTGCATCTTTTGAGCGCAGTACTGAGCCTGAAAAGCGTTTACAACCCCACTTACAAGTAAAACTAGCTAAAATGTGCCTGGCTGCTGTTCACTGAAAAGCTCATTCTGGGTACATTTTTGGTATACATTTGCTTCTGCCGGGTCAGCTGAGCAGTGAATTTCTACTTAACTACCCCCTATCAGGAGAGACCTCAGGGCTGCATCTTTTGAGCGCAGTACTGAGCCTGAAAAGCGTTTACAACCCCAGTTACAAGTAAAACTAGCTAAAATGTGCCTGGCTGCTATTCACTGAAAAGCTCATTCTGGGTACATTTTTGGTATACATTTGCTTCTGCCGGGTCAGCTGAGCAGTGAATTTCTACTTAACTACCTCCTATCAGGAGAGACCTCAGGGCTGCATCTTTTGAGTGCAGTACTGAGCCTGAAAAGCGTTTACAACCCCACTTACAAGTAAAACTAGCTAAAATGTGCCTGGCTGCTGTTCACTGAAAAGCTCATTCTGGGTACATTTTTGGTGTACATTTGCTTCTGCCGGGTCAGCTGAGCAGTGAATTTCTACTTAACTACCTCCTATCAGGAGAGACCTCAGGGCTGCATCTTTTGAGCGCAGTACTGAGCCTGAAAAGCGTTTACAACCCCACTTACAAGTAAAACTAGCTAAAATGTGCCTGGCTGCTGTTCACTGAAAAGCTCATTCTGGGTACATTTTTGGTATACATTTGCTTCTGCCGGGTCAGCTGAGCAGTGAATTTCTACTTAACTACCCCCTATCAGGAGAGACCTCAGGGCTGCATCTTTTGAGCGCAGTACTGAGCCTGAAAAGCGTTTACAACCCCACTTACAAGTAAAACTAGCTAAAATGTGCCTGGCTGCTGTTCACGGAAAAGCTAATTCTGGGTACATTTTTGGTATACATTTGCTTCTGCCGGGTCAGCTGAGCAGTGAATTTCTACTTAACTACCTCCTATCAGGAGAGACCTCAGGGCTGCATCTTTTGAGCGCAGTACTGAGCCTGAAAAGCGTTTACAACCCCACTTACAAGTAAAACTAGCTAAAATGTGCCTGGCTGCTGTTCACTGAAAAGCTCATTCTGGGTACATTTTTGGTATACATTTGCTTCTGCCGGGTCAGCTGATCAGTGAATTTCTACTTAACTACCCCCTATCAGGAGAGACCTCAGGGCTGCATCTTTTGAGCGCAGTACTGAGCCTGAAAAGCGTTTACAACCCCAGTTACAAGTAAAACTAGCTAAAATGTGCCTGGCTGCTGTTCACTGAAAAGCTCATTCTGGGTACATTTTTGGTATACATTTGCTTCTGCCGGGTCAGCTGAGCAGTGAATTTCTACTTAACTACCTCCTATCAGGAGAGACCTCAGGGCTGCATCTTTTGAGTGCAGTACTGAGCCTGAAAAGCGTTTACAACCCCACTTACAAGTAAAACTAGCTAAAATGTGCCTGGCTGCTGTTCACTGAAAAGCTCATTTTGGGTACATTTTTGGTATACATTTGCTTCTGCCGGGTCAGCTGAGCAGTGAATTTCTACTTAACTACCTCCTATCAGGAGAGACCTCAGGGCTGCATCTTTTGAGCGCAGTACTGAGCCTGAAAAGCGTTTACAACCCCACTTACAAGTAAAACTAGCTAAAATGTGCCTGGCTGCTGTTCACTGAAAAGCTCATTCTGGGTACATTTTTGGTATACATTTGCTTCTGCCGGGTCAGCTGAGCAGTGAATTTCTACTTAACTACCCCCTATCAGGAGAGACCTCAGGGCTGCATCTTTTGAGCGCAGTACTGAGCCTGAAAAGCGTTTACAACCCCAGTTACAAGTAAAACTAGCTAAAATGTGCCTGGCTGCTGTTCACTGAAAAGCTCATTCTGGGTACATTTTTGGTATACATTTGCTTCTGCTGGGTCAGCTGAGCAGTGAATTTCTACTTAACTACCTCCTATCAGGAGAGACCTCAGGGCTGCATCTTTTGAGCACAGTACTGAGCCTGAAAAGCGTTTACAACCCCACTTACAAGTAAAACTAGCTAAAATGTGCCTGGCTGCTGTTCACTGAAAAGCTCATTCTGGGTACATTTTTGGTATACATTTGCTTCTGCCGGGTCAGCTGAGCAGTGAATTTCTACTTAACTACCCCCTATCAGGAGAGACCTCAGGGCTGCATCTTTTGAGCGCAGTACTGAGCCTGAAAAGCGTTTACAACCCCACTTACAAGTAAAACTAGCTAAAATGTGCCTGGCTGCTGTTCACTGAAAAGCTCATTCTGGGTACATTTTTGGTATACATTTGCTTCTGCCGGGTCAGCTGAGCAGTGAATTTCTACTTAACTACCCCCTATCAGGAGAGACCTCAGGACTGCATCTTTTGAGCGCAGTACTGAGCCTGAAAAGCGTTTACAACCCCAGTTACAAGTAAAACTAGCTAAAATGTGCCTGGCTGCTGTTCACTGAAAAGCTCATTCTGGGTACATTTTTGGTATACATTTGCTTCTGCCGGGTCAGCTGAGTAGTGAATTTCTACTTAACTACCTCCTATCAGGAGAGACCTCAGGGCTGCATCTTTTGAGTGCAGTACTGAGCCTGAAAAGCGTTTACAACCCCACTTACAAGTAAAACTAGCTAAAATGTGCCTGGCTGCTGTTCACTGAAAAGCTCATTCTGGGTACATTTTTAGTATACATTTGCGTCTGCCGGGTCAGCTGGGCATTGAATTTCTACTTAACTACCTCCTATCAGGAGAGACCTCAGGGCTGCATCTTTTGAGCGCAGTACTGAGCCTGAAAAGCGTGTACAACCCCACTTACAAGTAAAACTAGCTAAAATGTGCCTGGCTGCTGTTCACTGAAAAGCTCATTCTGGGTACATTTTTGGTATACATTTGCTTCTGCCGGGTCAGCTGAGCAGTGAATTTCTACTTAACTACCTCCTATCAGGAGAGACCTCAGGGCTGCATCTTTTGAGTGCAGTACTGAGCCTGAAGCTTTTACAACCCCACTTACAAGTAAAACTAGCTAAAATGTGCCTGGCTGCTGTTCACTGAAAAGCTCATTCTGGGTACATTTTTGGTATACATTTGCTTCTGCCGGGTCAGCTGAGCAGTGAATTTCTACTTAACTATCTCCTATCAGGAGAGACCTCAGGGCTGCATCTTTTGAGCGCAGTACTGAGCCTGAAAAGCGTTTCCAACCCCACTTACAAGTAAAACTAGCTAAAATGTGCCTGGCTGCTGTTCACTGAAAAGCTCATTCTGGGTACATTTTTGGTATACATTTGCTTCTGCCGGGTCAGCTGAGCAGTGAATTTCTACTTAACTACCTCCTATCAGGAGAGACCTCAGGGCTGCATCTTTTGAGCGCAGTACTGAGCCTGAAAAGCGTTTACAACCCCAGTCACAAGTAAAACTAGCTAAAATGTGCCTGGCTGCTGTTCACTGAAAAGCTCATTCTGGGTACATTTTTGGTATACATTTGCTTCTGCCGGGTCAGCTGAGCAGTGAATTTCTACTTAACTACCTCCTATCAGGAGAGACCTCAGGGCTGCATCTTTTGAGCGCAGTACTGAGCCTGAAAACCGTTTACAACCCCAATTACAAGTAAAACTAGCTAAAATGTGCCTGGCTGCTATTCACTGAAAAGCTCATTCTGGGTACATTTTTGGTATACATTTGCTTCTGCCGGGTCAGCTGAGCAGTGAATTTCTACTTAACTACCTCCTATCAGGAGAGACCTCAGGGCTGAATCTTTTGAGTGCAGTACTGAGCCTGAAAAGCGTTTACAACCCCACTTACAAGTAAAACTAGCTAAAATGTGCCTGGCTGCTGTTCACTGAAAAGCTAATTCTGGGTACATTTTTGGTATACATTTGCTTCTGCCGGGTCAGCTAGCAGTGAATTTCTACTTAACTACCTCCTATCAGGAGAGACCTCAGGGCTGCATCTTTTGAGCGCAGTACTGAGCCTGAAAAGCGTTTACAACCCCACTTACAAGTTAAACTAGCTAAAATGTGCCTGGCTGCTGTTCACTGAAAAGCTCATTCTGGGTACATTTTTGGTATACATTTGCTTCTGCCGGGTCAGCTGAGCAGTGAATTTCTACTTAACTACCCCCTATCAGGAGAGACCTCAGGGCTGCATCTTTTGAGCGCAGTACTGAGCCTGAAAAGCGTTTACAACCCCACTTACAAGTAAAACTAGCTAAAATGTGCCTGGCTGTTGTTCACTGAAAAGCTCATTCTGGGTACATTTTTGGTATACATTTGCTTCTGCCGGGTCAGCTGAGCAGTGAATTTCTACTTAACTACCCCCTATCAGGAGAGACCTCAGGGCTGCATCTTTTGAGCGCAGTACTGAGCCTGAAAAGCGTTTACAACCCCAGTTACAAGTAAAACTAGCTAAAATGTGCCTGGCTGCTATTCACTGAAAAGCTCATTCTGGGTACATTTTTGGTATACATTTGCTTCTGCCGGGTCAGCTGAGCAGTGAATTTCTACTTAACTACCCCCTATCAGGAGAGACCTCAGGGCTTCATCTTTTGAGCGCAGTACTGAGCCTGAAAAGCGTTTACAACCCCAGTTACAAGTAAAACTAGCTAAAATGTGCCTGGCTGCTATTCACTGAAAAGCTCATTCTGGGTACATTTTTGGTATACATTTGCTTCTGCCGGGTCAGCTGAGCAGTGAATTTCTACTTAACTACCTCCTATCAGGAGAGACCTCAGGGCTGCATCTTTTGAGTGCAGTACTGAGCCTGAAAAGCGTTTACAACCCCACTTACAAGTAAAACTAGCTAAAATGTGCCTGGCTGCTGTTCACTGAAAAGCTAATTCTGGGTACATTTTTGGTGTACATTTGCTTCTGCCGGGTCAGCTGAGCAGTGAATTTCTACTTAACTACCTCCTATCAGGAGAGACCTCAGGGCTGCATCTTTTGAGCGCAGTACTGAGCCTGAAAAGCGTTTACAACCCCACTTACAAGTAAAACTAGCTAAAATGTGCCTGGCTGCTGTTCACTGAAAAGCTCATTCTGGGTAAATTTTTGGTATACATTTGTTTCTGCCGGGTCAGCTGAGCAGTGAATTTCTACTTAACTACCCCCTATCAGGAGAGACCTCAGGGCTGCATCTTTTGAGCGCAGTACTGAGCCTGAAAAGCGTTTACAACCCCAGTTACAAGTAAAACTAGCTAAAATGTACCTGGCTGCTGTTCACTGAAAAGCTCATTCTGGGTACATTTTTGGTATACATTTGCTTCTGCCGGGTCAGCTGAGTAGTGAATTTCTACTTAACTACCTCCTATCAGGAGAGACCTCAGGGCTGCATCTTTTGAGTGCAGTACTGAGCCTGAAAAGCGTTTACAACCCCACTTACAAGTAAAACTAGCTAAAATGTGCCTGGCTGCTGTTCACGGAAAAGCTAATTCTGGGTACATTTTTGGTATACATTTGCTTCTGCCGGGTCAGCTGAGCAGTGAATTTCTACTTAACTACCTCCTATCAGGAGAGACCTCAGGGCTGCATCTTTTGAGCGCAGTACTGAGCCTGAAAAGCGTTTACAACCCCACTTACAAGTAAAACTAGCTAAAATGTGCCTGGCTGCTGTTCACTGAAAAGCTCATTCTGGGTACATTTTTGGTATACATTTGCTTCTGCCGGGTCAGCTGAGCAGTGAATTTCTACTTAACTACCCCCTATCAGGAGAGACCTCAGGGCTGCATCTTTTGAGCGCAGTACTGAGCCTGAAAAGCGTTTACAACCCCAGTTACAAGTAAAACTAGCTAAAATGTGCCTGGCTGCTGTTCACTGAAAAGCTCATTCTGGGTACATTTTTGGTATACATTTGCTTCTGCCGGGTCAGCTGAGCAGTGAATTTCTACTTAACTATCTCCTATCAGGAGAGACCTCAGGGCTGCATCTTTTGAGCGCAGTACTGAGCCTGAAAAGCGTTTCCAACCCCACTTACAAGTAAAACTAGCTAAAATGTGCCTGGCTGCTGTTCACTGAAAAGCTCATTCTGGGTACATTTTTGGTATACATTTGCTTCCTCCGGGTCAGCTGAGCAGTGAATTTCTACTTAACTACCTCCTATCAGGAGAGACCTCAGGGCTGCATCTTTTGAGTGCAGTACTGAGCCTGAAAAGCGTTTACAACCCCACTTACAAGTAAAACTAGCTAAAATGTGCCTGGCTGCTGTTCACTGAAAAGCTCATTTTGGGTACATTTTTGGTATACATTTGCTTCTGCCGGGTCAGCTGAGCAGTGAATTTCTACTTAACTACCTCCTATCAGGAGAGACCTCAGGGCTGCATCTTTTGAGCGCAGTACTGAGCCTGAAAAGCGTTTACAACCCCACTTACAAGTAAAACTAGCTAAAATGTGCCTGGCTGCTGTTCACTGAAAAGCTCATTCTGGGTACATTTTTGGTATACATTTGCTTCTGCCGGGTCAGCTGAGCAGTGAATTTCTACTTAACTACCCCCTATCAGGAGAGACCTCAGGGCTGCATCTTTTGAGCGCAGTACTGAGCCTGAAAAGCGTTTACAACCCCAGTTACAAGTAAAACTAGCTAAAATGTGCCTGGCTGCTGTTCACTGAAAAGCTCATTCTGGGTACATTTTTGGTATACATTTGCTTCTGCTGGGTCAGCTGAGCAGTGAATTTCTACTTAACTACCTCCTATCAGGAGAGACCTCAGGGCTGCATCTTTTGAGCACAGTACTAAGCCTGAAAAGCGTTTACAACCCCACTTACAAGTAAAACTAGCTAAAATGTGCCTGGCTGCTGTTCACTGAAAAGCTCATTCTGGGTACATTTTTGGTATACATTTGCTTCTGCCGGGTCAGCTGAGCAGTGAATTTCTACTTAACTACCCCCTATCAGGAGAGACCTCAGGGCTGCATCTTTTGAGCGCAGTACTGAGCCTGAAAAGCGTTTACAACCCCACTTACAAGTAAAACTAGCTAAAATGTGCCTGGCTGCTGTTCACTGAAAAGCTCATTCTGGGTACATTTTTGGTATACATTTGCTTCTGCCGGGTCAGCTGAGCAGTGAATTTCTACTTAACTACCCCCTATCAGGAGAGACCTCAGGGCTGCATCTTTTGAGCGCAGTACTGAGCCTGAAAAGCGTTTACAACCCCAGTCACAAGTAAAACTAGCTAAAATGTGCCTGGCTGCTGTTCACTGAAAAGCTCATTCTGGGTACATTTTTGGTATACATTTGCTTCTGCCGGGTCAGCTGAGCAGTGAATTTCTACTTAACTACCTCCTATCAGGAGAGACCTCAGGGCTGCATCTTTTGAGCGCAGTACTGAGCCTGAAAAGCGTTTACAACCCCAGTCACAAGTAAAACTAGCTAAAATGTGCCTGGCTGCTGTTCACTGAAAAGCTCATTCTGGGTAAATTTTTAGTATACATTTGCTTCTGCTGGGTCAGCTGGGCATTGAATTTCTACTTAACTACCTCCTATCAGGAGAGACCTCAGGGCTGCATCTTTTGAGCGCAGTACTGAGCCTGAAAACCGTTTACAACCCCAGTTACAAGTAAAACTAGCTAAAATGTGCCTGGCTGCTATTTACTGAAAAGCTCATTCTGGGTACATTTTTGGTATACATTTGCTTCTGCCGGGTCAGCTGAGCAGTGAATTTCTACTTAACTACCTCCTATCAGGAGAGACCTCAGGGCTGCATCTTTTGAGTGCAGTACTGAGCCTGAAAAGCGTTTACAACCCCACTTACAAGTAAAACTAGCTAAAATGTGCCTGGCTGCTGTTCACTGAAAAGCTAATTCTGGGTACATTTTTGGTATACATTTGCTTCTGCCGGGTCAGCTGAGCAGTGAATTTCTACTTAACTACCTCCTATCAGGAGAGACCTCAGGGCTGAATCTTTTGAGCGCAGTACTGAGCCTGAAAAGCGTTTACAACCCCACTTGCAAGTAAAACTAGCTAAAATGTGCCTGGCTGCTGTTCACTGAAAAGCTCATTCTGGGTACATTTTTGGTATACATTTGCTTCTGCCGGGTCAGCTGAGCAGTGAATTTCTACTTAACTACCCCCTATCAGGAGAGACCTCAGGGCTGCATCTTTTGAGCGCAGTACTGAGCCTGAAAAGCGTTTACAACCCCAGTTACAAGTAAAACTAGCTAAAATGTACCTGGCTGCTGTTCACTGAAAAGCTCATTCTGGGTACATTTTTGGTATACATTTGCTTCTGCCGGGTCAGCTGAGTAGTGAATTTCTACTTAACTACCTCCTATCAGGAGAGACCTCAGGGCTGCATCTTTTGAGTGCAGTACTGAGCCTGAAAAGCGTTTACAACCCCACTTACAAGTAAAACTAGCTAAAATGTGCCTGGCTGCTGTTCACTGAAAAGCTCTTTCTGGGTACATTTTTAGTATACATTTGCTTCTGCCGGGTCAGCTGGGCATTGAATTTCTACTTAACTACCTCCTATCAGGAGAGACCTCAGGGCTGCATCTTTTGAGCGCAGTACTGAGCCTGAAAAGCGTGTACAACCCCACTTACAAGTAAAACTAGCTAAAATGTGCCTGGCTGCTGTTCACTGAAAAGCTCATTCTGGGTACATTTTTGGTATACATTTGCTTCTGCCGGGTCAGCTGAGCAGTGAATTTCTACTTAACTACCTCCTATCAGGAGAGACCTCAGGGCTGCATCTTTTGAGTGCAGTACTGAGCCTGAAGCTTTTATAACCCCACTTACAAGTAAAACTAGCTAAAATGTGCCTGGCTGCTGTTCACTGAAAAGCTCATTCTGGGTACATTTTTGGTATACATTTGCTTCTGCCGGGTCAGCTGAGCAGTGAATTTCTACTTAACTATCTCCTATCAGGAGAGACCTCAGGGCTGCATCTTTTGAGCGCAGTACTGAGCCTGAAAAGCGTTTCCAACCCCACTTACAAGTAAAACTAGGTAAAATGTGCCTGGCTGCTGTTCACTGAAATGCTCATTCTGGGTACATTTTTGGTATACATTTGCTTCTGCCGGGTCAGCTGAGCAGTGAATTTCTACTTAACTACCTCCTATCAGGGGAGACCTCAGGGCTGCATCTTTTGAGCGCAGTACTGAGCCTGAAAAGCGTTTACAACCCCACTTACAAGTAAAACTAGCTAAAATGTGCCTGGCTGCTGTTCACTGAAAAGCTAATTCTGGGTACATTTTTGGTGTACATTTGCTTCTGCCGGGTCAGCTGAGCAGTGAATTTCTACTTAACTACCTCCTATCAGGAGAGACCTCAGGGCTGCATCTTTTGAGCGCAGTACTGAGCCTGAAAAGCGTTTACAACCCCACTTACAAGTAAAACTAGCTAAAATGTGCCTGGCTGCTGTTCACTGAAAAGCTCATTCTGGGTACATTTTTGGTATACATTTGTTTCTGCCGGGTCAGCTGAGCAGTGAATTTCTACTTAACTACCCCCTATCAGGAGAGACCTCAGGGCTGCATCTTTTGAGCGCAGTACTGAGCCTGAAAAGCGTTTACAACCCCAGTTACAAGTAAAACTAGCTAAAATGTACCTGGCTGCTGTTCACTGAAAAGCTCATTCTGGGTACATTTTTGGTATACATTTGCTTCTGCCGGGTCAGCTGAGTAGTGAATTTCTACTTAACTACCTCCTATCAGGAGAGACCTCAGGGCTGCATCTTTTGAGTGCAGTACTGAGCCTGAAAAGCGTTTACAACCCCACTTACAAGTAAAACTAGCTAAAATGTGCCTGGCTGCTGTTCACGGAAAAGCTAATTCTGGGTACATTTTTGGTATACATTTGCTTCTGCCGGGTCAGCTGAGCAGTGAATTTCTACTTAACTACCTCCTATCAGGAGAGACCTCAGGGCTGCATCTTTTGAGCGCAGTACTGAGCCTGAAAAGCGTTTACAACCCCACTTACAAGTAAAACTAGCTAAAATGTGCCTGGCTGCTGTTCACTGAAAAGCTCATTCTGGGTACATTTTTGGTATACATTTGCTTCTGCCGGGTCAGCTGAGCAGTGAATTTCTACTTAACTACCCCCTATCAGGAGAGACCTCAGGGCTGCATCTTTTGAGCGCAGTACTGAGCCTGAAAAGCGTTTACAACCCCAGTTACAAGTAAAACTAGCTAAAATGTGCCTGGCTGCTGTTCACTGAAAAGCTCATTCTGGGTACATTTTTGGTATACATTTGCTTCTGCCGGGTCAGCTGAGCAGTGAATTTCTACTTAACTATCTCCTATCAGGAGAGACCTCAGGGCTGCATCTTTTGAGCGCAGTACTGAGCCTGAAAAGCGTTTCCAACCCCACTTACAATTAAAACTAGCTAAAATGTGCCTGGCTGCTGTTCACTGAAAAGCTCATTCTGGGTACATTTTTGGTATACATTTGCTTCCTCCGGGTCAGCTGAGCAGTGAATTTCTACTTAACTACCTCCTATCAGGAGAGACCTCAGGGCTGCATCTTTTGAGTGCAGTACTGAGCCTGAAAAGCGTTTACAACCCCACTTACAAGTAAAACTAGCTAAAATGTGCCTGGCTGCTGTTCACTGAAAAGCTCATTTTGGGTACATTTTTGGTATACATTTGCTTCTGCCGGGTCAGCTGAGCAGTGAATTTCTACTTAACTACCTCCTATCAGGAGAGACCTCAGGGCTGCATCTTTTGAGCGCAGTACTGAGCCTGAAAAGCGTTTACAACCCCACTTACAAGTAAAACTAGCTAAAATGTGCCTGGCTGCTGTTCACTGAAAAGCTCATTCTGGGTACATTTTTGGTATACATTTGCTTCTGCCGGGTCAGCTGAGCAGTGAATTTCTACTTAACTACCCCCTATCAGGAGAGACCTCAGGGCTGCATCTTTTGAGCGCAGTACTGAGCCTGAAAAGCGTTTACAACCCCAGTTACAAGTAAAACTAGCTAAAATGTGCCTGGCTGCTGTTCACTGAAAAGCTCATTCTGGGTACATTTTTGGTATACATTTGCTTCTGCTGGGTCAGCTGAGCAGTGAATTTCTACTTAACTACCTCCTATCAGGAGAGACCTCAGGGCTGCATCTTTTGAGCACAGTACTAAGCCTGAAAAGCGTTTACAACCCCACTTACAAGTAAAACTAGCTAAAATGTGCCTGGCTGCTGTTCACTGAAAAGCTCATTCTGGGTACATTTTTGGTATACATTTGCTTCTGCCGGGTCAGCTGAGCAGTGAATTTCTACTTAACTACCCCCTATCAGGAGAGACCTCAGGGCTGCATCTTTTGAGCGCAGTACTGAGCCTGAAAAGCGTTTACAACCCCACTTACAAGTAAAACTAGCTAAAATGTGCCTGGCTGCTGTTCACTGAAAAGCTCATTCTGGGTACATTTTTGGTATACATTTGCTTCTGCCGGGTCAGCTGAGCAGTGAATTTCTACTTAACTACCCCCTATCAGGAGAGACCTCAGGGCTGCATCTTTTGAGCGCAGTACTGAGCCTGAAAAGCGTTTACAACCCCAGTCACAAGTAAAACTAGCTAAAATGTGCCTGGCTGCTGTTCACTGAAAAGCTCATTCTGGGTACATTTTTGGTATACATTTGCTTCTGCCGGGTCAGCTGAGCAGTGAATTTCTACTTAACTACCTCCTATCAGGAGAGACCTCAGGGCTGCATCTTTTGAGCGCAGTACTGAGCCTGAAAAGCGTTTACAACCCCAGTCACAAGTAAAACTAGCTAAAATGTGCCTGGCTGCTGTTCACTGAAAAGCTCATTCTGGGTACATTTTTAGTATACATTTGCTTCTGCCGGGTCAGCTGGGCATTGAATTTCTACTTAACTACCTCCTATCAGGAGAGACCTCAGGGCTGCATCTTTTGAGCGCAGTACTGAGCCTGAAAACCGTTTACAACCCCAGTTACAAGTAAAACTAGCTAAAATGTGCCTGGCTGCTATTTACTGAAAAGCTCATTCTGGGTACATTTTTGGTATACATTTGCTTCTGCCGGGTCAGCTGAGCAGTGAATTTCTACTTAACTACCTCCTATCAGGAGAGACCTCAGGGCTGCATCTTTTGAGTGCAGTACTGAGCCTGAAAAGCGTTTACAACCCCACTTACAAGTAAAACTAGCTAAAATGTGCCTGGCTGCTGTTCACTGAAAAGCTAATTCTGGGTACATTTTTGGTATACATTTGCTTCTGCCGGGTCAGCTGAGCAGTGAATTTCTACTTAACTACCTCCTATCAGGAGAGACCTCAGGGCTGCATCTTTTGAGCGCAGTACTGAGCCTGAAAAGCGTTTACAACCCCACTTACAAGTAAAACTAGCTAAAATGTGCCTGGCTGCTGTTCACTGAAAAGCTCATTCTGGGTACATTTTTGGTATACATTTGCTTCTGCCGGGTCAGCTGAGCAGTGAATTTCTACTTAACTACCCCCTATCAGGAGAGACCTCAGGGCTGCATCTTTTGAGCGCAGTACTGAGCCTGAAAAGCGTTTACAACCCCAGTTACAAGTAAAACTAGCTAAAATGTACCTGGCTGCTGTTCACTGAAAAGCTCATTCTGGGTACATTTTTGGTATACATTTGCTTCTGCCGGGTCAGCTGAGTAGTGAATTTCTACTTAACTACCTCCTATCAGGAGAGACCTCAGGGCCGCATCTTTTGAGTGCAGTACTGAGCCTGAAAAGCGTTTACAACCCCACTTACAAGTAAAACTAGCTAAAATGTGCCTGGCTGCTGTTCACTGAAAAGCTCTTTCTGGGTACATTTTTAGTATACATTTGCTTCTGCCGGGTCAGCTGGGCATTGAATTTCTACTTAACTACCTCCTATCAGGAGAGACCTCAGGGCTGCATCTTTTGAGCGTAGTACTGAGCCTGAAAAGCGTGTACAACCCCACTTACAAGTAAAACTAGCTAAAATGTGCCTGGCTGCTGTTCACTGAAAAGCTCATTCTGGGTACATTTTTGGTATACATTTGCTTCTGCCGGGTCAGCTGAGCAGTGAATTTCTACTTAACTACCTCCTATCAGGAGAGACCTCAGGGCTGCATCTTTTGAGTGCAGTACTGAGCCTGAAGCTTTTATAACCCCACTTACAAGTAAAACTAGCTAAAATGTGCCTGGCTGCTGTTCACTGAAAAGCTCATTCTGGGTACATTTTTGGTATACATTTGCTTCTGCCGGGTCAGCTGAGCAGTGAATTTCTACTTAACTATCTCCTATCAGGAGAGACCTCAGGGCTGCATCTTTTGAGCGCAGTACTGAGCCTGAAAAGCGTTTCCAACCCCACTTACAAGTAAAACTAGTTAAAATGTGCCTGGCTGCTGTTCACTGAAAAGCTCATTCTGGGTACATTTTTGGTATACATTTGCTTCTGCCGGGTCAGCTGAGCAGTGAATTTCTACTTAACTACCTCCTATCAGGGGAGACCTCAGGGCTGCATCTTTTGAGCGCAGTACTGAGCCTGAAAAGCGTTTACAACCCCAGTCACAAGTAAAACTAGCTAAAATGTGCCTGGCTGCTGTTCACTGAAAAGCTCATTCTGGGTACATTTTTGGTATACATTTGCTTCTGCCGGGTCAGCTGAGCAGTGAATTTCTACTTAACTACCTCCTATCAGGAGAGACCTCAGGGCTGCATCTTTTGAGCGCAGTACTGAGCCTGAAAACCGTTTACAACCCCAATTACAAGTAAAACTAGCTAAAATGTGCCTGGCTGCTATTCACTGAAAAGCTCATTCTGGGTACATTTTTGGTATACATTTGCTTCTGCCGGGTCAGCTGAGCAGTGAATTTCTACTTAACTACCTCCTATCAGGAGAGACCTCAGGGCTGCATCTTTTGAGTGCAGTACTGAGCCTGAAAAGCGTTTACAACCCCACTTACAAGTAAAACTAGCTAAAATGTGCCTGGCTGCTGTTCACTGAAAAGCTAATTCTGGGTACATTTTTGGTATACATTTGCTTCTGCCGGGTCAGCTAGCAGTGAATTTCTACTTAACTACCTCCTATCAGGAGAGACCTCAGGGCTGCATCTTTTGAGCGCAGTACTGAGCCTGAAAAGCGTTTACAACCCCACTGACAAGTTAAACTAGCTAAAATGTGCCTGGCTGCTGTTCACTGAAAAGCTCATTCTGGGTATATTTTTGGTATACATTTGCTTCTGCCGGGTCAGCTGAGCAGTGAATTTCTACTTAACTACCCCATATCAGGAGAGACCTCAGGGCTGCATCTTTTGAGCGCAGTACTGAGCCTGAAAAGCGTTTACAACCCCACTTACAAGTAAAACTAGCTAAAATGTGCCTGGCTGCTGTTCACTGAAAAGCTCATTCTGGGTACATTTTTGGTATACATTTGCTTCTGCCGGGTCAGCTGAGCAGTGAATTTCTACTTAACTACCCCCTATCAGGAGAGACCTCAGGGCTGCATCTTTTGAGCGCAGTACTGAGCCTGAAAAGCGTTTACAACCCCAGTTACAAGTAAAACTAGCTAAAATGTGCCTGGCTGCTGTTCACTGAAAAGCTAATTCTGGGTACATTTTTGGTATACATTTGCTTCTGCCGGGTCAGCTGAGCAGTGAATTTCTACTTAACTACCTCCTATCAGGAGAGACCTCAGGGCTGCATCTTTTGAGCGCAGTACTGAGCCTGAAAAGCGTTTACAACCCCACTTACAAGTAAAACTAGCTAAAATGTGCCTGGCTGCTGTTCACTGAAAAGCTCATTCTGGGTACATTTTTGGTATACATTTGCTTCTGCCGGGTCAGCTGAGCAGTGAATTTCTACTTAACTACCCCCTATCAGGAGAGACCTCAGGGCTGCATCTTTTGAGCGCAGTACTGAGCCTGAAAAGCGTTTACAACCCCAGTTACAAGTAAAACTAGCTAAAATGTGCCTGGCTGCTGTTCACTGAAAAGCTCATTCTGGGTACATTTTTGGTATACATTTGCCTCTGCCGGGTCAGCTGAGCAGTGAATTTCTACTTAACTATCTCCTATCAGGAGAGACCTCAGGGCTGCATCTTTTGAGCGCAGTACTGAGCCTGAAAAGCGTTTCCAACCCCACTTACAAGTAAAACTAGCTAAAATGTGCCTGGCTGCTGTTCACTGAAAAGCTCATTCTGGGTACATTTTTGGTATACATTTGCTTCTGCCGGGTCAGCTGAGCAGTGAATTTCTACTTAACTACCTCCTATCAGGAGAGACCTCAGGGCTGCATCTTTTGAGTGCAGTACTGAGCCTGAAAAGCGTTTACAACCCCACTTACAAGTAAAACTAGCTAAAATGTGCCTGGCTGCTGTTCACTGAAAAGCTCATTTTGGGTACATTTTTGGTATACATTTGCTTCTGCCGGGTCAGCTGAGCAGTGAATTTCTACTTAACTACCTCCTATCAGGAGAGACCTCAGGGCTGCATCTTTTGAGCGCAGTACTGAGCCTGAAAAGCGTTTACAACCCCACTTACAAGTAAAACTAGCTAAAATGTGCCTGGCTGCTGTTCACTGAAAAGCTCATTCTGGGTACATTTTTGGTATACATTTGCTTCTGCCGGGTCAGCTGAGCAGTGAATTTCTACTTAACTACCCCCTATCAGGAGAGACCTCAGGGCTGCATCTTTTGAGCGCAGTACTGAGCCTGAAAAGCGTTTACAACCCCAGTTACAAGTAAAACTAGCAAAAATTTGCCTGGCTGCTGTTCACTGAAAAGCTCATTCTGGGTACATTTTTGGTATACATTTGCTTCTGCTGGGTCAGCTGAGCAGTGAATTTCTACTTAACTACCTCCTATCAGGAGAGACCTCAGGGCTGCATCTTTTGAGCACAGTACTGAGCCTGAAAAGCGTTTACAACCCCACTTACAAGTAAAACTAGCTAAAATGTGCCTGGCTGCTGTTCACTGAAAAGCTCATTCTGGGTACATTTTTGGTATACATTTGCTTCTGCCGGGTCAGCTGAGCAGTGAATTTCTACTTAACTACCCCCTATCAGGAGAGACCTCAGGGCTGCATCTTTTGAGCGCAGTACTGAGCCTGAAAAGCGTTTACAACCCCACTTACAAGTAAAACTAGCTAAAATGTGCCTGGCTGCTGTTCACTGAAAAGCTCATTCTGGGTACATTTTTGGTATACATTTGCTTCTGCCGGGTCAGCTGAGCAGTGAATTTCTACTTAACTACCCCCTATCAGGAGAGACCTCAGGACTGCATCTTTTGAGCGCAGTACTGAGCCTGAAAAGCATTTACAACCCCAGTTACAAGTAAAACCAGCTAAAATGTGCCTGGCTGCTGTTCACTGAAAAGCTCATTCTGGGTACATTTTTGGTATTTATTTGCTTCTGCCGGGTCAGCTGAGCAGTGAATTTCTACTTAACTACCTCCTATCAGGAGAGACCTCAGGGCTGCATCTTTTGAGCGCAGTACTGAGCCTGAAAAGCGTTTACAACCCCAGTCACAAGTAAAACTAGCTAAAATGTGCCTGGCTGCTGTTCACTGAAAAGCTCATTCTGGGTACATTTTTGGTATACATTTGCTTCTGCCGGGTCAGCTGAGCAGTGAATTTCTACTTAACTACCTCCTATCAGGAGAGACCTCAGGGCTGCATCTTTTGAGCGCAGTACTGAGCCTGAAAAGCGTTTACAACCCCAGTCACAAGTAAAACTAGCTAAAATGTGCCTGGCTGCTATTCACTGAAAAGCTCATTCTGGGTACATTTTTGGTATACATTTGCTTCTGCCGGGTCAGCTGAGCAGTGAATTTCTACTTAACTACCTCCTATCAGGAGAGACCTCAGGGCTGCATCTTTTGAGTGCAGTACTGAGCCTGAAAAGCGTTTACAACCCCACTTACAAGTAAAACTAGCTAAAATGTGCCTGGCTGCTGTTCACTGAAAAGCTAATTCTGGGTACATTTTTGGTATACATTTGCTTCTGCCGGGTCAGCTGAGCAGTGAATTTCTACTTAACTACCTCCTATCAGGAGAGACCTCAGGGCTGCATCTTTTGAGCGCAGTACTGAGCCTGAAAAGCGTTTACAACCCCACTTACAAGTAAAACTAGCTAAAATGTGCCTGGCTGCTGTTCACTGAAAAGCTCATTCTGGGTACATTTTTGGTATACATTTGCTTCTGCCGGGTCAGCTGAGCAGTGAATTTCTACTTAACTACCCCCTATCAGGAGAGACCTCAGGGCTGCATCTTTTGAGTGCAGTACTGAGCCTGAAAAGCGTTTACAACCCCAGTTACAAGTAAAACTAGCTAAAATGTACCTGGCTGCTGTTCACTGAAAAGCTCATTCTGGGTACATTTTTGGTATACATTTGCTTCTGCCGGGTCAGCTGAGTAGTGAATTTCTACTTAACTACCTCCTATCAGGAGAGACCTCAGGGCTGCATCTTTTGAGTGCAGTACTGAGCCTGAAAAGCGTTTACAACCCCACTTACAAGTAAAACTAGCTAAAATGTGCCTGGCTGCTGTTCACTGAAAAGCTCATTCTGGGTACATTTTTAGTATACATTTGCTTCTGCCGGGTCAGCTGGGCATTGAATTTCTACTTAACTACCTCCTATCAGGAGAGACCTCAGGGCTGCATCTTTTGAGCGCAGTACTGAGCCTGAAAAGCGTGTACAACCCCACTTACAAGTAAAACTAGCTAAAATGTGCCTGGCTGCTGTTCACTGAAAAGCTCATTCTGGGTACATTTTTGGTATACATTTGCTTCTGCCGGGTCAGCTGAGCAGTGAATTTCTACTTAACTACCTCCTATCAGGAGAGACCTCAGGGCTGCATCTTTTGAGTGCAGTACTGAGCCTGAAGCTTTTACAACCCCACTTACAAGTAAAACTAGCTAAAATGTGCCTGGCTGCTGTTCACTGAAAAGCTCATTCTGGGTACATTTTTGGTATACATTTGCTTCTGCCGGGTCAGCTGAGCAGTGAATTTCTACTTAACTATCTCCTATCAGGAGAGACCTCAGGGCTGCATCTTTTGAGCGCAGTACTGAGCCTGAAAAGCGTTTCCAACCCCACTTACAAGTAAAACTAGCTAAAATGTGCCTGGCTGCTGTTCACTGAAAAGCTCATTCTGGGTACATTTTTGGTATACATTTGCTTCTGCCGGGTCAGCTGAGCAGTGAATTTCTACTTAACTACCTCCTATCAGGAGAGACCTCAGGGCTGCATCTTTTGAGCGCAGTACTGAGCCTGAAAAGCGTTTACAACCCCAGTCACAAGTAAAACTAGCTAAAATGTGCCTGGCTGCTGTTCACTGAAAAGCTCATTCTGGGTACATTTTTGGTATACATTTGCTTCTGCCGGGTCAGCTGAGCAGTGAATTTCTACTTAACTACCTCCTATCAGGAGAGACCTCAGGGCTGCATCTTTTGAGCGCAGTACTGAGCCTGAAAACCGTTTACAACCCCAATAAGAGTAAAACTAGCTAAAATGTGCCTGGCTGCTATTCACTGAAAAGCTCATTCTGGGTACATTTTTGGTATACATTTGCTTCTGCCGGGTCAGCTGAGCAGTGAATTTCTACTTAACTACCTCCTATCAGGAGAGACCTCAGGGCTGCATCTTTTGAGTGCAGTACTGAGCCTGAAAAGCGTTTACAACCCCACTTACAAGTAAAACTAGCTAAAATGTGCCTGGCTGCTGTTCACTGAAAAGCTAATTCTGGGTACATTTTTGGTATACATTTGCTTCTGCCGGGTCAGCTAGCAGTGAATTTCTACTTAACTACCTCCTATCAGGAGAGACCTCAGGGCTGCATCTTTTGAGCGCAGTACTGAGCCTGAAAAGCGTTTACAACCCCACTTACAAGTTAAACTAGCTAAAATGTGCCTGGCTGCTGTTCACTGAAAAGCTCATTCTGGGTACATTTTTGGTATACATTTGCTTCTGCCGGGTCAGCTGAGCAGTGAATTTCTACTTAACTACCCCCTATCAGGAGAGACCTCAGGGCTGCATCTTTTGAGCGCAGTACTGAGCCTGAAAAGCGTTTACAACCCCACTTACAAGTAAAACTAGCTAAAATGTGCCTGGCTGCTGTTCACTGAAAAGCTCATTCTGGGTACATTTTTGGTATACATTTGCTTCTGCCGGGTCAGCTGAGCAGTGAATTTCTACTTAACTACCCCCTATCAGGAGAGACCTCAGGGCTGCATCTTTTGAGCGCAGTACTGAGCCTGAAAAGCGTTTACAACCCCAGTTACAAGTAAAACTAGCTAAAATGTGCCTGGCTGCTGTTCACTGAAAAGCTCATTCTGGGTACATTTTTGGTATACATTTGCTTCTGCCGGGTCAGCTGAGCAGTGAATTTCTACTTAACTACCTCCTATCAGGAGAGACCTCAGGGCTGCATCTTTTGAGCGCAGTACTGAGCCTGAAAAGCGTTTACAACCCCAGTCACAAGTAAAACTAGCTAAAATGTGCCTGGCTGCTGTTCACTGAAAAGCTCATTCTGGGTACATTTTTAGTATACATTTGCTTCTGCCGGGTCAGCTGGGCATTGAATTTCTACTTAACTACCTCCTATCAGGAGAGACCTCAGGGCTGCATCTTTTGAGCGCAGTACTGAGCCTGAAAACCGTTTACAACCCCAGTTACAAGTAAAACTAGCTAAAATGTGCCTGGCTGCTGTTCACTGAAAAGCTAATTCTGGGTACATTTTTGGTGTACATTTGCTTCTGCCGGGTCAGCTGAGCAGTGAATTTCTACTTAACTACCTCCTATCAGGAGAGACCTCAGGGCTGCATCTTTTGAGCGCAGTACTGAGCCTGAAAAGCGTTTACAACCCCACTTACAAGTAAAACTAGCTAAAATGTGCCTGGCTGCTGTTCACTGAAAAGCTCATTCTGGGTACATTTTTGGTATACATTTGCTTCTGCCGGGTCAGCTGAGCAGTGAATTTCTACTTAACTACCCCCTATCAGGAGAGACCTCAGGGCTGCATCTTTTGAGCGCAGTACTGAGCCTGAAAAGCGTTTACAACCCCAGTTACAAGTAAAACTAGCTAAAATGTACCTGGCTGCTGTTCACTGAAAAGCTCATTCTGGGTACATTTTTGGTATACATTTGCTTCTGCCGGGTCAGCTGAGTAGTGAATTTCTACTTAACTACCTCCTATCAGGAGAGACCTCAGGGCTGCATCTTTTGAGTGCAGTACTGAGCCTGAAAAGCGTTTACAACCCCACTTACAAGTAAAACTAGCTAAAATGTGCCTGGCTGCTGTTCACTGAAAAGCTAATTCTGGGTACATTTTTGGTATACATTTGCTTCTGCCGGGTCAGCTGAGCAGTGAATTTCTACTTAACTACCTTCTATCAGGAGAGACCTCAGGGCTGCATCTTTTGAGCGCAGTACTGAGCCTGAAAAGCGTTTACAACCCCAGTTACAAGTAAAACTAGCTAAAATGTGCCTGGCTGCTGTTCACTGAAAAGCTCATTCTGGGTACATTTTTGGTATACATTTGCTTCTGCCGGGTCAGCTGAGCAGTGAATTTCTACTTAACTATCTCCTATCAGGGAGGAGGAGCTTCGCGGGCGACCAAGATGGCCGCGTAAGCTCGGAGCTCCGTGGACCGTCCGACCCACCGCAATTATCCTGCTTGAAATCCTGGTCCACGTTGGTGGAACTGTAATGCTGGTGGCCTACTGAGGCGGGGACTGCAATCGGCTTCCGAATCGGTGGATCCTGAGTAAAGTTACGTCGAGCTGAACTCCGCTCCGTGACGGTGCCATTGTCCCTCCGGACCTCGTCACTTCGTCACTTCGCACGATCGAACTGCGTAGTGCCCGCCTGCCGCCTTCGTTGGTAAAGACACTGCGCTCCTGCTTGAGCCCTCGTCTCCCTGGTCTTGGTTTCTTGATCCGTCTGCCTCTCGGCTGTGGACCCAGAACTGTTACCACCTTGCCTTTGTTCTCCCGTACCCATCATGGCGGGCAGAGGAGATCCGGACAGGACATCGAATAAAGGTGGTCGGGGCAAGTCGCAAACACAGAACAATCGCATGGAGCGATATGTGAATCTCAAGTCGCCACCTGCATCTGGGGCCGTCTCTAAAGGGACCCCATCGACTAACCCGCCGGATGGATCGGAACCCACCCTCGTGGACATCATGGGTGCCATAACAAGCCTCCGTGACGACATGCAGCAGCAGCACGAGACCCTGACTCATAAAGTGGACTCCATGGCTATTGATATCACCCTCATCAGGGCCGACTTGGGCAAGACCAATGAGCGTGTAAAAGCCCTCGACATCAAAACCGCCAGCCTGACCTCGGATGTTTCTAAGCTACAGACCGAGGTCCGCAATCTGCGGTCGACTGCTGACCTATTCTCAAGGCGGCTGGAGGACTTTGAGGGGCGAGCCAGGCGGCAGAACGTCCGCATAGTAGGGGTACCGGAGGGGTCCGAGAATGACGCAGCTGACCTATTTGTGGAGGACTTGGTCAAGACTCATCTGGCGCCCACTGGACTGAGCAACTTTTTCTCAGTGGAGCGAGCCCACCGTGTTCCGGGGGGCCCGCCGAAAACGGGAGTGTCGCCGCGACCGATTGTGGCGCGCCTTCTCAACTTCAGAGACCGAGACGCGATCCTCCAAGCCTCCAGATCGCATGGACCACTTCACTACCAGAATGCGGAGGTGCACTTCTACCCGGACTTCACCAGGCTGGTGCAACGTCAGCGACTGAGCTACGCGGGGGTGAAAAGACGCCTCAGAGGCATGGGTCTCAAGTACTCCATGATGCTCCCCGCGAAACTCCGTGTTGAACACAAGGGACGTGCCCTCTTTTTTGACTATCCTGAAAATGTCAGTGAATGGCTGGACACTGTCTCGCCGACGCGTGATGAGCAAGAGGACGACGTTGGAGGCGCCTCGGGCGGAGCGGAGCGGCAAGAATGAACTAGGGGCTGATGCTACCCCCGCCTCGAATGACCGCCGGACTGGTTTATTGTTCCTTATTATTCTCTCCTTCTTTTACAGGGTGGGTGGCGGGACGATTTCACGGGGATTCCTTACTCCTCTGGGTCTCTTGTAGAGTAGTTAATGGGGCGACAGGCACACTGCTGGTTGGGGGGGCTTTTTAGTCTAATGCAGGGGTGCAGGGTGGGGGGTTTGTTGGGTACAGTTATGCTTTGTGTTGTCTTTTCTTTTCTTTCTCTTGTGTGGCAATGGGACATTGGTGCTTCTGAACTGTTCTTGATGCGGGTGTCTTTGGGTGTTGGGTGGGGCGGGCAGCGGGGGGATGGGGGGTAGGATGTTAAGAATTCTCAGTTGGAATGTCAACGGGTTGGGTGACCGAATCAAGAGAGGGGTGGTGATACAACTGATTAAACGGCATATGCCAGATATTGTCCTTCTTCAGGAAACACACTTGGTGGGCAACGCCTGCAAGGCTCTGAACCGTAAGGGATATAAAATGGTGGCACACTCGGGGTTCTCTTCCGGCTCCCGGGGGGCGGGCATTCTTGTGCGCGCGTCCCTTCCCCTGGAGACAGAGACCACTTTGATTGATGATAGGGGGTGGTACGCCGCCGTGGCTGGTAGGTGGGAAGGGCGTTCCCTCGTGTTGTTTTCTGTGTATGTCCCCCCGGGGCTCCAATCTAGTACCTTTCATGACCTTGGTGGTGCCATCTTGTCTATGCCGGCTGGCCGTTTGATAGTGGGGGGTGACTTTAATTCAGTTTGCTCCGGTCTGCTTGACCGCCAACCGCCCCGCGACCTACGTGGCCCGCAGATGTGGCTGCCATCCTTTCTTGAGTCCATGGGGCTGGTGGACGGGTGGCGACTTCTGCAACCCACGCTTCGTCAATTTTCCTTCCGATCGGGTGTACACGGGAGTCTTTCGCGCATTGACTATGTCCTCACAATGGCTTCGGATGCATTGGCAGTCTCCGAAGCCCGCTTACTGGCGAGGGGCATTTCCGATCACTCCCCGTTATGGGTCTCCTTCGACTTTGGGGTGGTCTTATCGGAACGACCGGCAGCGGTCAATCCGTGGTATTTCCGGAATTTCAAAACCCGTTCCCTCCTGGCCAAAGCTATTGACCTTTACTTCTCCGAAAACGTGGGCTCGGTGAGGTCGGCCGTTACACTCTGGGAAGCCTTCAAGACGGTGCTCCGTGGCGAGGCCCAGGCGCTCATCGCGGAGACCCGCCGGACTAGGGATTCTGACATGCTGGTTGTCGAGCAGGAAGTACTGCGACTCGAGGCCCAGTTGGGGCCCGAGCCGGACCCCTCTGTCCTTCATACCCTCTCGCTGAAACAAGCGGAGTATCACGCCCTGGCCACCAATGCCGCTCTCGTCCTGGCCAAGGAACAGAGGGGCCGCATCTACGACGTGGGCGATAAGGCCGGGAAGTTGTTGGCTTGGCTTGACAGACGTGAGATGGCCAGCCGTGTGGTGCCTGAACTCCTCGGGGACGACGGTGTGGTTCTTACGGATCCTAGCGCTATCGTTGACTCATTTGCTGGCTACTTTCAGGGGGTCTATGAGTCTGCCTCGGACTTTTCGGAGGCGGACTCGTCGGCCTTCCTCTCGGATATTGACCTGCCCTGCCTTTCCGAGGAAGAGAGAGAGAACTTAGATAGGGACATCACCGCGGACGAGATTGACCTTGCGATCCGCTCCCTGAGGACCGGAAAGGCCTCCGGGCCTAACGGCATACCGGTGGAACTGTACAAAATCCGTTCTGACGCGATTTCCCCGCACCTCCGTAAAATGTTCTTGGAGTCCTTTGAGAGAGGCTCTCTCCCCCTGGATCAACGACTAGCTACCATCGTGGTCATCCACAAGGTGGGTAAGCCACGGGACGTCTGTCGATCGTACCGTCCTATCTCTCTCCTTAACGTGGAGCCCAAGGTCCTCGCCAAGTTGCTCGCTAACCGCTTGATTGGCGTCATTAGCGACCTCGTACACCCCGACCAGTCGGGATTTATCCCCCACCGAAACACTGCCCTCAACTTACGTCGCCTTCATGGTGTTATGGCCAGGGCCCACACTCTCGAAGAGCCGGCTGTCCTGGCGTCTCTCGACGCCACTATGGCCTTCGACTCGCTCGAATGGCCATACCTCTGGGCGGTGCTGACCAAACTCGGGTTCGGGCCTGTCTTTGTGCGCTGGGTGAAGCTCTTGTATGCTGACCCGATGGCCAACGTTGCGGTCAACGGTCGCCTCTCGGCGCCGTTTCCCCTACGTCGGGGTACCAGACAGGGTTGCCCCCTGTCCCCCCTGCTGTTTGCCTTGGCCCTTGAACCACTTGCAGCTTTACTGCGTGTGCATCCTGACCTACGAGGCATCACATGGGCCCCTGGCTATGAGGACAGGGTCTCCCTGTATGCCGACGATATTTTGCTTTATCTGACTTCCCCCTGCAGGTCCCTCATTGTGGCCTGTGATGTGATCAGACTCTTTGGGCGGTACTCTGGCCTGCTGATCAACTGGGCCAAGTCCTCCCTGTATGTCCTCAAGGGGGATACTCCGCGTCTCCCCAGGGGCTGCGGTATTCAGATTGCCACGCGCGGCTTCAAGTACCTGGGCATTTACATTTCTGGTAATCCCAAGTTGAGGCATGACAACAACCTGCTTCCTCCTCTTCAGCGGTTACGGCGTGATGTGGACAGCTGGCGTAAACTGCCGCTCTCCCTCCTTGGCCGTGCCGCTCTATTCAAGATGATGGCCCTGCCCAGGTTCTTATACGCGCTCCAAAACGCTCAGGACCCGGTCCCGGCGCGCTACTTTCATGACCTAGAGGGCCTTCTCCGTACCCTCCTCTGGGACGGTCGACCCCGCGTTGCCTTTCACAAACTCACACTCCCCTGGTACGAC
Organism: Lissotriton vulgaris; assembly: GCF_964263255.1. Lineage (NCBI taxonomy): Eukaryota > Metazoa > Chordata > Amphibia > Caudata > Salamandridae > Lissotriton > Lissotriton vulgaris. The sequence continues at coordinate 180,796 of NW_028241457.1, read as the reverse complement.
GGGGGCATCGCCCTCCCAGATGTGCGCCGTTACTACTGGTCTTCGCAGCTAGCCGCCCTCAACCACGGCTTCTACGGCCCAGTGGAGAGCCCCGGCTATGCCATGGATAGATGGCTGATGGGCGGTGGTAACTATTATCGGGCCCTATACTCGAAGTCCTTTGACCGACGGTTGACGGGCCCCACCCGCACGGCGGTCCGCACTTGGCGAACGGTTACTAAGGCACAAGGGTGGCAGAGCAGACTCACGAGGTTCACTCCCCTCTTTGACTCCGACATCCTGGGTAGACTATGGCACACCAAGGGATTTGATAGGTGGGACCTTATCGGCATCAGCAGGGTTGACGATATGCTCTCCAAGGGCTCGATTAAGACCTTCCCCCAGTTACAAACTGAATACCAGCTGGGCGCGACGGAGTTTTTTCGCTACGCTCAACTGCGACATGCGCTGCTCTCGGCCTCTCCGCCGGACGGCGTCATTCCCGAGAGTTCCCCACTGGAAGACAGGATACTTGATGGGCACATGCCGGACAGCGCAATCTCCCTCTCATATAAAAAATTAATCAATGCACGCACGGACCTCCTCCTTGGCTTGAGAGACCAGTGGGTGGCGGATGGCCTTGAATTGGACGATGAGGATTGGCAGGGCGCGGTTTCCTCCCCTAAGGAGGTGGCCATTTCTTCCCGACTTCGCCTCGTGCAGTTTAAGATTTTGCACCGTGTGTATATGACAGGGCCCCGATTGATGCGCATGGGTTTCTCGCCTGACGGCCTCTGCCGCAGGGGCTGTGGAGCTCTTGCCACTTTTCTGCACATCCTCTGGGACTGCCCGGCGATCGCCTCCTACTGGAGAAGAGTGCACCGAGTTATGGAGGAGGTGACTGGCGTAGCTGCCCGCGCTGAGGCCCGTCGGTGCCTTCTGAACGTATGGGAGCCTTCCGACCATACCGTTGCACAGACTAGGTGGGTTACCCTTGGGAACATGGTAGCTAAGAGGGACATAGCCCAGAGATGGGGTGCGGCCGAGGCCCCCCTGCTGGTACAGTGGAAGGCCAACATGGACTGGTGCATGTTCAGGGAGAAGACAGTCTATGTGGCCAGAGGGAGGCCTCGAACTTGGACTAAAATTTGGGGAGCATGGAATGAGTACAGGGGAGATGTGTGCTTACCGCCTGAACCAATCAGCCAGCATGATGATGTTTCTCCCTAGCCTGTGACGCCAACTGAGCTCTGTAGTACTATATTCTCCTGTCACCTTCCCCCTCCCTCCTCCTTCCCATTCTGTAACTTATCCTTGATGCGCGTTTTCCTGCCTCTTTTCCCTACCCTTCCCTGACACCCAGCGCCACGCTATTCGCACTGCCACTTTCGCGCCCGCGGGCGCCTTGTTGTTATCTTTATTAATATAAAATCAACCTTCGACGATTATGTTTCAATTGTTTGACACTACTTCTCTCCTTTTATTCCTGCTGCCTTGCCTCCGGGATGTCAGGCTGAATAGCTGTGTGTTCTGATTCAATAAAGGTTTTCAAAAATTAAAAAAAAAAAAAAAACTATCTCCTATCAGGAGAGACCTCAGGGCTGCATCTTTTGAGCGCAGTACTGAGCCTGAAAAGCGTTTCCAACCCCACTTACAAGTAAAACTAGCTAAAATGTGCCTGGCTGCTGTTCACTGAAAAGCTCATTCTGGGTACATTTTTGGTATACATTTGCTTCTGCCGGGTCAGCTGAGCAGTGAATTTCTACTTAACTACCTCCTATCAGGAGAGACCTCAGGGCTGCATCTTTTGAGTGCAGTACTGAGCCTGAAAAGCGTTTACAACCCCACTTACAAGTAAAATTAGCTAAAATGTGCCTGGCTGCTGTTCACTGAAAAGCTCATTTTGGGTACATTTTTGGTATACATTTGCTTCTGCCGGGTCAGCTGAGCAGTGAATTTCTACTTAACTACCTCCTATCAGGAGAGACCTCAGGGCTGCATCTTTTGAGCGCAGTACTGAGCCTGAAAAGCGTTTACAACCCCACTTACAAGTAAAACTAGCTAAAATGTGCCTGGCTGCTGTTCACTGAAAAGCTCATTCTGGGTACATTTTTGGTATACATTTGCTTCTGCCGGGTCAGCTGAGCAGTGAATTTCTACTTAACTACCCCCTATCAGGAGAGACCTCAGGGCTGCATCTTTTGAGCGCAGTACTGAGCCTGAAAAGCGTTTACAACCCCAGTTACAAGTAAAACTAGCTAAAATGTGCCTGGCTGCTGTTCACTGAAAAGCTCATTCTGGGTACATTTTTGGTATACATTTGCTTCTGCCGGGTCAGCTGAGCAGTGAATTTCTACTTAACTACCTCCTATCAGGAGAGACCTCAGGGCTGCATCTTTTGAGCACAGTACTGAGCCTGAAAAGCGTTTACAACCCCACTTACAAGTAAAACTAGCTAAAATGTGCCTGGCTGCTGTTCACTGAAAAGCTCATTCTGGGTACATTTTTGGTATACATTTGCTTCTGCCGGGTCAGCTGAGCAGTGAATTTCTACTTAACTACCCCCTATCAGGAGAGACCTCAGGGCTGCATCTTTTGAGCGCAGTACTGAGCCTGAAAAGCGTTTACAACCCCACTTACAAGTAAAACTAGCTAAAATGTGCCTGGCTGCTGTTCACTGAAAAGCTCATTCTGGGTACATTTTTGGTATACATTTGCTTCTGCCGGGTCAGCTGAGCAGTGAATTTCTACTTAACTATCTCCTATCAGGAGAGACCTCAGGGCTGCATCTTTTGAGCGCAGTACTGAGCCTGAAAAGCATTTCCAACCCCACTTACAAGTAAAACTAGCTAAAATGTGCCTGGCTGCTGTTCACTGAAAAGCTCATTCTGGGTACATTTTTGGTATACATTTGCTTCTGCCAGGTCAGCTGAGCAGTGAATTTCTACTTAACTACCTCCTATCAGGAGAGACCTCAGGGCTGCATCTTTTGAGCGCAGTACTGAGCCTGAAAAGCGTTTACAACCCCAGTCACAAGTAAAACTAGCTAAAATGTGCCTGGCTGCTGTTCACTGAAAAGCTCATTCTGGGTACATTTTTGGTATACATTTGCTTCTGCCGGGTCAGCTGAGCAGTGAATTTCTACTTAACTACCCCCTATCAGGAGAGACCTCAGGGCTGCATCTTTTGAGCGCAGTACTGAGCCTGAAAACCGTTTACAACCCCAGTTACAAGTAAAACTAGCTAAAATGTGCCTGGCTGCTGTTCACTGAAAAGCTCATTCTGGGTACATTTTTGGTATACATTTGCTTCTGCCGGGTCAGCTGAGCAGTGAATTTCTACTTAACTACCTCCTATCAGGAGAGACCTCAGGGCTGCATCTTTTGAGCGCAGTACTGAGCCTGAAAACCGTTTACAACCCCAGTTACAAGTAAAACTAGCTAAAATGTGCCTGGCTGCTATTCACTGAAAAGCTCATTCTGGGTACATTTTTGGTATACATTTGCTTCTGCCGGGTCAGCTGAGCAGTGAATTTCTACTTAACTACCTCCTATCAGGAGAGACCTCAGGGCTGCATCTTTTGAGTGCAGTACTGAGCCTGAAAAGCGTTTACAACCCCACTTACAAGTAAAACTAGCTAAAATATGCCTGGCTAGTGTTCACTGAAAAGCTAATTCTGGGTACATTTTTGGTATACATTTGCTTCTGCCGGGTCAGCTGAGCAGTGAATTTCTACTTAACTACCTCCTATCAGGAGAGACCTCAGGGCTGCATCTTTTGAGCGCAGTACTGAGCCTGAAAAGCGTTTACAACCCCACTTACAAGTAAAACTAGCTAAAATGTGCCTGGCTGCTGTTCACTGAAAAGCACATTCTGGGTACATTTTTGGTATACATTTGCTTCTGCCGGGTCAGCTGAGCAGTGAATTTCTACTTAACTACCCCCTATCAGGAGAGACCTCAGGGCTGCATCTTTTGAGCGCAGTACTGAGCCTGAAAAGCGTTTACAACCCCAGTTACAAGTAAAACTAGCTAAAATGTGCCTGGCTGCTGTTCACTGAAAAGCTCATTCTGGGTACATTTTTGGTATACATTTGCTTCTGCCGGGTCAGCTGAGCAGTGAATTTCTACTTAACTACCTCCTATCAGGAGAGACCTCAGGGCTGCATCTTTTGAGCACAGTACTGAGCCTGAAAAGCGTTTACAACCCCACTTACAAGTAAAACTAGTTAAAATGTGCCTGGCTGCTGTTCACTGAAAAGCTCATTCTGGGTACATTTTTGGTATACATTTGCTTCTGCCGGGTCAGCTGAGCAGTGAATTTCTACTTAACTACCCCCTATCAGGAGAGACCTCAGGGCTGCATCTTTTGAGCGCAGTACTGAGCCTGAAAAGCCTTTCCAACCCCACTTACAAGTAAAACTAGCTAAAATGTGCCTGGCTGCTGTTCACTGAAAAGCTCATTCTGGGTACATTTTTGGTATACATTTGCTTCTGCCGGGTCAGCTGAGCAGTGAATTTCTACTTAACTACCCCCTATCAGGAGAGACCTCAGGGCTGCATCTTTTGAGCGCAGTACTGAGCCTGAAAAGCGTTTACAACCCCACTTACAAGTACAACTAGCTAAAATGTGCCTGGCTGCTGTTCACTGAAAAGCTCATTCTGGGTACATTTTTGGTATACATTTGCTTCTGCCGGGTCAGCTGAGCAGTGAATTTCTGCTTAACTACCCCCTATCAGGAGAGACCTCAGGGCTGCATCTTTTGAGCGCAGTACTGAGCCTCAAAACCGTTTCCAACCCCATTTACAAGTAAAACTAGCTAAAATGTGCCTGGCTGCTGTTCACTGAAAAGCTCATTCTGGGTACATTTTTGGTATACATTTGCTTCTGCCGGGTCAGCTGAGCAGTGAATTTCTACTTAACTACCCCCTATCAGGAGAGACCTCAGGGCTGCATCTTTTGAGCGCAGTACTGAGCCTGAAAAGCGTTTACAACCCCAGTTACAAGTAAAACTAGCTAAAATGTGCCTGGCTGCTGTTCACTGAAAAGCTCATTCTGGGTACATTTTTGGTATACATTTGCTTCTGCCGGGTCAGCTGAGCAGTGAATTTCTACTTAACTACCCACTATCAGGAGAGACCTCAGGGCTGCATCTTTTGAGCGCAGTACTGAGCCTGAAAAGAGTTTACAACCCCACTTACAAGTAAAACTAGCTAAAATGTGCCTGGCTGCTGTTCACTGAAAAGCTCATTCTGGGTACATTTTTGGTATACATTTGCTTCTGCCGGGTCAGCTGAGCAGTGAATTTCTACTTAACTACCTCCTATCAGGAGAGACCTCAGGGCTGCATCTTTTGAGCGCAGTACTGAGCCTGAAAAGCGTTTACAACCCCATTTACAAGTAAAGCTAGCTAAAATGTGCCTGGCTGCTGTTCACTGAAAAGCTCATTCTGGGTACATTTTTGGTATACATTTGCTTCTGCCGGGTCAGCTGAGCAGTGAATTTCTACTTAACTACCCCCTATCAGGAGAGACCTCAGGGCTGCATCTTTTGAGCGCAGTACTGAGCCTGAAAAGCGTTTACAACCCCACTTACAAGTAAAACTAGCTAAAATGTGCCTGGCTGCTGTTCACTGAAAAGCTAATTCTGGGTACATTTTTGGTATACATTTGCTTCTGCCGGGTCAGCTGAGCAGTGAATTTCTACTTAACTACCTCCTATCAGGAGAGACCTCAGGGCTGCATCTTTTGAGCGCAGTACTGAGCCTGAAAAGCGTTTACAACCCCACTTACAAGTAAAACTAGCTAAAATGTGCCTGGCTGCTGTTCACTGAAAAGCTCATTCTGGGTACATTTTTGGTATACATTTGCTTCTGCCGGGTCAGCTGAGCAGTGAATTTCTACTTAACTACCCCCTATCAGGAGAGACCTCAGGGCTGCATCTTTTGAGCGCAGTACTGAGCCTGAAAAGCCTTTCCAACCCCACTTACAAGTAAAACTAGCTAAAATGTGCCTGGCTGCTGTTCACTGAAAAGCTCATTCTGGGTACATTTTTGGTATACATTTGCTTCTGCCGGGTCAGCTGAGCAGTGAATTTCTACTTAACGACCCCCTATCAGGAGAGACCTCAGGGCTGCATCTTTTGAGCGCAGTACTGAGCCTGAAAAGCGTTTACAACCCCACTTACAAGTAAAACTAGCTAAAATGTGCCTGGCTGCTGTTCACTGAAAAGCTCATTCTGGGTACATTTTTGGTATACATTTGCTTCTGCCGGGTCAGCTGAGCAGTGAATTTCTACTTAACTACCCCCTATCAGGAGAGACCTCAGGGCTGCATCTTTTGAGCGCAGTACTGAGCCTCAAAACGGTTTCCAACCCCATTTACAAGTAAAACTAGCTAAAATGTGCCTGGCTGCTGTTCACTGAAAAGCTCATTCTGGGTACATTTTTGGTATACATTTGCTTCTGCCGGGTCAGCTGAGCAGTGAATTTCTACTTAACTACCCCCTATCAGGAGAGACCTCAGGGCTGCATCTTTTGAGCGCAGTACTGAGCCTGAAAAGCGTTTACAACCCCAGTTACAAGTAAAACTAGCTAAAATGTGCCTGGCTGCTGTTCACTGAAAAGCTCATTCTGGGTACATTTTTGGTATACATTTGCTTCTGCCGGGTCAGCTGAGCAGTGAATTTCTACTTAACTACCCACTATCAGGAGAGACCTCAGGGCTGCATCTTTTGAGCGCAGTACTGAGCCTGAAAAGAGTTTACAACCCTACAAGTAAAACTAGCTAAAATGTGCCTGGCTGCTGTTCACTGAAAAGCTCATTCTGGGTACATTTTTGGTATACATTTGCTTCTGCCGGGTCAGCTGAGCAGTGAATTTCTACTTAACTACCTCCTATCAGGAGAGACCTCAGGGCTGCATCTTTTGAGCGCAGTACTGAGCCTGAAAAGCGTTTACAACCCCACTTACAAGTAAAACTAGCTAAAATGTGCCTGGCTGCTGTTCACTGAAAAGCTCATTCTGGGTACATTTTTGGTATACATTTGCTTCTGCCGGGTCAGCTGAGCAGTGAATTTCTACTTAACTACCTCCTATCAGGAGAGACCTCAGGGCTGCATCTTTTGAGCGCAGTACTGAGCCTGAAAAGCGTTTACAACCCCACTTACAAGTAAAACTAGCTAAAGTGTGCCTGGCTGCTGTTCACTGAAAAGCTCATTCTGGGTACATTTTTGGTATACATTTGCTTCTGCCGGGTCAGCTGAGCAGTGAATTTCTACTTAACTATCTCCTATCAGGAGAGACCTCAGGGCTGCATCTTTTGAGCGCAGTACTGAGCCTGAAAAGCGTTTCCAACCCCACTTACAAGTAAAACTAGCTAAAATGTGCCTGGCTGCTGTTCACTGAAAAGCTCATTCTGGGTACATTTTTGGTATACATTTGCTTCTGCCGGGTCAGCTGAGCAGTGAATTTCTACTTAACTACCCCCTATCAGGAGAGACCTCAGGACTGCATCTTTTGAGCGCAGTACTGAGCCTGAAAAACGTTTACAACCCCAGTTACAAGTAAAACTAGCTAAAATGTGCCTGGCTGCTGTTCACTGAAAAGCTCATTCTGGGTACATTTTTGGTATACATTTGCTTCTGCCGGGTCAGCTGAGCAGTGAATTTCTACTTAACTACCTCCTATCAGGAGAGACCTCAGGGCTGCATCTTTTGAGCGCAGTACTGAGCCTGAAAACCGTTTACAACCCCAGTTACAAGTAAAACTAGCTAAAATGTGCCTGGCTGCTATTCACTGAAAAGCACATTCTGGGTACATTTTTGGTATACATTTGCTTCTGCCGGGTCAGCTGAGCAGTGAATTTCTACTTAACTACCTCCTATCAGGAGAGACCTCAGGGCTGCATCTTTTGAGCACAGTACTGAGCCTGAAAAGCGTTTACAACCCCACTTACAAGTAAAACTAGCTAAAATGTGCCTGGCTGCTGTTCACTGAACAGCTCATTCTGGGTACATTTTTGGTATACATTTGCTTCTGCCGGGTCAGCTGAGCCGTGAATTTCTACTTAACTACCCCCTATCAGGAGAGACCTCAGGGCTGCATCTTTTGAGCGCAGTACTGAGCCTGAAAAGCCTTTCCAACCCCACTTACAAGTAAAACTAGCTAAAATGTGCCTGGCTGCTGTTCACTGAAAAGCTCATTCTGGGTACATTTTTGGTATATATTTGCTTCTGCCGGGTCAGCTGAGCAGTGAATTTCTACTTAACTACCCCCTATCAGGAGAGACCTCAGGGCTGCATCTTTTGAGCGCAGTACTGAGCCTGAAAAGAGTTTACAACCCCACTTACAAGTAAAACTAGCTAAAATGTGCCTGGCTGCTGTTCACTGAAAAGCTCATTCTGGGTACATTTTTGGTATACATTTGCTTCTGCCGGGTCAGCTGAGCAGTGAATTTCTACTTAACTACCCCCTATCAGGAGAGACCTCAGGGCTGCATCTTTTGAGCGCAGTACTGAGCCTGAAAAGCCTTTCCAACCCCACTTACAAGTAAAACTAGCTAAAATGTGCCTGGCTGCTGTTCACTGAAAAGCTCATTCTGGGTACATTTTTGGTATACATTTGCTTCTGCCGGGTCAGCTGAGCAGTGAATTTCTACTTAACTACCCACTATCAGGAGAGACCTCAGGGCTGCATCTTTTGAGCGCAGTACTGAGCCTGAAAAGAGTTTACAACCCCACTTACAAGTAAAACTAGCTAAAATGTGCCTGGCTGCTGTTCACTGAAAAGCTCATTCTGGGTACATTTTTGGTATACATTTGCTTCTGCCGGGTCAGCTGAGCAGTGAATTTCTACTTAACTACCTCCTATCAGGAGAGACCTCAGGGCTGCATCTTTTGAGCGCAGTACTGAGCCTGAAAAGCGTTTACAACCCCACTTACAAGTAAAACTAGCTAAAATGTGCCTGGCTGCTGTTCACTGAAAAGCTCATTCTGGGTACATTTTTGGTATACATTTGCTTCTGCCGGGTCAGCTGAGCAGTGAATTTCTACTTAACTACCTCCTATCAGGAGAGACCTCAGGGCTGCATCTTTTGAGCGCAGTACTGAGCCTGAAAAGCGTTTACAACCCCACTTACAAGTAAAACTAGCTAAAGTGTGCCTGGCTGCTGTTCACTGAAAAGCTCATTCTGGGTACATTTTTGGTATACATTTGCTTCTGCCGGGTCAGCTGAGCAGTGAATTTCTACTTAACTATCTCCTATCAGGAGAGACCTCAGGGCTGCATCTTTTGAGCGCAGTACTGAGCCTGAAAAGCGTTTCCAACCCCACTTACAAGTAAAACTAGCTAAAATGTGCCTGGCTGCTGTTCACTGAAAAGCTCATTCTGGGTACATTTTTGGTATACATTTGCTTCTGCCGGGTCAGCTGAGCAGTGAATTTCTACTTAACTACCCCCTATCAGGAGAGACCTCAGGGCTGCATCTTTTGAGCGCAGTACTGAGCCTGAAAAACGTTTACAACCCCAGTTACAAGTAAAACTAGCTAAAATGTGCCTGGCTGCTGTTCACTGAAAAGCTCATTCTGGGTACATTTTTGGTATACATTTGCTTCTGCCGGGTCAGCTGAGCAGTGAATTTCTACTTAACTACCTCCTATCAGGAGAGACCTCAGGGCTGCATCTTTTGAGCGCAGTACTGAGCCTGAAAACCGTTTACAACCCCAGTTACAAGTAAAACTAGCTAAAATGTGCCTGGCTGCTATTCACTGAAAAGCTCATTCTGGGTACATTTTTGGTATACATTTGCTTCTGCCGGGTCAGCTGAGCAGTGAATTTCTACTTAACTACCTCCTATCAGGAGAGACCTCAGGGCTGCATCTTTTGAGTGCAGTACTGAGCCTGAAAAGCGTTTACAACCCCATTTACAAGTAAAACTAGCTAAAATGTGCCTGGCTGCTGTTCACTGAAAAGCTAATTCTGGGTACATTTTTGGTATACATTTGCTTCTGCCGGGTCAGCTGAGCAGTGAATTTCTACTTAACTACCTCCTATCAGGAGAGACCTCAGGGCTGCATCTTTTGAGCACAGTACTGAGCCTGAAAAGCGTTTACAACCCCACTTACAAGTAAAACTAGCTAAAATGTGCCTGGCTGCTGTTCACTGAACAGCTCATTCTGGGTACATTTTTGGTATACATTTGCTTCTGCCGGGTCAGCTGAGCCGTGAATTTCTACTTAACTACCCCCTATCAGGAGAGACCTCAGGGCTGCATCTTTTGAGCGCAGTACTGAGCCTGAAAAGCCTTTCCAACCCCACTTACAAGTAAAACTAGCTAAAATGTGCCTGGCTGCTGTTCACTGAAAAGCTCATTCTGGGTACATTTTTGGTATACATTTGCTTCTGCCGGGTCAGCTGAGCAGTGAATTTCTACTTAACTACCCCCTATCAGGAGAGACCTCAGGGCTGCATCTTTTGAGCGCAGTACTGAGCCTGAAAAGCGTTTACAACCCCACTTACAAGTAAAACTAGCTAAAATGTGCCTGGCTGCTGTTCACTGAAAAGCTCATTCAGGGTACATTTTTGGTATACATTTGCTTCTGCCGGGTCAGCTGAGCAGTGAATTTCTACTTAACTACCCCCTATCAGGAGAGACCTCAGGGCTGCATCTTTTGAGCGCAGTACTGAGCCTGAAAACCGTTTCCAACCACATTTACAAGTAAAACTAGTTAAAATGTGCCTGGCTGCTGTTCACTGAAAAGCTCATTCTGGGTACATTTTTGGTATACATTTGCTTCTGCCGGGTCAGCTGAGCAGTGAATTTCTACTTAACTACCCCCTATCAGGAGAGACCTCAGGGCTGCATCTTTTGAGCGCAGTTCTGAGCCTGAAAAGCGTTTACAACCCCACTTACAAGTAAAACTAGCTAAAATGTGCCTGGCTGCTGTTCACTGAAAAGCTCATTCTGGGTACATTTTTGGTATACATTTGCTTCTGCCGGGTCAGCTGAGCAGTGAATTTCTACTTAACTACCACCTATCAGGAGAGACCTCAGGGCTGCATCTTTTGAGCGCAGTACTGAGCCTGAAAAGCGTTTATAACCCCACTTACAAGTAAAACTAGCTAAAATGTGCCTGGCTGCTGTTCACTGAAAAGCTCATTCTGGGTACATTTTTGGTATACATTTGCTTCTGCCGGGTCAGCTGAGCAGTGAATTTCTACTTAACTACCCCCTATCAGGAGAGACCTCAGGGCTGCATCTTTTGAGCGCAGTACTGAGCCTGAAAAACGTTTACAACCCCAGTTACAAGTAAAACTAGCTAAAATGTGCCTGGCTGCTATTCACTGAAAAGCTCATTCTGGGTACATTTTTGGTATACATTTGCTTCTGCGGGGTCAGCTGAGCAGTGAATTTCTACTTAACTACCTCCTATCAGGAGAGACCTCAGGGCTGCATCTTTTGAGCGCAGTACTGAGCCTGAAAACCGTTTACAACCCCAGTTACAAGTAAAACTAGCTAAAATGTGCCTGGCTGCTATTCACTGAAAAGCTCATTCTGGGTACATTTTTGGTATACATGTGCTTCTGCCGGGTCAGCTGAGCAGTGAATTTCTACTTAACTACCTCCTATCAGGAGAGACCTCAGGGCTGCATCTTTTGAGTGCAGTACTGAGCCTGAAAAGCGTTTACAACCCCAGTTACAAGTAAAACTAGCTAAAATGTGCCTGGCTGCTGTTCACTGAAAAGCTCATTCTGGGTACATTTTTGGTATACATTTGCTTCTGCCGGGTCAGCTGAGCAGTGAATTTCTACTTAACTACCTCCTATCAGGAGAGACCTCAGGGCTGCATCTTTTGAGCGCAGTACTGAGCCTGAAAAGCGTTTACAACCCCAGTTACAAGTAAAACTAGCTAAAATGTGCCTGGCTGCTGTTCACTGAAAAGCTCATTCTGGGTACATTTTTGGTATACATTTGCTTCTGCCGGGTCAGCTGAGCAGTAAATTTCTACTTAACTACCCCCTATCAGGAGAGACCTCAGGGCTGCATCTTTTGAGCGCAGTACTGAGCCTGAAAACCGTTTACAACCCCAGTTACAAGTAAAACTAGCTAAAATGTGTCTGGCTGCTGTTCACTGAAAAGGTCATTCTGGGTAAATTTTTGGTATACATTTGCTTCTGCCGGGTCAGCTGAGCAGTGAATTTCTACTTAACTACCTCCTATCAGGAGAGACCTCAGGGCTGCATCTTTTGAGCGCAGTACTGAGCCTGAAAACCGTTTACAACCCCAGTTACAAGTAAAACTAGCTAAAATGTGCCTGGCTGCTATTCACTGAAAAGCTCATTCTGGGTACATTTTTGGTATACATTTGCTTCTGCCGGGTCAGCTGAGCAGTGAATTTCTACTTAACTACCTCCTATCAGGAGAGACCTCAAGGCTGCATCTTTTGAGTGCAGTACTGAGCCTGAAAACCGTTTACAACCCCAGTTACAAGTAAAACTAGCTAAAATGTGCCTGGCTGCTGTTCACTGAAAAGCTAATTCTGGGTACATTTTTGGTATACATTTGCTTCTGCCGGGTCAGCTGAGCAGTGAATTTCTACTTAACTACCTCCTATCAGGAGAGACCTCAGGGCTGCATCTTTTGAGCGCAGTACTGAGCCTGAAAAGCGTTTACAACCCCACTTACAAGTAAAACTAGCTAAAATGTGCCTGGCTGCTGTTCACTGAAAAGCTCATTCTGGGTACATTTTTGGTATACATTTGCTTCTGCCGGGTCAGCTGAGCAGTGAATTTCTACTTAACTACCCCCTATCAGGAGAGACCTCAGGGCTGCATCTTTTGAGCGCAGTACTGAGCCTGAAAAGCCTTTCCAACCCCACTTACAAGTAAAACTAGCTAAAATGTGCCTGGCTGCTGTTCACTGAAAAGCTCATTCTGGGTACATTTTTGGTATACATTTGCTTCTGCCGGGTCAGCTGAGCAGTGAATTTCTACTTAACTACCCCCTATCAGGAGAGACCTCAGGGCTGCATCTTTTGAGCGCAGTACTGAGCCTGAAAAGCGTTTACAACCCCACTTACAAGTAAAACTAGCTAAAATGTGCCTGGCTGCTGTTCACTGAAAAGCTCATTCTGGGTACATTTTTGGTATACATTTGCTTCTGCCGGGTCAGCTGAGCAGTGAATTTCTACTTAACTACCCCCTATCAGGAGAGACCTCAGGGCTGCATCTTTTGAGCGCAGTACTGAGCCTCAAAACCGTTTCCAACCCCATTTACAAGTAAAACTAGCTAAAATGTGCCTGGCTGCTGTTCACTGAAAAGCTCATTCTGGGTACATTTTTGGTATACATTTGCTTCTGCCGGGTCAGCTGAGCAGTGAATTTCTACTTAACTACCCCCTATCAGGAGAGACCTCAGGGCTGCATCTTTTGAGCGCAGTACTGAGCCTGAAAAGCGTTTACAACCCCAGTTACAAGTAAAACTAGCTAAAATGTGCCTGGCTGCTTTTCACTGAAAAGCTCATTCTGGGTACATTTTTGGTATACATTTGCTTCTGCCGGGTCAGCTGAGCAGTGAATTTCTACTTAACTACCCACTATCAGGAGAGACCTCAGGGCTGCATCTTTTGAGCGCAGTACTGAGCCTGAAAAGAGTTTACAACCCCACTTACAAGTAAAACTAGCTAAAATGTGCCTGGCTGCTGTTCACTGAAAAGCTCATTCTGGGTACATTTTTGGTATACATTTGCTTCTGCCGGGTCAGCTGAGCAGTGAATTTCTACTTAACTACCTCCTATCAGGAGAGACCTCAGGGCTGCATCTTTTGAGCGCAGTACTGAGCCTGAAAAGCGTTTACAACCCCACTTACAAGTAAAACTAGCTAAAATGTGCCTGGCTGCTGTTCACTGAAAAGCTCATTCTGGGTACATTTTTGGTATACATTTGCTTCTGCCGGGTCAGCTGAGCAGTGAATTTCTACTTAACTACCTCCTATCAGGAGAGACCTCAGGGCTGCATCTTTTGAGCGCAGTACTGAGCCTGAAAAGCGTTTACAACCCCACTTACAAGTAAAACTAGCTAAAGTGTGCCTGGCTGCTGTTCACTGAAAAGCTCATTCTGGGTACATTTTTGGTATACATTTGCTTCTGCCGGGTCAGCTGAGCAGTGAATTTCTACTTAACTATCTCCTATCAGGAGAGACCTCAGGGCTGCATCTTTTGAGCGCAGTACTGAGCCTGAAAAGCGTTTCCAACCCCACTTACAAGTAAAACTAGCTAAAATGTGCCTGGCTGCTGTTCACTGAAAAGCTCATTCTGGGTACATTTTTGGTATACATTTGCTTCTGCCGGGTCAGCTGAGCAGTGAATTTCTACTTAACTACCCCCTATCAGGAGAGACCTCAGGGCTGCATCTTTTGAGCGCAGTACTGAGCCTGAAAAACGTTTACAACCCCAGTTACAAGTAAAACTAGCTAAAATGTGCCTGGCTGCTGTTCACTGAAAAGCTCATTCTGGGTACATTTTTGGTATACATTTGCTTCTGCCGGGTCAGCTGAGCAGTGAATTTCTACTTAACTACCTCCTATCAGGAGAGACCTCAGGGCTGCATCTTTTGAGCGCAGTACTGAGCCTGAAAACCGTTTACAACCCCAGTTACAAGTAAAACTAGCTAAAATGTGCCTGGCTGCTATTCACTGAAAAGCTCATTCTGGGTACATTTTTGGTATACATTTGCTTCTGCCGGGTCAGCTGAGCAGTGAATTTCTACTTAACTACCTCCTATCAGGAGAGACCTCAGGGCTGCATCTTTTGAGTGCAGTACTGAGCCTGAAAAGCGTTTACAACCCCACTTACAAGTAAAACTAGCTAAAATGTGCCTGGCTGCTGTTCACTGAAAAGCTAATTCTGGGTAAATTTTTGGTATACATTTGCTTCTGCCGGGTCAGCTGAGCAGTGAATTTCTACTTAACTACCTCCTATCAGGAGAGACCTCAGGGCTGCATCTTTTGAGCGCAGTACTGAGCCTGAAAAGCGTTTACAACCCCACTTACAAGTAAAACTAGCTAAAATGTGCCTGGCTGCTGTTCACTGAAAAGCTCATTCTGGGTACATTTTTGGTATACATTTGCTTCTGCCGGGTCAGCTGAGCCGTGAATTTCTACTTAACTACCCCCTATCAGGGCTGCATTTTTGAGCGCAGTACTGAGCCTGAAAAGCCTTTCCAACCCCACTTACAAGTAAAACTAGCTAAAATGTGCCTGGCTGCTGTTCACTGAAAAGCTCATTCTGGGTACATTTTTGGTATACATTTGCTTCTGCCGGGTCAGCTGAGCAGTGAATTTCTTTTTAACTACCCCCTATCAGGAGAGACCTCAGGGCTGCATCTTTTGAGCGCAGTACTGAGCCTGAAAAGCGTTTACAACCCCACTTACAAGTAAAACTAGCTCAAATGTGCCTGGCTGCTGTTCACTGAAAAGCTCATTCTGGGTACATTTTTGGTATACATTTGCTTCTGCCGGGTCAGCTGAGCAGTGAATTTCTACTTAACTACCTCCTATCAGGAGAGACCTCAGGGCTGCATCTTTTGAGCGCAGTACTGAGCCTGAAAAGCGTTTACTACCCCACTTACAAGTAAAACTAGCTAAAATGTGCCTGGCTGCTGTTCACTGAAAAGCTCATTCTGGGTACATTTTTGGTATACATTTGCTTCTGCCGGGTCAGCTGAGCAGTGAATTTCTACTTAACTACCCCCTATCAGGAGAGACCTCAGGGCTGCATCTTTTGAGCGCAGTACTGAGCCTGAAAAGCGTTTACAACCCCACTTACAAGTAAAACTAGCTAAAATGTGCCTGGCTGCTGTTCACTGAAAAGCTCATTCTGGGTACATTTTTGGTATACATTTGCTTCTGCCGGGTCAGCTGAGCAGTGAATTTCTACTTAACTACCCCCTATCAGGAGAGACCTCAGGGCTGCATCTTTTGAGCGCAGTACTGAGCCTCAAAACCGTTTCCAACCCCATTTACAAGTAAAACTAGGTAAAATGTGCCTGGCTGCTGTTCACTGAAAAGCTCATTCTGGGTACATTTTTGGTATACATTTGCTTCTGCCGGGTCAGCTGAGCAGTGAATTTCTACTTAACTACCCCCTATCAGGAGAGACCTCAGGGCTGCATCTTTTGAGCGCAGTACTGAGCCTGAAAAGCATTTACAACCCCAGTTACAAGTAAAACTAGCTAAAATGTGCCTGGCTGCTGTTCACTGAAAAGCTCATTCTGGGTACATTTTTGGTATACATTTGCTTCTGCCGGGTCAGCTGAGCAGTGAATTTCTACTTAACTACCCACTATCAGGAGAGACCTCAGGGCTGCATCTTTTGAGCGCAGTACTGAGCCTGAAAAGAGTTTACAACCCCACTTACAAGTAAAACTAGCTAAAATGTGCCTGGCTGCTGTTCACTGAAAAGCTCATTCTGAGTACATTTTTGGTATACATTTGCTTCTGCCGGGTCAGCTGAGCAGTGAATTTCTACTTAACTACCTCCTATCAGGAGAGACCTCAGGGCTGCATCTTTTGAGCGCAGTACTGAGTCTGAAAAGCGTTTACAACCCCACTTACAAGTAAAACTAGCTAAAATGTGCCTGGCTGCTGTTCACTGAAAAGCTCATTCTGGGTACATTTTTGGTATACATTTGCTTCTGCCGGGTCAGCTGAGCAGTGAATTTCTACTTAACTACCTCCTATCAGGAGAGACCTCAGGGCTGCATCTTTTGAGCGCAGTACTGAGCCTGAAAAGCGTTTACAACCCCACTTACAAGTAAAACTAGCTAAAGTGTGCCTGGCTGCTGTTCACTGAAAAGCTCATTCTGGGTACATTTTTGGTATACATTTGCTTCTGCCGGGTCAGCTGAGCAGTGAATTTCTACTTAACTATCTCCTATCAGGAGAGACCTCAGGGCTGCATCTTTTGAGCGCAGTACTGAGCCTGAAAAGCGTTTCCAACCCCACTTACAAGTAAAACTAGCTAAAATGTGCCTGGCTGCTGTTCACTGAAAAGCTCATTCTGGGTACATTTTTGGTATACATTTGCTTCTGCCGGGTCAGCTGAGCAGTGAATTTCTACTTAACTACCCCCTATCAGGAGAGACCTCAGGGCTGCATCTTTTGAGCGCAGTACTGAGCCTGAAAAACGTTTACAACCCCAGTTACAAGTAAAACTAGCTAAAATGTGCCTGGCTGCTATTCACTGAAAAGCTCATTCTGGGTACATTTTTGGTATACATTTGCTTCTGCGGGGTCAGCTGAGCAGTGAATTTCTACTTAACTACCTCCTATCAGGAGAGACCTCAGGGCTGCATCTTTTGAGCGCAGTACTGAGCCTGAAAACCGTTTACAACCCCAGTTACAAGTAAAACTAGCTAAAATGTGCCTGGCTGCTATTCACTGAAAAGCTCATTCTGGGTACATTTTTGGTATACATGTGCTTCTGCCGGGTCAGCTGAGCAGTGAATTTCTACTTAACTACCTCCTATCAGGAGAGACCTCAGGGCTGCATCTTTTGAGTGCAGTACTGAGCCTGAAAAGCGTTTACAACCCCACTTACAAGTAAAACTAGCTAAAATGTGCCTGGCTGCTGTTCACTGAAAAGCTAATTCTGGGTACATTTTTGGTATACATTTGCTTCTGCCGGGTCAGCTGAGCAGTGAATTTCTACTTAACTACCTCCTATCAGGAGAGACCTCAGGGCTGCATCTTTTGAGCGCAGTACTGAGCCTGAAAAGCGTTTACAACCCCACTTACAAGTAAAACTAGCTAAAATGTGCCTGGCTGCTGTTCACTGAAAAGCTCATTCTGGGTACATTTTTGGTATACATTTGCTTCTGCCGGGTCAGCTGAGCAGTGAATTTCTACTTAACTACCCCATATCAGGAGAGACCTCAGGGCTGCATCTTTTGAGCGCAGTACTGAGCCTGAAAAGCGTTTACAACCCCACTTACAAGTAAAACTAGCTAAAATGTGCCTGGCTGCTGTTCACTGAAAAGCTCATTCTGGGTACATTTTTGGTATACATTTGCTTCTGCCGGGTCAGCTGAGCAGTGAATTTCTACTTAACTACCCCCTATCAGGAGAGACCTCAGGGCTGCATCTTTTGAGCGCAGTACTGAGCCTGAAAACCGTTTCCAACCCCATTTACAAGTAAAACTAGTTAAAATGTGCCTGGCTGCTGTTCACTGAAAAGCTCATTCTGGGTACATTTTTGGTCTACATTTGCTTCTGCCGGGTCAGCTGAGCAGTGAATTTCTACTTAACTACCCCCTATCAGGAGAGACCTCAGGGCTGCATCTTTTGAGCGCAGTACTGAGCCTGAAAAGCGTTTACAACCCCAGTTACAAGTAAAACTAGCTAAAATGTGCCTGGCTGCTGTTCACTGAAAAGCTCATTCTGGGTACATTTTTGGTATACATTTGCTTCTGCCGGGTCAGCTGAGCAGTGAATTTCTACTTAACTACCACCTATCAGGAGAGACCTCAGGGCTGCATCTTTTGAGCGCAGTACTGAGCCTGAAAAGCGTTTACAACCCCACTTACAAGTAAAACTAGCTAAAATGTGCCTGGCTGCTGTTCACTGAAAAGCTCATTCTGGGTACATTTTTGGTATACATTTGCTTCTGCCGGGTCAGCTGAGCAGTGAATTTCTACTTAACTACCTCCTATCAGGAGAGACCTCAGGGCTGCATCTTTTGAGCGCAGTACTGAGCCTGAAAAGCGTTTCCAACCCCACTTACAAGTAAAACTAGCTAAAATGTGCCTGGCTGCTGTTCACTGAAAAGCTCATTCTGGGTACATTTTTGGTATACATTTGCTTCTGCCGGGTCAGCTGAGCAGTGAATTTCTACTTAACTACCTCCTATCAGGAGAGACCTCAGGGCTGCATCTTTTGAGCGCAGTACTGAGCCTGAAAAGCGTTTACAACCCCAGTTACAAGTAAAACTAGCTAAAATGTGCCTGGCTGCTGTTCACTGAAAAGCTCATTCTGGGTACATTTTTGGTATACATTTGCTTCTGCCGGGTCAGCTGAGCAGTGAATTTCTACTTAACTACCTCCTATCAGGAGAGACCTCAGGGCTGCATCTTTTGAGCGCAGTACTGAGCCTGAAAAGCGTTTACAACCCCAGTTACAAGTAAAACTAGCTAAAATGTGCCTGGCTGCTGTTCACTGAAAAGCTCATTCTGGGTACATTTTTGGTATACATTTGCTTCTGCCGGGTCAGCTGAGCAGTGAATTTCTACTTAACTACCCCCTATCAGGAGAGACCTCAGGGCTGCATCTTTTGAGCGCAGTACTGAGCCTGAAAACCGTTTACAACCCCAGTTACAAGTAAAACTAGCTAAAATGTGCCTGGCTGCTGTTCACTGAAAAGCTTATTCTGGGTACATTTTTGGTATACATTTGCTTCTGCCGGGTCAGCTGAGCAGTGAATTTCTACTTAACTACCTCCTATCAGGAGAGACCTCAGGGCTGCATCTTTTGAGTGCAGTACTGAGCCTGAAAAGCGTTTACAACCCCACTTACAAGTAAAACTAGCTAAAATGTGCCTGGCTGCTGTTCACTGAAAAGCTAATTCTGGGTACATTTTTGGTATACATTTGCTTCTGCCGGGTCAGCTGAGCAGTGAATTTCTACTTAACTACCTCCTATCAGGAGAGACCTCAGGGCTGCATCTTTTGAGCGCAGTACTGAGCCTGAAAAGCGTTTACAACCCCACTTACAAGTAAAACTAGCTAAAATGTGCCTGGCTGCTGTTCACTGAAAAGCTCATTCTGGGTACATTTTTGGTATACATTTGCTTCTGCCGGGTCAGCTGAGCAGTGAATTTCTACTTAACTACCCCCTATCAGGAGAGACCTCAGGGCTGCATCTTTTGAGCGCAGTACTGAGCCTGAAAAGCCTTTCCAACCCCACTTACAAGTAAAACTAGCTAAAATGTGCCTGGCTGCTGTTCACTGAAAAGCTCATTCTGGGTACATTTTTGGTATACATTTGCTTCTGCCGGGTCAGCTGAGCAGTGAATTTCTACTTAACTACCCCCTATCAGGAGAGACCTCAGGGCTGCATCTTTTGAGCGCAGTACTGAGCCTGAAAAGCGTTTACAACCCCACTTACAAGTAAAACTAGCTAAAGTGTGCCTGGCTGCTGTTCACTGAAAAGCTCATTCTGGGTACATTTTTGGTATACATTTGCTTCTGCCGGGTCAGCTGAGCAGTGAATTTCTACTTAACTATCTCCTATCAGGAGAGACCTCAGGGCTGCATCTTTTGAGCGCAGTACTGAGCCTGAAAAGCGTTTCCAACCCCACTTACAAGTAAATCTAGCTAAAATGTGCCTGGCTGCTGTTCACTGAAAAGCTCATTCTGGGTACATTTTTGGTATACATTTGCTTCTGCCGGGTCAGCTGAGCAGTGAATTTCTACTTAACTACCCCCTATCAGGAGAGACCTCAGGGCTGCATCTTTTGAGCGCAGTACTGAGCCTGAAAAACTTTTACAACCCCAGTTACAAGTAAAACTAGCTAAAATGTGCCTGGCTGCTATTCACTGAAAAGCTCATTCTGGGTACATTTTTGGTATACATTTGCTTCTGCCGGGTCAGCTGAACAGTGAATTTCTACTTAACTACCTCCTATCAGGAGAGACCTCAGGGCTGCATCTTTTGAGCGCAGTACTGAGCCTGAAAACCGTTTACAACCCCAGTTACAAGTAAAACTAGCTAAAATGTGCCTGGCTGCTATTCACTGAAAAGCTCATTCTGGGTACATTTTTGGTATACATTTGCTTCTGCCGGTCAGCTGAGCAGTGAATTTCTACTTAACTACCTCCTATCAGGAGAGACCTCATGTCTGCATCTTTTGAGTGCAGTACTGAGCCTGAAAAGCGTTTACAACCCCACTTACAAGTAAAACTAGCTAAAATGTGCCTGGCTGCTGTTCACTGAAAAGCTAATTCTGGGTACATTTTTGGTATACATTTGCTTCTGCCGGGTCAGCTGAGCAGTGAATTTCTACTTAACTACCTCCTATCAGGAGAGACCTCAGGGCTGCATCTTTTGAGCGCAGTACTG
Organism: Lissotriton vulgaris; assembly: GCF_964263255.1. Taxonomy (NCBI): domain Eukaryota; kingdom Metazoa; phylum Chordata; class Amphibia; order Caudata; family Salamandridae; genus Lissotriton; species Lissotriton vulgaris. The sequence goes on along the minus strand of NW_028241457.1, from coordinate 159,707 downwards.
AGCCTGAAAAGCGTTTACAACCCCACTTACAAGTAAAACTAGCTAAAATGTGCCTGGCTGCTGTTCACTGAAAAGCTCATTCTGGGTACATTTTTGGTATACATTTGCTTCTGCCGGGTCAGCTGAGCCGTGAATTTCTACTTAACTACCCCCTATCAGGAGAGACCTCAGGGCTGCATCTTTTGAGCGCAGTACTGAGCCTGAAAAGCCTTTCCAACCCCACTTACAAGTAAAACTAGCTAAAATGTGCCTGGCTGCTGTTCACTGAAAAGCTCATTCTGGGTACATTTTTGGTATACATTTGCTTCTGCCGGGTCAGCTGAGCAGTGAATTTCTACTTAACTACCCCATATCAGGAGAGACCTCAGGGCTGCATCTTTTGAGCGCAGTACTGAGCCTGAAAAGCGTTTACAACCCCACTTACAAGTAAAACTAGCTAAAATGTGCCTGGCTGCTGTTCACTGAAAAGCTCATTCTGGGTACATTTTTGGTATACATTTGCTTCTGCCGGGTCAGCTGAGCAGTGAATTTCTACTTAACTACCCCCTATCAGGAGAGACCTCATGGCTGCATCTTTTGAGCGCAGTACTGAGCCTGAAAACCGTTTCCAACCCCATTTACAAGTAAAACTAGTTAAAATGTGCCTGGCTGCTGTTCACTGAAAAGCTCATTCTGGGTACATTTTTGGTCTACATTTGCTTCTGCTGGGTCAGCTGAGCAGTGAATTTCTACTTAACTACCCCCTATCAGGAGAGACCTCAGGGCTGCATCTTTTGAGCGCAGTACTGAGCCTGAAAAGCGTTTACAACCCCAGTTACAAGTAAAACTAGCTAAAATGTGCCTGGCTGCTGTTCACTGAAAAGCTCATTCTGGGTACATTTTTGGTATACATTTGCTTCTGCCGGGTCAGCTGAGCAGTGAATTTCTACTTAACTACCCACTATCAGGAGAGACCTCAGGGCTGCATCTTTTGAGCGCAGTACTGAGCCTGAAAAGAGTTTACAACCCCACTTACAAGTAAAACTAGCTAAAATGTGCCTGGCTGCTGTTCACTGAAAAGCTCATTCTGGGTACATTTTTGGTATACATTTGCTTCTGCCGGGTCAGCTGAGCAGTGAATTTCTACTTAACTACCACCTATCAGGAGAGACCTCAGGGGTGCATCTTTTGAGCGCAGTACTGAGCCTGAAAAGCGTTTACAACCCCACTTACAAGTAAAACTAGCTAAAATGTGCCTGGCTGCTGTTCACTGAAAAGCTCATTCTGGGTACATTTTTGGTATACATTTGCTTCTGCCGGGTCAGCTGAGCAGTGAATTTCTACTTAACTACCTCCTAACAGGAGAGACCTCAGGGCTGCATCTTTTGAGCGCAGTACTGAGCCTGAAAAGCGTTTCCAACCCCACTTACAAGTAAAACTAGCTAAAATGTGCCTGGCTGCTGTTCACTGAAAAGCTCATTCTGGGTACATTTTTGGTATACATTTGCTTCTGCCGGGTCAGCTGAGCAGTGAATTTCTACTTAACTACCTCCTATCAGGAGAGACCTCAGGGCTGCATCTTTTGAGCGCAGTACTGAGCCTGAAAAGCGTTTACAACCCCAGTTACAAGTAAAACTAGCTAAAATGTGCCTGGCTGCTGTTCACTGAAAAGCTCATTCTGGGTACATTTTTGGTATACATTTGCTTCTGCCGGGTCAGCTGAGCAGTGAATTTCTACTTAACTACCTCCTATCAGGAGAGACCTCAGGGCTACATCTTTTGAGCGCAGTACTGAGCCTGAAAAGCGTTTACAACCCCAGTTACAAGTAAAACTAGCTAAAATGTGCCTGGCTGCTGTTCACTGAAAAGCTCATTCTGGGTACATTTTTGGTATACATTTGCTTCTGCCGGGTCAGCTGAGCAGTGAATTTCTACTTAACTACCCCCTATCAGGAGAGACCTCAGGGCTGCATCTTTTGAGCGCAGTACTGAGCCTGAAAACCGTTTACAACCCCAGTTACAAGTAAAACTAGCTAAAATGTGCCTGGCTGCTGTTCACTGAAAAGCTTATTCTGGGTACATTTTTGGTATACATTTGCTTCTGCCGGGTCAGCTGAGCAGTGAGATTCTACTTAACTACCTCCTATCAGGAGAGACCTCAGGGCTGCATCTTTTGAGTGCAGTACTGAGCCTGAAAAGCGTTTACAACCCCACTTACAAGTAAAACTAGCTAAAATGTGCCTGGCTGCTGTTCACTGAAAAGCTAATTCTGGGTACATTTTTGGTATACATTTGCTTCTGCCGGGTCAGCTGAGCAGTGAATTTCTACTTAACTACCACCTATCAGGAGAGACCTCAGGGCTGCATCTTTTGAGCGCAGTACTGAGCCTGAAAAGCGTTTACAACCCCACTTACAAGTAAAACTAGCTAAAATGTGCCTGGCTGCTGTTCACTGAAAAGCTCATTCTGGGTACATTTTTGGTATACATTTGCTTCTACCGGGTCAGCTGAGCAGTGAATTTCTACTTAACTACCCCCTATCAGGAGAGACCTCAGGGCTGCATCTTTTGAGCGCAGTACTGAGCCTGAAAAGCCTTTCCAACCCCACTTACAAGTAAAACTAGCTAAAATGTGCCTGGCTGCTGTTCACTGAAAACCTCATTCTGGGTACATTTTTGGTATACATTTGCTTCTGCCGGGTCAGCTGAGCAGTGAATTTCTACTTAACTACCCCCTATCAGGAGAGACCTCAGGGCTGCATCTTTTGAGCGCAGTACTGAGCCTGAAAAGAGTTTACAACCCCACTTACAAGTAAAACTAGCTAAAATGTGCCTGGCTGCTGTTCACTGAAAAGCTCATTCTGGGTACATTTTTGGTATACATTTGCTTCTGCCGGGTCAGCTGAGCAGTGAATTTCTACTTAACTACCTCCTATCAGGAGAGACCCCAGGGCTGCATCTTTTGAGCGCAGTACTGAGCCTGAAAAGCGTTTACAACCCCACTTACAAGTAAAACTAGCTAAAATGTGCCTGGCTGCTGTTCACTGAAAAGCTCATTCTGGGTACATTTTTGGTGTACATTTGCTTCTGCCGGGTCAGCTGAGCAGTGAATTTCTACTTAACTACCTCCTATCAGGAGAGACCTCAGGGCTGCATCTTTTGAGCGCAGTACTGAGCCTGAAAAGCGTTTACAACCCCAGTCACAAGTAAAACTAGCTAAAATGTGCCTGGCTGCTGTTCACTGAAAAGCTCATTCTGGGTACATTTTTGGTATACATTTGCTTCTGCCGGGTCAGCTGAGCAGTGAATTTCTACTTAACTACCTCCTATCAGGAGAGACCTCAGGGCTGCATCTTTTGAGCGCAGTACTGAGCCTGAAAACCGTTTACAACCCCAGTTACAAGTAAAACTAGCTAAAATGTGCCTAGCTGCTATTCACTGAAAAGCTCATTCTGGGTACATTTTTGGTATACATTTGCTTCTGCCGGGTCAGCTGAGCAGTGAATTTCTACTTAACTACCTCCTATCAGGAGAGACCTCAGGGCTGCATCTTTTGAGCGCAGTACTGAGCCTGAAAACCGTTTACAACCCCACTTACAAGTAAAACTAGCTAAAATGTGCCTGGCTGCTGTTCACTGAAAAGCTTATTCTGGGTACATTTTTGGTATACATTTGCTTCTGCCGGGTCAGCTGAGCAGTGAATTTCTACTTAACTACCCCCTATCAGGAGAGACCTCAGGGCTGCATCTTTTGAGCGCAGTACTGAGCCTGAAAAGCGTTTACAACCCCAGTTACAAGTAAAACTAGCTAAAATGTGCCTGGCTGCTGTTCACTGAAAAGCTCATTCTGGGTACATTTTTGGTATACATTTGCTTCTGCCGGGTCAGCTGAGCAGTGAATTTCTACTTAACTACCTCCTATCAGGAGAGACCTCAGGGCTGCATCTTTTGAGCGCAGTACTGAGCCTGAAAAGCGTTTACAACCCCACTTACAAGTAAAACTAGCTAAAATGTGCCTGGCTGCTGTTCACTGAAAAGCTCATTCTGGGTACATTTTTGGTATACATTTGCTTCTGCCGGGTCAGCTGAGCCGTGAATTTCTACTTAACTACCCCCTATCAGGAGAGACCTCAGGGCTGCATCTTTTGAGCGCAGTACTGAGCCTGAAAAGCCTTTCCAACCCCACTTACAAGTAAAACTAGCTAAAATGTGCCTGGCTGCTGTTCACTGAAAAGCTCATTCTGGGTACATTTTTGGTATACATTTGCTTCTGCCGGGTCAGCTGAGCAGTGAATTTCTACTTAACTACCCCCTATCAGGAGAGACCTCAGGGCTGCATCTTTTGAGCGCAGTACTGAGCCTGAAAAGCGTTTACAACCCCACTTACAAGTAAAACTAGCTAAAATGTGCCTGGCTGCTGTTCACTGAAAAGCTCATTCTGGGTACATTTTTGGTATACATTTGCTTCTGCCGGGTCAGCTGAGCAGTGAATTTCTACTTAACTACCCCCTATCAGGAGAGACCTCAGGGCTGCATCTTTTGAGCGCAGTACTGAGCCTGAAAACCGTTTCCAACCCCATTTACAAGTAAAACTAGTTAAAATGTGCCTGGCTGCTGTTCACTGAAAAGCTCATTCTGGGTACATTTTTGGTCTACATTTGCTTCTGCCGGGTCAGCTGAGCAGTGAATTTCTACTTAACTACCCCCTATCAGGAGAGACCTCAGGGCTGCATCTTTTGAGCGCAGTACTGAGCCTGAAAAGCGTTTACAACCCCAGTTACAAGTAAAACTAGCTAAAATGTGCCTGGCTGCTGTTCACTGAAAAGCTCATTCTGGGTACATTTTTGGTATACATTTGCTTCTGCCGGGTCAGCTGAGCAGTGAATTTCTACTTAACTACCCACTATCAGGAGAGACCTCAGGGCTGCATCTTTTGAGCGCAGTACTGAGCCTGTAAAGAGTTTACAACCCCACTTACAAGTAAAACTAGCTAAAATGTGCCTGGCTGCTGTTCACTGAAAAGCTCATTCTGGGTACATTTTTGGTATACATTTGCTTCTGCCGGGTCAGCTGAGCAGTGAATTTCTACTTAACTACCACCTATCAGGAGAGACCTCAGGGCTGCATCTTTTGAGCGCAGTACTGAGCCTGAAAAGCGTTTACAACCCCACTTACAAGTAAAACTAGCTAAAATGTGCCTGGCTGCTGTTCACTGAAAAGCTCATTCTGGGTACATTTTTGGTATACATTTGCTTCTGCCGGGTCAGCTGAGCAGTGAATTTCTACTTAACTACCTCCTATCAGGAGAGACCTCAGGGCTGCATCTTTTGAGCGCAGTACTGAGCCTGAAAAGCGTTTCCAACCCCACTTACAAGTAAAACTAGCTAAAATGTGCCTGGCTGCTGTTCACTGAAAAGCTCATTCTGGGTACATTTTTGGTATACATTTGCTTCTGCCGGGTCAGCTGAGCAGTGAATTTCTACTTAACTACCTCCTATCAGGAGAGACCTCAGGGCTGCATCTTTTGAGCGCAGTACTGAGCCTGAAAAGCGTTTACAACCCCAGTTACAAGTAAAACTAGCTAAAATGTGCCTGGCTGCTGTTCACTGAAAAGCTCATTCTGGGTACATTTTTGGTATACATTTGCTTCTGCCGGGTCAGCTGAGCAGTGAATTTCTACTTAACTACCTCCTATCAGGAGAGACCTCAGGGCTGCATCTTTTGAGCGCAGTACTGAGCCTGAAAAGCGTTTACAACCCCAGTCACAAGTAAAACTAGCTAAAATGTGCCTGGCTGCTGTTCACTGAAAAGCTCATTCTGGGTACATTTTTGGTATACATTTGCTTCTGCCGGGTCAGCTGAGCAGTGAATTTCTACTTAACTACCCCCTATCAGGAGAGACCTCAGGGCTGCATCTTTTGAGCGCAGTACTGAGCCTGAAAAGCGTTTACAACCCCAGTTACAAGTAAAACTAGCTAAAATGTGCCTGGCTGCTGTTCACTGAAAAGCTCATTCTGGGTACATTTTTGGTATACATTTGCTTCTGCCGGGTCAGCTGAGCAGTGAATTTCTACTTAACTACCCACTATCAGGAGAGACCTCAGGGCTGCATCTTTTGAGCGCAGTACTGAGCCTGAAAAGAGTTTACAACCCCACTTACAAGTAAAACTAGCTAAAATGTGCCTGGCTGCTGTTCACTGAAAAGCTCATTCTGGGTACATTTTTGGTATACATTTGCTTCTGCCGGGTCAGCTGAGCAGTGAATTTCTACTTAACTACCACCTATCAGGAGAGACCTCAGGGCTGCATCTTTTGAGCGCAGTACTGAGCCTGAAAAGCGTTTACAACCCCACTTACAAGTAAAACTAGCTAAAATGTGCCTGGCTGCTGTTCACTGAAAAGCTCATTCTGGGTACATTTTTGGTATACATTTGCTTCTGCCGGGTCAGCTGAGCAGTGAATTTCTACTTAACTACCTCCTAACAGGAGAGACCTCAGGGCTGCATCTTTTGAGCGCAGTACTGAGCCTGAAAAGCGTTTCCAACCCCCACTTACAAGTAAAACTAGCTAAAATGTGCCTGGCTGCTGTTCACTGAAAAGCTCATTCTGGGTACATTTTTGGTATACATTTGCTTCTGCCGGGTCAGCTGAGCAGTGAATTTCTACTTAACTACCTCCTATCAGGAGAGACCTCAGGGCTGCATCTTTTGAGCGCAGTACTGAGCCTGAAAAGCGTTTACAACCCCAGTTACAAGTAAAACTAGCTAAAATGTGCCTGGCTGCTGTTCACTGAAAAGCTCATTCTGGGTACATTTTTGGTATACATTTGCTTCTGCCGGGTCAGCTGAGCAGTGAATTTCTACTTAACTACCTCCTATCAGGAGAGACCTCAGGGCTGCATCTTTTGAGCGCAGTACTGAGCCTGAAAAGCGTTTACAACCCCAGTTACAAGTAAAACTAGCTAAAATGTGCCTGGCTGCTGTTCACTGAAAAGCTCATTCTGGGTACATTTTTGGTATACATTTGCTTCTGCCGGGTCAGCTGAGCAGTGAATTTCTACTTAACTACCCCCTATCAGGAGAGACCTCAGGGCTGCATCTTTTGAGCGCAGTACTGAGCCTGAAAACCGTTTACAACCCCAGTTACAAGTAAAACTAGCTAAAATGTGCCTGGCTGCTGTTGACTGAAAAGCTTATTCTGGGTACATTTTTGGTATACATTTGCTTCTGCCGGGTCAGCTGAGCAGTGAGATTCTACTTAACTACCTCCTATCAGGAGAGACCTCAGGGCTGCATCTTTTGAGTGCAGTACTGAGCCTGAAAAGCGTTTACAACCCCACTTACAAGTAAAACTAGCTAAAATGTGCCTGGCTGCTGTTCACTGAAAAGCTAATTCTGGGTACATTTTTGGTATACATTTGCTTCTGCCGGGTCAGCTGAGCAGTGAATTTCTACTTAACTACCACCTATCAGGAGAGACCTCAGGGCTGCATCTTTTGAGCGCAGTACTGAGCCTGAAAAGCGTTTACAACCCCACTTACAAGTAAAACTAGCTAAAATGTGCCTGGCTGCTGTTCACTGAAAAGCTCATTCTGGGTACATTTTTGGTATACATTTGCTTCTACCGGGTCAGCTGAGCAGTGAATTTCTACTTAACTACCCCCTATCAGGAGAGACCTCAGGGCTGCATCTTTTGAGCGCAGTACTGAGCCTGAAAAGCCTTTCCAACCCCACTTACAAGTAAAACTAGCTAAAATGTGCCTGGCTGCTGTTCACTGAAAACCTCATTCTGGGTACATTTTTGGTATACATTTGCTTCTGCCGGGTCAGCTGAGCAGTGAATTTCTACTTAACTACCCCCTATCAGGAGAGACCTCAGGGCTGCATCTTTTGAGCGCAGTATTGAGCCTGAAAAGAGTTTACAACCCCACTTACAAGTAAAACTAGCTAAAATGTGCCTGGCTGCTGTTCACTGAAAAGCTCATTCTGGGTACATTTTTGGTATACATTTGCTTCTGCCGGGTCAGCTGAGCAGTGAATTTCTACTTAACTACCTCCTATCAGGAGAGACCCCAGGGCTGCATCTTTTGAGCGCAGTACTGAGCCTGAAAAGCGTTTACAACCCCACTTACAAGTAAAACTAGCTAAAATGTGCCTGGCTGCTGTTCACTGAAAAGCTCATTCTGGGTACATTTTTGGTGTACATTTGCTTCTGCCGGGTCAGCTGAGCAGTGAATTTCTACTTAACTACCTCCTATCAGGAGAGACCTCAGGGCTGCATCTTTTGAGCGCAGTACTGAGCCTGAAAAGCGTTTACAACCCCAGTCACAAGTAAAACTAGCTAAAATGTGCCTGGCTGCTGTTCACTGAAAAGCTCATTCTGGGTACATTTTTGGTATACATTTGCTTCTGCCGGGTCAGCTGAGCAGTGAATTTCTACTTAACTACCTCCTATCAGGAGAGACCTCAGGGCTGCATCTTTTGAGCGCAGTACTGAGCCTGAAAACCGTTTACAACCCCAGTTACAAGTAAAACTAGCTAAAATGTGCCTAGCTGCTATTCACTGAAAAGCTCATTCTGGGTACATTTTTGGTATACATTTGCTTCTGCCGGGTCAGCTGAGCAGTGAATTTCTACTTAACTACCTCCTATCAGGAGAGACCTCAGGGCTGCATCTTTTGAGCGCAGTACTGAGCCTGAAAACCGTTTACAACCCCACTTACAAGTAAAACTAGCTAAAATGTGCCTGGCTGCTGTTCACTGAAAAGCTTATTCTGGGTACATTTTTGGTATACATTTGCTTCTGCCGGGTCAGCTGAGCAGTGAATTTCTACTTAACTACCCCCTATCAGGAGAGACCTCAGGGCTGCATCTTTTGAGCGCAGTACTGAGCCTGAAAAGCGTTTACAACCCCAGTTACAAGTAAAACTAGCTAAAATGTGCCTGGCTGCTGTTCACTGAAAAGCTCATTCTGGGTACATTTTTGGTATACATTTGCTTCTGCCGGGTCAGCTGAGCAGTGAATTTCTACTTAACTACCCCCTATCAGGAGAGACCTCAGGGCTGCATCTTTTGAGCGCAGTACTGAGCCTGAAAAGCGTTTACAACCCCAGTTACAAGTAAAACTAGCTAAAATGTGCCTGGCTGCTGTTCACTGAAAAGCTCATTCTGGGTACATTTTTGGTATACATTTGCTTCTGCCGGGTCAGCTGAGCAGTGAATTTCTACTTAACTACCTCCTATCAGGAGAGACCTCAGGGCTGCATCTTTTGAGCGCAGTACTGAGCCTGAAAAGCGTTTACAACCCCACTTACAAGTAAAACTAGCTAAAATGTGCCTGGCTGCTGTTCACTGAAAAGCTCATTCTGGGTACATTTTTGGTATACATTTGCTTCTGCCGGGTCAGCTGAGCCGTGAATTTCTACTTAACTACCCCCTATCAGGAGAGACCTCAGGGCTGCATCTTTTGAGCGCAGTACTGAGCCTGAAAAGCCTTTCCAACCCCACTTACAAGTAAAACTAGCTAAAATGTGCCTGGCTGCTGTTCACTGAAAAGCTCATTCTGGGTACATTTTTGGTATACATTTGCTTCTGCCGGGTCAGCTGAGCAGTGAATTTAAACTTAACTACCCCCTATCAGGAGAGACCTCAGGGCTGCATCTTTTGAGCGCAGTACTGAGCCTGAAAAGCGTTTACAACCCCACTTACAAGTAAAACTAGCTAAAATGTGCCTGGCTGCTGTTCACTGAAAAGCTCATTCTGGGTACATTTTTGGTATACATTTGCTTCTGCCGGGTCAGCTGAGCAGTGAATTTCTACTTAACTACCCCCTATCAGGAGAGACCTCAGGGCTGCATCTTTTGAGCGCAGTACTGAGCCTGAAAACCGTTTCCAACCCCATTTACAAGTAAAACTAGTTAAAATGTGCCTGGCTGCTGTTCACTGAAAAGCTCATTCTGGGTACATTTTTGGTCTACATTTGCTTCTGCCGGGTCAGCTGAGCAGTGAATTTCTACTTAACTACCCCCTATCAGGAGAGACCTCAGGGCTGCATCTTTTGAGCGCAGTACTGAGTCTGAAAAGCGTTTACAACCCCAGTTACAAGTAAAACTAGCTAAAATGTGCCTGGCTGCTGTTCACTGAAAAGCTCATTCTGGGTACATTTTTGGTATACATTTGCTTCTGCCGGGTCAGCTGAGCAGTGAATTTCTACTTAACTACCCACTATCAGGAGAGACCTCAGGGCTGCATCTTTTGAGCGCAGTACTGAGCCTGTAAAGAGTTTACAACCCCACTTACAAGTAAAACTAGCTAAAATGTGCCTGGCTGCTGTTCACTGAAAAGCTCATTCTGGGTACATTTTTGGTATACATTTGCTTCTGCCGGGTCAGCTGAGCAGTGAATTTCTACTTAACTACCACCTATCAGGAGAGACCTCAGGGCTGCATCTTTTGAGCGCAGTACTGAGCCTGAAAAGCGTTTACAACCCCACTTACAAGTAAAACTAGCTAAAATGTGCCTGGCTGCTGTTCACTGAAAAGCTCATTCTGGGTACATTTTTGGTATACATTTGCTTCTGCCGGGTCAGCTGAGCAGTGAATTTCTACTTAACTACCTCCTATCAGGAGAGACCTCAGGGCTGCATCTTTTGAGCGCAGTACTGAGCCTGAAAAGCGTTTCCAACCCCACTTACAAGTAAAACTAGCTAAAATGTGCCTGGCTGCTGTTCACTGAAAAGCTCATTCTGGGTACATTTTTGGTATACATTTGCTTCTGCCGGGTCAGCTGAGCAGTGAATTTCTACTTAACTACCTCCTATCAGGAGAGACCTCAGGGCTGCATCTTTTGAGCGCAGTACTGAGCCTGAAAAGCGTTTACAACCCCAGTTACAAGTAAAACTAGCTAAAATGTGCCTGGCTGCTGTTCACTGAAAAGCTCATTCTGGGTACATTTTTGGTATACATTTGCTTCTGCCGGGTCAGCTGAGCAGTGAATTTCTACTTAACTACCTCCTATCAGGAGAGACCTCAGGGCTGCATCTTTTGAGCGCAGTACTGAGCCTGAAAAGCGTTTACAACCCCAGTCACAAGTAAAACTAGCTAAAATGTGCCTGGCTGCTGTTCACTGAAAAGCTCATTCTGGGTACATTTTTGGTATACATTTGCTTCTGCCGGGTCAGCTGAGCAGTGAATTTCTACTTAACTACCCCCTATCAGGAGAGACCTCAGGGCTGCATCTTTTGAGCGCAGTACTGAGCCTGAAAACCGTTTACAACCCCAGTTACAAGTAAAACTAGCTAAAATGTGCCTGGCTGCTGTTCACTGAAAAGCTCATTCTGGGTACATTTTTGGTATACATTTGCTTCTGCCGGGTCAGCTGAGCAGTGAATTTCTACTTAACTACCTCCTATCAGGAGAGACCTCAGGGCTGCATCTTTTGAGTGCAGTACTGAGCCTGAAAAGCGTTTACAACCCCACTTACAAGTAAAACTAGCTAAAATGTGCCTGGCTGCTGTTCACTGAAAAGCTAATTCTGGGTACATTTTTGGTATACATTTGCTTCTGCCGGGTCAGCTGAGCAGTGAATTTCTACTTAACTACCTCCTATCAGGAGAGACCTCAGGGCTGCATCTTTTGAGCGCAGTACTGAGCCTGAAAAGCGTTTACAACCCCACTTACAAGTAAAACTAGCTAAAATGTGCCTGGCTGCTGTTCACTGAAAAGCTCATTCTGGGTACATTTTTGGTATACATTTGCTTCTGCCGGGTCAGCTGAGCAGGGAATTTCTACTTAACTACCCCCTATCAGGAGAGACCTCAGGGCTGCATCTTTTGAGCGCAGTACTGAGCCTGAAAAGCCTTTCCAACCCCACTTACAAGTAAAACTAGCTAAAATGTGCCTGGCTGCTGTTCACTGAAAAGCTCATTCTGGGTACATTTTTGGTATACATTTGCTTCTGCCGGGTCAGCTGAGCAGTGAATTTCTACTTAACTACCTCCTATCAGGAGAGACCTCAGGGCTGCATCTTTTGAGCGCAGTACTGAGCCTGAAAAGCGTTTACAACCCCAGTCACAAGTAAAACTAGCTAAAATGTGCCTGGCTGCTGTTCACTGAAAAGCTCATTCTGGGTACATTTTTGGTATACATTTGCTTCTGCCGGGTCAGCTGAGCAGTGAATTTCTACTTAACTACCCCCTATCAGGAGAGACCTCAGGGCTGCATCTTTTGAGCGCAGTACTGAGCCTGAAAAGCCTTTCCAACCCCACTTACAAGTAAAACTAGCTAAAATGTGCCTGGCTGCTGTTCACTGAAAAGCTCATTCTGGGTACATTTTTGGTATACATTTGCTTCTGCCGGGTCAGCTGAGCAGTGAATTTCTACTTAACTACCCCATATCAGGAGAGACCTCAGGGCTGCATCTTTTGAGCGCAGTACTGAGCCTGAAAAGCGTTTACAACCCCACTTACAAGTAAAACTAGCTAAAATGTGCCTGGCTGCTGTTCACTGAAAAGCTCATTCTGGGTACATTTTTGGTATACATTTGCTTCTGCCGGGTCAGCTGAGCAGTGAATTTCTACTTAACTACCCCCTATCAGGAGAGACCTCAGGGCTGCATCTTTTGAGCGCAGTACTGAGCCTGAAAACCGTTTCCAACCCCATTTACAAGTAAAACTAGTTAAAATGTGCCTGGCTGCTGTTCACTGAAAAGCTCATTCTGGGTACATTTTTGGTCTACATTTGCTTCTGCCGGGTCAGCTGAGCAGTGAATTTCTACTTAACTACCCCCTATCAGGAGAGACCTCAGGGCTGCATCTTTTGAGCGCAGTACTGAGCCTGAAAAGCGTTTACAACCCCAGTTACAAGTAAAACTAGCTAAAATGTGCCTGGCTGCTGTTCACTGAAAAGCTCATTCTGGGTACATTTTTGGTATACATTTGCTTCTGCCGGGTCAGCTGAGCAGTGAATTTCTACTTAACTACCCACTATCAGGAGAGACCTCAGGGCTGCATCTTTTGAGCGCAGTACTGAGCCTGAAAAGAGTTTACAACCCCACTTACAAGTAAAACTAGCTAAAATGTGCCTGGCTGCTGTTCACTGAAAAGCTCATTCTGGGTACATTTTTGGTATACATTTGCTTCTGCCGGGTCAGCTGAGCAGTGAATTTCTACTTAACTACCACCTATCAGGAGAGACCTCAGGGCTGCATCTTTTGAGCGCAGTACTGAGCCTGAAAAGCGTTTACAACCCCACTTACAAGTAAAACTAGCTAAAATGTGCCTGGCTGCTGTTCACTGAAAAGCTCATTCTGGGTACATTTTTGGTATACATTTGCTTCTGCCGGGTCAGCTGAGCAGTGAATTTCTACTTAACTACCTCCTATCAGGAGAGACCTCAGGGCTGCATCTTTTGAGCGCAGTACTGAGCCTGAAAACCGTTTACAACCCCAGTTACAAGTAAAACTAGCTAAAATGTGCCTGGCTGCTGTTCACTGAAAAGCTTATTCTGGGTACATTTTTGGTATACATTTGCTTCTGCCGGGTCAGCTGAGCAGTGAATTTCTACTTAACTACCTCCTATCAGGAGAGACCTCAGGGCTGCATCTTTTGAGTGCAGTACTGAGCCTGAAAAGCGTTTACAACCCCACTTACAAGTAAAACTAGCTAAAATGTGCCTGGCTGCTGTTCACTGAAAAGCTAATTCTGGGTACATTTTTGGTATACATTTGCTTCTGCCGGGTCAGCTGAGCAGTGAATTTCTACTTAACTACCTCCTATCAGGAGAGACCTCAGGGCTGCATCTTTTGAGCGCAGTACTGAGCCTGAAAAGCGTTTACAACCCCACTTACAAGTAAAACTAGCTAAAATGTGCCTGGCTGCTGTTCACTGAAAAGCTCATTCTGGGTACATTTTTGGTATACATTTGCTTCTGCCGGGTCAGCTGAGCAGTGAATTTCTACTTAACTACCCCCTATCAGGAGAGACCTCAGGGCTGCATCTTTTGAGCGCAGTACTGAGCCTGAAAAGCCTTTCCAACCCCACTTACAAGTAAAACTAGCTAAAATGTGCCTGGCTGCTGTTCACTGAAAAGCTCATTCTGGGTACATTTTTGGTATACATTTGCTTCTGCCGGGTCAGCTGAGCAGTGAATTTCTACTTAACTACCCCCTATCAGGAGAGACCTCAGGGCTGCATCTTTTGAGCGCAGTACTGAGCCTGAAAAGCGTTTACAACCCCACTTACAAGTAAAACTAGCTAAAGTGTGCCTGGCTGCTGTTCACTGAAAAGCTCATTCTGGGTACATTTTTGGTATACATTTGCTTCTGCCGGGTCAGCTGAGCAGTGAATTTCTACTTAACTATCTCCTATCAGGAGAGACCTCAGGGCTGCATCTTTTGAGCGCAGTACTGAGCCTGAAAAACGTTTACAACCCCAGTTACAAGTAAAACTAGCTAAAATGTGCCTGGCTGCTATTCACTGAAAAGCTCATTCTGGGTACATTTTTGGTATACATTTGCTTCTGCCGGGTCAGCTGAGCAGTGAATTTCTACTTAACTACCTCCTATCAGGAGAGACCTCAGGGCTGCATCTTTTGAGCGCAGTACTGAGCCTGAAAACCGTTTACAACCCCAGTTACAAGTAAAACTAGCTAAAATGTGCCTGGCTGCTATTCACTGAAAAGCTCATTCTGGGTACATTTTTGGTATACATTTGCTTCTGCCGGTCAGCTGAGCAGTGAATTTCTACTTAACTACCTCCTATCAGGAGAGACCTCATGTCTGCATCTTTTGAGTGCAGTACTGAGCCTGAAAAGCGTTTACAACCCCACTTACAAGTAAAACTAGCTAAAATGTGCCTGGCTGCTGTTCACTGAAAAGCTAATTCTGGGTACATTTTTGGTATACATTTGCTTCTGCCGGGTCAGCTGAGCAGTGAATTTCTACTTAACTACCTCCTATCAGGAGAGACCTCAGGGCTGCATCTTTTGAGCGCAGTACTGAGCCTGAAAAGCGTTTACAACCCCACTTACAAGTAAAACTAGCTAAAATGTGCCTGGCTGCTGTTCACTGAAAAGCTCATTCTGGGTACATTTTTGGTATACATTTGCTTCTGCCGGGTCAGCTGAGCCGTGAATTTTTACTTAACTACCCCCTATCAGGAGAGACCTCAGGGCTGCATCTTTTGAGCGCAGTACTGAGCCTGAAAAGCCTTTCCAACCCCACTTACAAGTAAAACTAGCTAAAATGTGCCTGGCTGCTGTTCACTGAAATCTCATTCTGGGTACATTTTTGGTATACATTTGCTTCTGCCGGGTCAGCTGAGCAGTGAATTTCTACTTAACTACCCCATATCAGGAGAGACCTCAGGGCTGCATCTTTTGAGCGCAGTACTGAGCCTGAAAAGCGTTTACAACCCCACTTACAAGTAAAACTAGCTAAAATGTGCCTGGCTGCTGTTCACTGAAAAGCTCATTCTGGGTACATTTTTGGTATACATTTGCTTCTGCCGGGTCAGCTGAGCAGTGAATTTCTACTTAACTACCCCCTATCAGGAGAGACCTCAGGGCTGCATCTTTTGAGCGCAGTACTGAGCCTGAAAACCGTTTCCAACCCCATTTACAAGTAAAACTAGTTAAAATGTGCCTGGCTGCTGTTCACTGAAAAGCTCATTCTGGGTACATTTTTGGTCTACATTTGCTTCTGCCGGGTCAGCTGAGCAGTGAATTTCTACTTAACTACCCCCTATCAGGAGAGACCTCAGGGCTGCATCTTTTGAGCGCAGTACTGAGCCTGAAAAGTGTTTACAACCCCAGTTACAAGTAAAACTAGCTAAAATGTGCCTGGCTGCTGTTCACTGAAAAGCTCATTCTGGGTACATTTTTGGTATACATTTGCTTCTGCCGGGTCAGCTGAGCAGTGAATTTCTACTTAACTACCCACTATCAGGAGAGACCTCAGGGCTGCATCTTTTGAGCGCAGTACTGAGCCTGAAAAGAGTTTACAACCCCACTTACAAGTAAAACTAGCTAAAATGTGCCTGGCTGCTGTTCACTGAAAAGCTCATTCTGGGTACATTTTTGGTATACATTTGCTTCTGCCGGGTCAGCTGAGCAGTGAATTTCTACTTAACTACCACCTATCAGGAGAGACCTCAGGGCTGCATCTTTTGAGCGCAGTACTGAGCCTGAAAAGCGTTTACAACCCCACTTACAAGTAAAACTAGCTAAAATGTGCCTGGCTGCTGTTCACTGAAAAGCTCATTCTGGGTACATTTTTGGTATACATTTGCTTCTGCCGGGTCAGCTGAGCAGTGAATTTCTACTTAACTACCTCCTAACAGGAGAGACCTCAGGGCTGCATCTTTTGAGCGCAGTACTGAGCCTGAAAAGCGTTTCCAACCCCACTTACAAGTAAAACTAGCTAAAATGTGCCTGGCTGCTGTTCACTGAAAAGCTCATTCTGGGTACATTTTTGGTATACATTTGCTTCTGCCGGGTCAGCTGAGCAGTGAATTTCTACTTAACTACCTCCTATCAGGAGAGACCTCAGGGCTGCATCTTTTGAGCGCAGTACTGAGCCTGAAAAGCCTTTCCAACCCCACTTACAAGTAAAACTAGCTAAAATGTGCCTGGCTGCTGTTCACTGAAAAGCTCATTCTGGGTACATTTTTGGTATACATTTGCTTCTGCCGGGTCAGCTGAGCAGTGAATTTCTACTTAACTACCCCATATCAGGAGAGACCTCAGGGCTGCATCTTTTGAGCGCAGTACTGAGCCTGAAAAGCGTTTACAACCCCACTTACAAGTAAAACTAGCTAAAATGTGCCTGGCTGCTGTTCACTGAAAAGCTCATTCTGGGTACATTTTTGGTATACATTTGCTTCTGCCGGGTCAGCTGAGCAGTGAATTTCTACTTAACTACCCCCTATCAGGAGAGACCTCAGGGCTGCATCTTTTGAGCGCAGTACTGAGCCTGAAAACCGTTTCCAACCCCATTTACAAGTAAAACTAGTTAAAATGTGCCTGGCTGCTGTTCACTGAAAAGCTCATTCTGGGTACATTTTTGGTCTACATTTGCTTCTGCCGGGTCAGCTGAGCAGTGAATTTCTACTTAACTACCCCCTATCAGGAGAGACCTCAGGGCTGCATCTTTTGAGAGCAGTACTGAGCCTGAAAAGCGTTTACAACCCCAGTTACAAGTAAAACTAGCTAAAATGTGCCTGGCTGCTGTTCACTGAAAAGCTCATTCTGGGTACATTTTTGGTATACATTTGCTTCTGCCGGGTCAGCTGAGCAGTGAATTTCTACTTAACTACCCACTATCAGGAGAGACCTCAGGGCTGCATCTTTTGAGCGCAGTACTGAGCCTGAAAAGAGTTTACAACCCCACTTACAAGTAAAACTAGCTAAAATGTGCCTGGCTGCTGTTCACTGAAAAGCTCATTCTGGGTACATTTTTGGTATACATTTGCTTCTGCCGGGTCAGCTGAGCAGTGAATTTCTACTTAACTACCACCTATCAGGAGAGACCTCAGGGCTGCATCTTTTGAGCGCAGTACTGAGCCTGAAAAGCGTTTACAACCCCACTTACAAGTAAAACTAGCTAAAATGTGCCTGGCTGCTGTTCACTGAAAAGCTCATTCTGGGTACATTTTTGGTATACATTTGCTTCTGCCGGGTCAGCTGAGCAGTGAATTTCTACTTAACTACCTCCTAACAGGAGAGACCTCAGGGCTGCATCTTTTGAGCGCAGTACTGAGCCTGAAAAGCGTTTCCAACCCCACTTACAAGTAAAACTAGCTAAAATGTGCCTGGCTGCTGTTCACTGAAAAGCTCATTCTGGGTACATTTTTGGTATACATTTGCTTCTGCCGGGTCAGCTGAGCAGTGAATTTCTACTTAACTACCTCCTATCAGGAGAGACCTCAGGGCTGCATCTTTTGAGCGCAGTACTGAGCCTGAAAAGCGTTTACAACCCCAGTTACAAGTAAAACTAGCTAAAATGTGCCTGGCTGCTGTTCACTGAAAAGCTCATTCTGGGTACATTTTTGGTATACATTTGCTTCTGCCGGGTCAGCTGAGCAGTGAATTTCTACTTAACTACCTCCTATCAGGAGAGACCTCAGGGCTGCATCTTTTGAGCGCAGTACTGAGCCTGAAAAGCGTTTACAACCCCAGTTACAAGTAAAACTAGCTAAAATGTGCCTGGCTGCTGTTCACTGAAAAGCTCATTCTGGGTACATTTTTGGTATACATTTGCTTCTGCCGGGTCAGCTGAGCAGTGAATTTCTACTTAACTACCCCCTATCAGGAGAGACCTCAGGGCTGCATCTTTTGAGCGCAGTACTGAGCCTGAAAACCGTTTACAACCCCAGTTACAAGTAAAACTAGCTAAAATGTGCCTGGCTGCTGTTCACTGAAAAGCTTATTCTGGGTACATTTTTGGTATACATTTGCTTCTGCCGGGTCAGCTGAGCAGTGAGATTCTACTTAACTACCTCCTATCAGGAGAGACCTCAGGGCTGCATCTTTTGAGTGCAGTACTGAGCCTGAAAAGCGTTTACAACCCCACTTACAAGTAAAACTAGCTAAAATGTGCCTGGCTGCTGTTCACTGAAAAGCTAATTCTGGGTACATTTTTGGTATACATTTGCTTCTGCCGGGTCAGCTGAGCAGTGAATTTCTACTTAACTACCACCTATCAGGAGAGACCTCAGGGCTGCATCTTTTGAGCGCAGTACTGAGCCTGAAAAGCGTTTACAACCCCACTTACAAGTAAAACTAGCTAAAATGTGCCTGGCTGCTGTTCACTGAAAAGCTCATTCTGGGTACATTTTTGGTATACATTTGCTTCTACCGGGTCAGCTGAGCAGTGAATTTCTACTTAACTACCCCCTATCAGGAGAGACCTCAGGGCTGCATCTTTTGAGCGCAGTACTGAGCCTGAAAAGCCTTTCCAACCCCACTTACAAGTAAAACTAGCTAAAATGTGCCTGGCTGCTGTTCACTGAAAAGCTCATTCTGGGTACATTTTTGGTATACATTTGCTTCTGCCGGGTCAGCTGAGCAGTGAATTTCTACTTAACTACCCCCTATCAGGAGAGACCTCAGGGCTGCATCTTTTGAGCGCAGTACTGAGCCTGAAAAGAGTTTACAACCCCACTTACAAGTAAAACTAGCTAAAATGTGCCTGGCTGCTGTTCACTGAAAAGCTCATTCTGGGTACATTTTTGGTATACATTTGCTTCTGCCGGGTCAGCTGAGCAGTGAATTTCTACTTAACTACCTCCTATCAGGAGAGACCCCAGGGCTGCATCTTTTGAGCGCAGTACTGAGCCTGAAAAGCGTTTACAACCCCACTTACAAGTAAAACTAGCTAAAATGTGCCTGGCTGCTGTTCACTGAAAAGCTCATTCTGGGTACATTTTTGGTGTACATTTGCTTCTGCCGGGTCAGCTGAGCAGTGAATTTCTACTTAACTACCTCCTATCAGGAGAGACCTCAGGGCTGCATCTTTTGAGCGCAGTACTGAGCCTGAAAAGCGTTTACAACCCCAGTCACAAGTAAAACTAGCTAAAATGTGCCTGGCTGCTGTTCACTGAAAAGCTCATTCTGGGTACATTTTTGGTATACATTTGCTTCTGCCGGGTCAGCTGAGCAGTGAATTTCTACTTAACTACCTCCTATCAGGAGAGACCTCAGGGCTGCATCTTTTGAGCGCAGTACTGAGCCTGAAAACCGTTTACAACCCCAGTTACAAGTAAAACTAGCTAAAATGTGCCTAGCTGCTATTCACTGAAAAGCTCATTCTGGGTACATTTTTGGTATACATTTGCTTCTGCCGGGTCAGCTGAGCAGTGAATTTCTACTTAACTACCTCCTATCAGGAGAGACCTCAGGGCTGCATCTTTTGAGCGCAGTACTGAGCCTGAAAACCGTTTACAACCCCACTTACAAGTAAAACTAGCTAAAATGTGCCTGGCTGCTGTTCACTGAAAAGCTCATTCTGGGTACATTTTTGGTATACATTTGCTTCTGCCGGGTCAGCTGAGCAGTGAATTTCTACTTAACTACCCCCTATCAGGAGAGACCTCAGGGCTGCATCTTTTGAGCGCAGTACTGAGCCTGAAAAGCGTTTACAACCCCAGTTACAAGTAAAACTAGCTAAAATGTGCCTGGCTGCTGTTCACTGAAAAGCTCATTCTGGGTACATTTTTGGTATACATTTGCTTCTGCCGGGTCAGCTGAGCAGTGAATTTCTACTTAACTACCCCCTATCAGGAGAGACCTCAGGGCTGCATCTTTTGAGCGCAGTACTGAGCCTGAAAAGCGTTTACAACCCCAGTTACAAGTAAAACTAGCTAAAATGTGCCTGGCTGCTGTTCACTGAAAAGCTCATTCTGGGTACATTTTTGGTATACATTTGCTTCTGCCGGGTCAGCTGAGCAGTGAATTTCTACTTAACTACCTCCTATCAGGAGAGACCTCAGGGCTGCATCTTTTGAGCGCAGTACTGAGCCTGAAAAGCGTTTACAACCCCACTTACAAGTAAAACTAGCTAAAATGTGCCTGGCTGCTGTTCACTGAAAAGCTCATTCTGGGTACATTTTTGGTATACATTTGCTTCTGCCGGGTCAGCTGAGCCGTGAATTTCTACTTAACTACCCCCTATCAGGAGAGACCTCAGGGCTGCATCTTTTGAGCGCAGTACTGAGCCTGAAAAGCCTTTCCAACCCCACTTACAAGTAAAACTAGCTAAAATGTGCCTGGCTGCTGTTCACTGAAAAGCTCATTCTGGGTACATTTTTGGTATACATTTGCTTCTGCCGGGTCAGCTGAGCAGTGAATTTCTACTTAACTACCCCCTATCAGGAGAGACCTCAGGGCTGCATCTTTTGAGCGCAGTACTGAGCCTGAAAAGCGTTTACAACCCCACTTACAAGTAAAACTAGCTAAAATGTGCCTGGCTGCTGTTCACTGAAAAGCTCATTCTGGGTACATTTTTGGTATACATTTGCTTCTGCCGGGTCAGCTGAGCAGTGAATTTCTACTTAACTACCCCCTATCAGGAGAGACCTCAGGGCTGCATCTTTTGAGCGCAGTACTGAGCCTGAAAACCGTTTCCAACCCCATTTACAAGTAAAACTAGTTAAAATGTGCCTGGCTGCTGTTCACTGAAAAGCTCATTCTGGGTACATTTTTGGTCTACATTTGCTTCTGCCGGGTCAGCTGAGCAGTGAATTTCTACTTAACTACCCCCTATCAGGAGAGACCTCAGGGCTGCATCTTTTGAGCGCAGTACTGAGCCTGAAAAGCGTTTACAACCCCAGTTACAAGTAAAACTAGCTAAAATGTGCCTGGCTGCTGTTCACTGAAAAGCTCATTCTGGGTACATTTTTGGTATACATTTGCTTCTGCCGGGTCAGCTGAGCAGTGAATTTCTACTTAACTACCCACTATCAGGAGAGACCTCAGGGCTGCATCTTTTGAGCGCAGTACTGAGCCTGTAAAGAGTTTACAACCCCACTTACAAGTAAAACTAGCTAAAATGTGCCTGGCTGCTGTTCACTGAAAAGCTCATTCTGGGTACATTTTTGGTATACATTTGCTTCTGCCGGGTCAGCTGAGCAGTGAATTTCTACTTAACTACCACCTATCAGGAGAGACCTCAGGGCTGCATCTTTTGAGCGCAGTACTGAGCCTGAAAAGCGTTTACAACCCCACTTACAAGTAAAACTAGCTAAAATGTGCCTGGCTGCTGTTCACTGAAAAGCTCATTCTGGGTACATTTTTGGTATACATTTGCTTCTGCCGGGTCAGCTGAGCAGTGAATTTCTACTTAACTACCTCCTATCAGGAGAGACCTCAGGGCTGCATCTTTTGAGCGCAGTACTGAGCCTGAAAAGCGTTTCCAACCCCACTTACAAGTAAAACTAGCTAAAATGTGCCTGGCTGCTGTTCACTGAAAAGCTCATTCTGGGTACATTTTTGGTATACATTTGCTTCTGCCGGGTCAGCTGAGCAGTGAATTTCTACTTAACTACCTCCTATCAGGAGAGACCTCAGGGCTGCATCTTTTGAGCGCAGTACTGAGCCTGAAAAGCGTTTACAACCCCAGTTACAAGTAAAACTAGCTAAAATGTGCCTGGCTGCTGTTCACTGAAAAGCTCATTCTGGGTACATTTTTGGTATACATTTGCTTCTGCCGGGTCAGCTGAGCAGTGAATTTCTACTTAACTACCTCCTATCAGGAGAGACCTCAGGGCTGCATCTTTTGAGCGCAGTACTGAGCCTGAAAAGCGTTTACAACCCCAGTCACAAGTAAAACTAGCTAAAATGTGCCTGGCTGCTGTTCACTGAAAAGCTCATTCTGGGTACATTTTTGGTATACATTTGCTTCTGCCGGGTCAGCTGAGCAGTGAATTTCTACTTAACTACCCCCTATCAGGAGAGACCTCAGGGCTGCATCTTTTGAGCGCAGTACTGAGCCTGAAAACCGTTTACAACCCCAGTTACAAGTAAAACTAGCTAAAATGTGCCTGGCTGCTGTTCACTGAAAAGCTCATTCTGGGTACATTTTTGGTATACATTTGCTTCTGCCGGGTCAGCTGAGCAGTGAATTTCTACTTAACTACCTCCTATCAGGAGAGACCTCAGGGCTGCATCTTTTGAGTGCAGTACTGAGCCTGAAAAGCGTTTACAACCCCACTTACAAGTAAAACTAGCTAAAATGTGCCTGGCTGCTGTTCACTGAAAAGCTAATTCTGGGTACATTTTTGGTATACATTTGCTTCTGCCGGGTCAGCTGAGCAGTGAATTTCTACTTAACTACCTCCTATCAGGAGAGACCTCAGGGCTGCATCTTTTGAGCGCAGTACTGAGCCTGAAAAGCGTTTACAACCCCACTTACAAGTAAAACTAGCTAAAATGTGCCTGGCTGCTGTTCACTGAAAAGCTCATTCTGGGTACATTTTTGGTATACATTTGCTTCTGCCGGGTCAGCTGAGCAGGGAATTTCTACTTAACTACCCCCTATCAGGAGAGACCTCAGGGCTGCATCTTTTGAGCGCAGTACTGAGCCTGAAAAGCCTTTCCAACCCCACTTACAAGTAAAACTAGCTAAAATGTGCCTGGCTGCTGTTCACTGAAAAGCTCATTCTGGGTACATTTTTGGTATACATTTGCTTCTGCCGGGTCAGCTGAGCAGTGAATTTCTACTTAACTACCTCCTATCAGGAGAGACCTCAGGGCTGCATCTTTTGAGCGCAGTACTGAGCCTGAAAAGCGTTTACAACCCCAGTCACAAGTAAAACTAGCTAAAATGTGCCTGGCTGCTGTTCACTGAAAAGCTCATTCTGGGTACATTTTTGGTATACATTTGCTTCTGCCGGGTCAGCTGAGCAGTGAATTTCTACTTAACTACCCCCTATCAGGAGAGACCTCAGGGCTGCATCTTTTGAGCGCAGTACTGAGCCTGAAAACCGTTTACAACCCCAGTTACAAGTAAAACTAGCTAAAATGTGCCTGGCTGCTGTTCACTGAAAAGCTCATTCTGGGTAAATTTTTGGTATACATTTGCTTCTGCCGGGTCAGCTGAGCAGTGAATTTCTACTTAACTACCTCCTATCAGGAGAGACCTCAGGGCTGCATCTTTTGAGCGCAGTACTGAGCCTGAAAACCGTTTACAACCCCAGTTACAAGGAAAACTAGCTAAAATGTGCCTGGCTGCTATTCACTGAAAAGCTCATTCTGGGTACATTTTTGGTATACATTTGCTTCTGCCGGGTCAGCTGAGCAGTGAATTTCTACTTAACTACCTCCTATCAGGAGAGACCTCAGGGCTGCATCTTTTGAGTGCAGTACTGAGCCTGAAAAGCGTTTACAACCCCACTTACAAGTAAAACTAGCTAAAATATGCCTGGCTAGTGTTCACTGAAAAGCTAATTCTGGGTACATTTTTGGTATACATTTGCTTCTGCCGGGTCAGCTGAGCAGTGAATTTCTACTTAACTACCTCCTATCAGGCGAGACCTCAGGGCTGCATCTTTTGAGCGCAGTACTGAGCCTGAAAGACGTTTACAACCCCACTTACAAGTAAAACTAGCTAAAATGTGCCTGGCTGCTTTTCACTGAAAAGCTCATTCTGGGTACATTTTTGGTATACATTTGCTTCTGCCGGGTCAGCTGAGCAGTGAATTTCTACTTAACTACCCCCTATCAGGAGAGACCTCAGGGCTGCATCTTTTGAGCGCAGTACTGAGCCTGAAAAGCGTTTACAACCCCACTTACAAGTAAAACTAGCTAAAATGTGCCTGGCTGCTGTTCACTGAAAAGCTCATTCTGGGTACATTTTTGGTATACATTTGCTTCTGCCGGGTCAGCTGAGCAGTGAATTTCTACTTAACTACCCCCTATCAGGAGAGACCTCAGGGCTGCATCTTTTGAGCGCAGTACTGAGCCTCAAAACCGTTTCCAACCCCATTTACAAGTAAAACTAGCTAAAATGTGCCTGGCTGCTGTTCACTGAAAAGCTCATTCTGGGTACATTTTTGGTATACATTTGCTTCTGCCGGGTCAGCTGAGCAGTGAATTTCTACTTAACTACCCCCTATCAGGAGAGACCTCAGGGCTGCATCTTTTGAGCGCAGTACTGAGCCTGAAAAGCGTTTACAACCCCAGTTACAAGTAAAACTAGCTAAAATGTGCCTGGCTGCTGTTCACTGAAAAGCTCATTCTGGGTACATTTTTGGTATACATTTGCTTCTGCCGGGTCAGCTGAGCAGTGAATTTCTACTTAACTACCCACTATCAGGAGAGACCTCAGGGCTGCATCTTTTGAGCGCAGTACTGAGCCTGAAAAGAGTTTACAACCCCACTTACAAGTAAAACTAGCTAAAATGTGCCTGGCTGCTGTTCACTGAAAAGCTCATTCTGGGTACATTTTTGGTATACATTTGCTTCTGCCGGGTCAGCTGAGCAGTGAATTTCTACTTAACTACCTCCTATCAGGAGAGACCTCAGGGCTGCATCTTTTGAGCGCAGTACTGAGCCTGAAAAGCGTTTACAACCCCACTTACAAGTAAAACTAGCTAAAATGTGCCTGGCTGCTGTTCACTGAAAAGCTCATTCTGGGTACATTTTTGGTATACATTTGCTTCTGCCGGGTCAGCTGAGCAGTGAATTTCTACTTAACTACCTCCTATCAGGAGAGACCTCAGGGCTGCATCTTTTGAGCGCAGTACTGAGCCTGAAAAGCGTTTACAACCCCACTTACAAGTAAAACTAGCTAAAATGTGCCTGGCTGCTGTTCACTGAAAAGCTCATTCTGGGTACATTTTTGGTATACATTTGCTTCTGCCGGGTCAGCTGAGCAGTGAATTTCTACTTAACTACCCCCTATCAGGAGAGACCTCAGGGCTGCATCTTTTGAGCGCAGTAATGAGCCTGAAAAACGTTTACAACCCCAGTTACAAGTAAAACTAGCTAAAATGTGCCTGGCTGCTGTTCACTGAAAAGCTCATTCTGGGTACATTTTTGGTATACATTTGCTTCTGCCGGGTCAGCTGAGCAGTGAATTTCTACTTAACTACCTCCTATCAGGAGAGACCTCAGGGCTGCATCTTTTGAGCGCAGTACTGAGCCTGAAAACCGTTTACAACCCCAGTTACAAGTAAAACTAGCTAAAATGTGCCTGGCTGCTATTCACTGAAAAGCTCATTCTGGGTACATTTTTGGTATACATTTGCTTCTGCCGGGTCAGCTGAGCAGTGAATTTCTACTTAACTACCTCCTATCAGGAGAGACCTCAGGGCTGCATCTTTTGAGTGCAGTACTGAGCCTGAAAAGCATTTACAACCCCACTTACAAGTAAAACTAGCTAAAATGTGCCTGGCTGCTGTTCACTGAAAAGCTAATTCTGGGTACATTTTTGGTATACATTTGCTTCTGCCGGGTCAGCTGAGAAGTGAATTTCTACTTAACTACCTCCTATCAGGAGAGACCTCAGGGCTGCATCTTTTGAGCGCAGTACTGAGCCTGAAAACCGTTTACAACCCCAGTTACAAGTAAAACTAGCTAAAATGTGCCTGGCTGCTGTTCACTGAAAAGCTCATTCTGGGTAAATTTTTGGTATACATTTGCTTCTGCCGGGTCAGCTGAGCAGTGAATTTCTACTTAACTACCTCCTATCAGGAGAGACCTCAGGGCTGCATCTTTTGAGCGCAGTACTGAGCCTGAAAACCGTTTACAACCCCAGTTACAAGGAAAACTAGCTAAAATGTGCCTGGCTGCTATTCACTGAAAAGCTC
Source organism: Lissotriton vulgaris (assembly GCF_964263255.1). NCBI lineage: Eukaryota > Metazoa > Chordata > Amphibia > Caudata > Salamandridae > Lissotriton > Lissotriton vulgaris. Next base: position 133,429 of record NW_028241457.1, on the reverse strand, counting down.
ATTCTGGGTACATTTTTGGTATACATTTGCTTCTGCCGGGTCAGCTGAGCAGTGAATTTCTACTTAACTACCTCCTATCAGGAGAGACCTCAGGGCTGCATCTTTTGAGTGCAGTACTGAGCCTGAAAAGCGTTTACAACCCCACTTACAAGTAAAACTAGCTAAAATATGCCTGGCTAGTGTTCACTGAAAAGCTAATTCTGGGTACATTTTTGGTATACATTTGCTTCTGCCGGGTCAGCTGAGCAGTGAATTTCTACTTAACTACCTCCTATCAGGAGAGACCTCAGGGCTGCATCTTTTGAGCGCAGTACTGAGCCTGAAAGACGTTTACAACCCCACTTACAAGTAAAACTAGCTAAAATGTGCCTGGCTGCTTTTCACTGAAAAGCTCATTCTGGGTACATTTTTGGTATACATTTGCTTCTGCCGGGTCAGCTGAGCAGTGAATTTCTACTTAACTACCCCCTATCAGGAGAGACCTCAGGGCTGCATCTTTTGAGCGCAGTACTGAGCCTGAAAAGCGTTTACAACCCCAGTTACAAGTAAAACTAGCTAAAATGTGCCTGGCTGCTGTTCACTGAAAAGCTCATTCTGGGTACATTTTTGGTATACATTTGCTTCTGCCGGGTCAGCTGAGCAGTGAATTTCTACTTAACTACCCCCTATCAGGAGAGACCTCAGGGCTGCATCTTTTGAGCGCAGTACTGAGCCTGAAAAGCGTTTACAACCCCACTTACAAGTAAAACTAGCTAAAATGTGCCTGGCTGCTGTTCACTGAAAAGCTCATTCTGGGTACATTTTTGGTATACATTTGCTTCTGCCGGGTCAGCTGAGCAGTGAATTTCTACTTAACTACCCCCTATCAGGAGAGACCTCAGGGCTGCATCTTTTGAGCGCAGTACTGAGCCTCAAAACCGTTTCCAACCCCATTTACAAGTAAAACTAGCTAAAATGTGCCTGGCTGCTGTTCACTGAAAAGCTCATTCTGGGTACATTTTTGGTATACATTTGCTTCTGCCGGGTCAGCTGAGCAGTGAATTTCTACTTAACTACCCCCTATCAGGAGAGACCTCAGGGCTGCATCTTTTGAGCGCAGTACTGAGCCTGAAAAGCGTTTACAACCCCAGTTACAAGTAAAACTAGCTAAAATGTGCCTGGCTGCTGTTCACTGAAAAGCTCATTCTGGGTACATTTTTGGTATACATTTGCTTCTGCCGGGTCAGCTGAGCAGTGAATTTCTACTTAACTACCCACTATCAGGAGAGACCTCAGGGCTGCATCTTTTGAGCGCAGTACTGAGCCTGAAAAGAGTTTACAACCCCACTTACAAGTAAAACTAGCTAAAATGTGCCTGGCTGCTGTTCACTGAAAAGCTCATTCTGGGTACATTTTTGGTATACATTTGCTTCTGCCGGGTCAACTGAGCAGTGAATTTCTACTTAACTACCTCCTATCAGGGAGACCTCAGGGCTGCATCTTTTGAGCGCAGTACTGAGCCTGAAAAGCGTTTACAACCCCACTTACAAGTAAAACTAGCTAAAATGTGCCTGTCTGCTGTTCACTGAAAAGCTCATTCTGGGTACATTTTTGGTATACATTTGCTTCTGCCGGGTCAGCTGAGCAGTGAATTTCTACTTAACTACCTCCTATCAGGAGAGACCTCAGGGCTGCATCTTTTGAGCGCAGTACTGAGCCTGAAAAGCGTTTACAACCCCACTTACAAGTAAAACTAGCTAAAATGTGCCTGGCTGCTGTTCACTGAAAAGCTCATTCTGGGTACATTTTTGGTATACATTTGCTTCTGCCGGGTCAGCTGAGCAGTGAATTTCTACTTAACTACCCCCTATCAGGAGAGACCTCAGGGCTGCATCTTTTGAGCGCAGTACTGAGCCTGAAAAACGTTTACAACCCCAGTTACAAGTAAAACTAGCTAAAATGTGCCTGGCTGCTGTTCACTGAAAAGCTCATTCTGGGTACATTTTTGGTATACATTTGCTTCTGCCAGGTCAGCTGAGCAGTGAATTTCTACTTAACTACCTCCTATCAGGAGAGACCCTAGGGCTGCATCTTTTGAGCGCAGTACTGAGCCTGAAAACCGTTTACAACCCCAGTTACAAGTAAAACTAGCTAAAATGTGCCTGGCTGCTATTCACTGAAAAGCTCATTCTGGGTACATTTTTGGTATACATTTGCTTCTGCCGGGTCAGCTGAGCAGTGAATTTCTACTTAACTACCTCCTATCAGGAGAGACCTCAGGGCTGCATCTTTTGAGTGCAGTACTGAGCCTGAAAAGCATTTACAACCCCACTTACAAGTAAAACTAGCTAAAATGTGCCTGGCTGCTGTTCACTGAAAAGCTAATTCTGGGTACATTTTTGGTATACATTTGCTTCTGCCGGGTCAGCTGAGAAGTGAATTTCTACTTAACTACCTCCTATCAGGAGAGACCTCAGGGCTGCATCTTTTGAGCGCAGTACTGAGCCTGAAAAGCGTTTACAACCCCACTTACAAGTAAAACTAGCTAAAATGTGCCTGGCTGCTGTTCACTGAAAAGCTCATTCTGGGTACATTTTTGGTATACATTTGCTTCTGCCGGGTCAGCTGAGCCGTGAATTTCTACTTAACTACCCCCTATCAGGAGAGACCTCAGGGTTGCATTTTTGAGCGCAGTACTGAGCCTGAAAAGCCTTTCCAACCCCACTTACAAGTAAAACTAGCTAAAATGTGCCTGGCTGCTGTTCACTGAAAAGCTCATTCTGGGTACATTTTTGGTATACATTTGCTTCTGCCGGGTCAGCTGAGCAGTGAATTTCTACTTAACTACCCCCTATCAGGAGAGACCTCAGGGCTGCATCTTTTGAGCGCAGTACTGAGCCTGAAAAGCGTTTACAACCCCACTTACAAGTAAAACTAGCTAAAATGTGCCTGGCTGCTGTTCACTGAAAAGCTCATTCTGGGTACATTTTTGGTATACATTTGCTTCTGCCGGGTCAGCTGAGCAGTGAATTTCTACTTAACTACCTCCTATCAGGAGAGACCTCAGGGCTGCATCTTTTGAGCGCAGTACTGAGCCTGAAAAGCGTTTACAACCCCACTTACAAGTAAAACTAGCTAAAATGTGCCTGGCTGCTGTTCACTGAAAAGCTCATTCTGGGTACATTTTTGGTATACATTTGCTTCTGCCGGGTCAGCTGAGCAGTGAATTTCTACTTAACTACCACCTATCAGGAGAGACCTCAGGGCTGCATCTTTTGAGCGCAGTACTGAGCCTGAAAAGCGTTTACAACCCCACTTACAAGTAAAACTAGCTAAAATGTGCCTGGCTGCTGTTCACTGAAAAGCTTATTCTGGGTACATTTTTGGTATACATTTGCTTCTGCCGGGTCAGCTGAGCAGTGAATTTCTACTTAACTACCCCCTATCAGGAGAGACCTCAGGGCTGCATCTTTTGAGCGCAGTACTGAGCCTCAAAACCGTTTCCAACCCCATTTACAAGTAAAACTAGCTAAAATGTGCCTGGCTGCTGTTCACTGAAAAGCTCATTCTGGGTACATTTTTGGTATACATTTGCTTCTGCCGGGTCAGCTGAGCAGTGAATTTCTACTTAACTACCCCCTATCAGGAGAGACCTCAGGGCTGCATCTTTTGAGCACAGTACTGAGCCTGAAAAGCGTTTACAACCCCAGTTACAAGTAAAACTAGCTAAAATGTGCCTGGCTGCTGTTCACTGAAAAGCTCATTCTGGGTACATTTTTGGTATACATTTGCTTCTGCCGGGTCAGCTGAGCAGTGAATTTCTACTTAACTACCCACTATCAGGAGAGACCTCAGGGCTGCATCTTTTGAGCGCAGTACTGAGCCTGAAAAGAGTTTACAACCCCACTTACAAGTAAAACTAGCTAAAATGTGCCTGGCTGCTGTTCACTGAAAAGCTCATTCTGGGTACATTTTTGGTATACATTTGCTTCTGCCGGGTCAGCTGAGCAGTGAATTTCTACTTAACTACCTCCTATCAGGAGAGACCTCAGGGCTGCATCTTTTGAGCGCAGTACTGAGCCTGAAAAGCGTTTACAACCCCACTTACAAGTAAAACTAGCTAAAATGTGCCTGGCTGCTGTTCACTGAAAAGCTCATTCTGGGTACATTTTTGGTATACATTTGCTTCTGCCGGGTCAGCTGAGCAGTGAATTTCTACTTAACTACCTCCTATCAGGAGAGACCTCAGGGCTGCATCTTTTGAGCGCAGTACTGAGCCTGAAAAGCGTTTACAACCCCACTTACAAGTAAAACTAGCTAAAGTGTGCCTGGCTGCTGTTCACTGAAAAGCTCATTCTGGGTACATTTTTGGTATACATTTGCTTCTGCCGGGTCAGCTGAGCAGTGAATTTCTACTTAACTATCTCCTATCAGGAGAGACCTCAGGGCTGCATCTTTTGAGCGCAGTACTGAGCCTGAAAAGCGTTTCCAACCCCACTTACAAGTAAAACTAGCTAAAATGTGCCTGGCTGCTGTTCACTGAAAAGCTCATTCTGGGTACATTTTTGGTATACATTTGCTTCTGCCGGGTCAGCTGAGCAGTGAATTTCTACTTAACTACCCCCTATCAGGAGACACCTCAGGGCTGCATCTTTTGAGCACAGTACCGAGCCTGAAAAACGTTTACAACCCCAGTTACAAGTAAAACTAGCTAAAATGTGCCTGGCTGCTGTTCACTGAAAAGCTCATTCTGGGTACATTTTTGGTATACATTTGCTTCTGCCGGGTCAGCTGAGCAGTGAATTTCTACTTAACTACCTCCTATCAGGAGAGACCTCAGGGCTGCATCTTTTGAGCGCAGTACTGAGCCTGAAAACCGTTTGCAACCCCAGTTACAAGTAAAACTAGCTAAAATGTGCCTGGCTGCTATTCACTGAAAAGCTCATTCTGGGTACATTTTTGGTATACATTTGCTTCTGCCGGGTCAGCTGAGCAGTGAATTTCTACTTAACTACCTCCTATCAGGAGAGACCTCAAGGCTGCATCTTTTGAGTGCAGTACTGAGCCTGAAAAGCGTTTACAACCCCACTTACAAGTAAAACTAGCTAAAATGTGCCTGGCTGCTGTTCACTGAAAAGCTAATTCTGGGTACATTTTTGGTATACATTTGCTTCTGCCGGGTCAGCTGAGCAGTGAATTTCTACTTAACTACCTCCTATCAGGAGAGACCTCAGGGCTGCATCTTTTGAGCGCAGTACTGAGCCTGAAAAGCGTTTACAACCCCACTTACAAGTAAAACTAGCTAAAATGTGCCTGGCTGCTGTTCACTGAAAAGCTCATTCTGGGTACATTTTTGGTATACATTTGCTTCTGCCGGGTCAGCTGAGCCGTGAATTTCTACTTAACTACCCCCTATCAGGAGAGACCTCAGGGCTGCATCTTTTGAGCGCAGTACTGAGCCTGAAAAGCCTTTCCAACCCCACTTACAAGTAAAACTAGCTAAAATGTGCCTGGCTGCTGTTCACTGAAAAGCTCATTCTGGGTACATTTTTGGTACACATTTGCTTCTGCCGGGTCAGCTGAGCAGTGAATTTCTACTTAACTACCCCCTATCAGGAGAGACCTCAGGGCTGCATCTTTTGAGCGCAGTACTGAGCCTGAAAAGCGTTTACAACCCCACTTACAAGTAAAACTAGCTAAAATGTGCCTGGCTGCTGGTCACTGAAAAGCTCATTCAGGGTACATTTTTGGTATACATTTGCTTCTGCCGGGTCAGCTGAGCAGTGAATTTCTACTTAACTACCCCCTATCAGGAGAGACCTCAGGGCTGCATCTTTTGAGCTCAGTACTGAGCCTGAAAACCGTTTCCAACCCCATTTACAAGTAAAACTAGTTAAAATGTGCCTGGCTGCTGTTCACTGAAAAGCTCATTCTGGGTACATTTTTGGTCTACATTTGCTTCTGCCGGGTCAGCTGAGCAGTGAATTTCTACTTAACTACCCCCTATCAGGAGAGACCTCAGGGCTGCATCTTTTGAGCGCAGTACTGAGCCTGAAAAGCGTTTACAACCCCAGTTACAAGTAAAACTAGCTAAAATGTGCCTGGCTGCTGTTCACTGAAAAGCTCATTCTGGGTACATTTTTGGTATACATTTGCTTCTGCCGGGTCAGCTGAGCAGTGAATTTCTACTTAACTACCCACTATCAGGAGAGACCTCAGGGCTGCATCTTTTGAGCGCAGTACTGAGCCTGAAAAGAGTTTACAACCCCACTTACAAGTAAAACTAGCTAAAATGTGCCTGGCTGCTGTTCACTGAAAAGCTCATTCTGGGTACATTTTTGGTATACATTTGCTTCTGCCGGGTCAGCTGAGCAGTGAATTTCTACTTAACTACCACCTATCAGGAGAGACCTCAGGGCTGCATCTTTTGAGCGCAGTACTGAGCCTGAAAAGCGTTTACAACCCCACTTACAAGTAAAACTAGCTAAAATGTGCCTGGCTGCTGTTCACTGAAAAGCTCATTCTGGGTACATTTTTGGTATACATTTGCTTCTGCCGGGTCAGCTGAGCAGTGAATTTCTACTTAACTACCTCCTATCAGGAGAGACCTCAGGGCTGCATCTTTTGAGCGCAGTACTGAGCCTGAAAAGCGTTTACAACCCCACTTACAAGTAAAACTAGCTAAAATGTGCCTGGCTGCTGTTCACTGAAAAGCTCATTCTGGGTACATTTTTGGTATACATTTGCTTCTGCCGGGTCAGCTGAGCAGTGAATTTCTACTTAACTACCTCCTATCAGGAGAGACCTCAGGGCTGCATCTTTTGAGCGTATTACTGAGCCTGAAAAGCGTTTACAACCCCACTTACAAGTAAAACTAGCTAAAATGTGCCTGGCTGCTGTTCACTGAAAAGCTCATTCTGGGTACATTTTTGGTATACATTTGCTTCTGCCGGGTCAGCTGAGCAGTGAATTTCTACTTAACTACCCCCTATCAGGAGAGACCTCAGGGCTGCATCTTTTGAGCGCAGTACTGAGCCTGAAAACCGTTTACAACCCCAGTTACAAGTAAAACTAGCTAAAATGTGCCTGGCTGCTGTTCACTGAAAAGCTCATTCTGGGTACATTTTTGGTATACATTTGCTTCTGCCGGGTCAGCTGAGCAGTGAATTTCTACTTAACTACCTCCTATCAGGAGAGACCTCAGGGCTGCATCTTTTGAGCGCAGTACTGAGCCTGAAAAGCGTTTACAACCCCAGTTACAAGTAAAACTAGCTAAAATGTGCCTGGCTGCTGTTCACTGAAAAGCTCATTCTGGGTACATTTTTGGTATACATTTGCTTCTGCCGGGTCAGCTGAGCAGTGAATTTCTACTTAACTACCTCCTATCAGGAGAGACCTCAGGGCTGCATCTTTTGAGCGCAGTACTGAGCCTGAAAAGCGTTTACAACCCCACTTACAAGTAAAACTAGCTAAAATGTGCCTGGCTGCTGTTCACTGAAAAGCTCATTCTGGGTACATTTTTGGTATACATTTGCTTCTGCCGGGTCAGCTGAGCAGTGAATTTCTACTTAACTACCCCCTATCAGGAGAGACCTCAGGGCTGCATCTTTTGAGCGCAGTACTGAGCCTGAAAACTGTTTACAACCCCAGTTACAAGTAAAACTAGCTAAAATGTGCCTGGCTGCTGTTCACTGAAAAGCTCATTCTGGGTACATTTTTGGTATACATTTGCTTCTGCCGGGTCAGCTGAGCAGTGAATTTCTACTTAACTACCTCCTATCAGGAGAGACCTCAGGGCTGCATCTTTTGAGTGCAGTACTGAGCCTGAAAAGCGTTTACAACCCCACTTACAAGTAAAACTAGCTAAAATGTGCCTGGCTGCTGTTCACTGAAAAGCTAATTCTGGGTACATTTTTGGTATACATTTGCTTCTGCCGGGTCAGCTGAGCAGTGAATTTCTACTTAACTACCCACTATCAGGAGAGACCTCAGGGCTGCATCTTTTGAGCGCAGTACTGAGCCTGAAAAGAGTTTACAACCCCACTTACAAGTAAAACTAGCTAAAATGTGCCTGGCTGCTGTTCACTGAAAAGCTCATTCTGGGTACATTTTTGGTATACATTTGCTTCTGCCGGGTCAGCTGAGCAGTGAATTTCTACTTAACTACCTCCTATCAGGAGAGACCTCAGGGCTGCATCTTTTGAGCGCAGTACTGAGCCTGAAAAGCGTTTACAACCCCACTTACAAGTAAAACTAGCTAAAGTGTGCCTGGCTGCTGTTCACTGAAAAGCTCATTCTGGGTACATTTTTGGTATACATTTGCTTCTGCTGGGTCAGCTGAGCAGTGAATTTCTACTTAACTATCTCCTATCAGGAGAGACCTCAGGGCTGCATCTTTTGAGCGCAGTACTGAGCCTGAAAAGCGTTTCCAACCCCAATTACAAGTAAAACTAGCTAAAATGTGCCTGGCTGCTGTTCACTGAAAAGCTCATTCTGGGCACATTTTTGGTACACATTTGCTTCTGCCGGGTCAGCTGAGCAGTGAATTTCTACTTAACTACCCCCTATCAGGAGAGACCTCAGGGCTGCATCTTTTGAGCGCAGTACTGAGCCTGAAAAGCGTTTACAACCCCACTTACAAGTAAAACTAGCTAAAATGTGCCTGGCTGCTGGTCACTGAAAAGCTCATTCAGGGTACATTTTTGGTATACATTTGCTTCTGCCGGGTCAGCTGAGCAGTGAATTTCTACTTAACTACCCCCTATCAGGAGAGACCTCAGGGCTGCATCTTTTGAGCGCAGTACTGAGCCTGAAAACCGTTTCCAACCCCATTTACAAGTAAAACTAGTTAAAATGTGCCTGGCTGCTGGTCACTGAAAAGCTCATTCTGGGTACATTTTTGGTCTACATTTGCTTCTGCCGGGTCAGCTGAGCAGTGAATTTCTACTTAACTACCCCCTATCAGGAGAGACCTCAGGGCTGCATCTTTTGAGCGCAGTACTGAGCCTGAAAAGTGTTTACAACCCCAGTTACAAGTAAAACTAGCTAAAATGTGCCTGGCTGCTGTTCACTGAAAAGCTCATTCTGGGTACATTTTTGGTATACATTTGCTTCTGCCGGGTCAGCTGAGCAGTGAATTTCTACTTAACTACCCACTATCAGGAGAGACCTCAGGGCTGCATCTTTTGAGCGCAGTACTGAGCCTGAAAAGAGTTTACAACCCCACTTACAAGTAAAACTAGCTAAAATGTGCCTGGCTGCTTTTCACTGAAAAGCTCATTCTGGGTACATTTTTGGTATACATTTGCTTCTGCCGGGTCAGCTGAGCAGTGAATTTCTACTTAACTATCTCCTATCAGGAGAGACCTCAGGGCTGCATCTTTTGAGCGCAGTACTGAGCCTGAAAAGCGTTTCCAACCCCAATTACAAGTAAAACTAGCTAAAATGTGCCTGGCTGCTGTTCACTGAAAAGCTCATTCTGGGCACATTTTTGGTACACATTTGCTTCTGCCGGGTCAGCTGAGCAGTGAATTTCTACTTAACTACCCCCTATCAGGAGAGACCTCAGGGCTGCATCTTTTGAGCGCAGTACTGAGCCTGAAAAGCGTTTACAACCCCACTTACAAGTAAAACTAGCTAAAATGTGCCTGGCTGCTGGTCACTGAAAAGCTCATTCAGGGTACATTTTTGGTATACATTTGCTTCTGCCGGGTCAGCTGAGCAGTGAATTTCTACTTAACTACCCCCTATCAGGAGAGACCTCAGGGCTGCATCTTTTGAGCGCAGTACTGAGCCTGAAAACCGTTTCCAACCCCATTTACAAGTAAAACTAGTTAAAATGTGCCTGGCTGCTGTTCACTGAAAAGCTCATTCTGGGTACATTTTTGGTCTACATTTGCTTCTGCCGGGTCAGCTGAGCAGTGAATTTCTACTTAACTACCCCCTATCAGGAGAGACCTCAGGGCTGCATCTTTTGAGCGCAGTACTGAGCCTGAAAAGCGTTTACAACCCCAGTTACAAGTAAAACTAGCTAAAATGTGCCTGGCTGCTGTTCACTGAAAAGCTCATTCTGGGTACATTTTTGGTATACATTTGCTTCTGCCGGGTCAGCTGAGCAGTGAATTTCTACTTAACTACCCACTATCAGGAGAGACCTCAGGGCTGCATCTTTTGAGCGCAGTACTGAGCCTGAAAAGAGTTTACAACCCCACTTACAAGTAAAACTAGCTAAAATGTGCCTGGCTGCTTTTCACTGAAAAGCTCATTCTGGGTACATTTTTGGTATACATTTGCTTCTGCCGGGTCAGCTGAGCAGTGAATTTCTACTTAACTACCCCCTATCAGGAGAGACCTCAGGGCTGCATCTTTTGAGCGCAGTACTGAGCCTGAAAAGCGTTTACAACCCCAGTTACAAGTAAAACTAGCTAAAATGTGCCTGGCTGCTGTTCACTGAAAAGCTCATTCTGGGTACATTTTTGGTATACATTTGCTTCTGCCGGGTCAGCTGAGCAGTGAATTTCTACTTAACTACCCCCTATCAGGAGAGACCTCAGGGCTGCATCTTTTGAGCGCAGTACTGAGCCTGAAAAGCGTTTACAACCCCACTTACAAGTAAAACTAGCTAAAATGTGCCTGGCTGCTGTTCACTGAAAAGCTCATTCTGGGTACATTTTTGGTATACATTTGCTTCTGCCGGGTCAGCTGAGCAGTGAATTTCTACTTAACTACCCCCTATCAGGAGAGACCTCAGGGCTGCATCTTTTGAGCGCAGTACTGAGCCTCAAAACCGTTTCCAACCCCATTTACAAGTAAAACTAGCTAAAATGTGCCTGGCTGCTGTTCACTGAAAAGCTCATTCTGGGTACATTTTTGGTATACATTTGCTTCTGCCGGGTCAGCTGAGCAGTGAATTTCTACTTAACTACCCCCTATCAGGAGAGACCTCAGGGCTGCATCTTTTGAGCGCAGTACTGAGCCTGAAAAGCGTTTACAACCCCAGTTACAAGTAAAACTAGCTAAAATGTGCCTGGCTGCTGTTCACTGAAAAGCTCATTCTGGGTACATTTTTGGTATACATTTGCTTCTGCCGGGTCAGCTGAGCAGTGAATTTCTACTTAACTACCCACTATCAGGAGAGACCTCAGGGCTGCATCTTTTGAGCGCAGTACTGAGCCTGAAAAGAGTTTACAACCCCACTTACAAGTAAAACTAGCTAAAATGTGCCTGGCTGCTGTTCACTGAAAAGCTCATTCTGGGTACATTTTTGGTATACATTTGCTTCTGCCGGGTCAGCTGAGCAGTGAATTTCTACTTAACTACCTCCTATCAGGAGAGACCTCAGGGCTGCATCTTTTGAGCGCAGTACTGAGCCTGAAAAGCGTTTACAACCCCACTTACAAGTAAAACTAGCTAAAATGTGCCTGGCTGCTGTTCACTGAAAAGCTCATTCTGGGTACATTTTTGGTATACATTTGCTTCTGCCGGGTCAGCTGAGCAGTGAATTTCTACTTAACTACCTCCTATCAGGAGAGACCTCAGGGCTGCATCTTTTGAGCGCAGTACTGAGCCTGAAAAGCGTTTACAACCCCACTTACAAGTAAAACTAGCTAAAATGTGCCTGGCTGCTGTTCACTGAAAAGCTCATTCTGGGTACATTTTTGGTATACATTTGCTTCTGCCGGGTCAGCTGAGCAGTGAATTTCTACTTAACTACCCCCTATCAGGAGAGACCTCAGGGCTGCATCTTTTGAGCGCAGTACTGAGCCTGAAAAACGTTTACAAACCCAGTTACAAGTAAAACTAGCTAAAATGTGCCTGGCTGCTGTTCACTGAAAAGCTCATTCTGGGTACATTTTTGGTATACATTTGCTTCTGCCGGGTCAGCTGAGCAGTGAATTTCTACTTAACTACCTCCTATCAGGAGAGACCTCAGGGCTGCATCTTTTGAGCGCAGTACTGAGCCTGAAAACCGTTTACAACCCCAGTTACAAGTAAAACTAGCTAAAATGTGCCTGGCTGCTATTCACTGAAAAGCTCATTCTGGGTACATTTTTGGTATACATTTGCTTCTGCCGGGTCAGCTGAGCAGTGAATTTCTACTTAACTACCTCCTATCAGGAGAGACCTCAGGGCTGCATCTTTTGAGTGCAGTACTGAGCCTGAAAAGCATTTACAACCCCACTTACAAGTAAAACTAGCTAAAATGTGCCTGGCTGCTGTTCACTGAAAAGCTAATTCTGGGTACATTTTTGGTATACATTTGCTTCTGCCGGGTCAGCTGAGAAGTGAATTTCTACTTAACTACCTCCTATCAGGAGAGACCTCAGGGCTGCATCTTTTGAGCGCAGTACTGAGCCTGAAAAGCGTTTACAACCCCACTTACAAGTAAAACTAGCTAAAATGTGCCTGGCTGCTGTTCACTGAAAAGCTCATTCTGGGTACATTTTTGGTATACATTTGCTTCTGCCGGGTCAGCTGAGCCGTGAATTTCTACTTAACTACCCCCTATCAGGAGAGACCTCAGGGCTGCATTTTTGAGCGCAGTACTGAGCCTGAAAAGCCTTTCCAACCCCACTTACAAGTAAAACTAGCTAAAATGTGCCTGGCTGCTGTTCACTGAAAAGCTCATTCTGGGTACATTTTTGGTATACATTTGCTTCTGCCGGGTCAGCTGAGCAGCAAATTTCTACTTAACTACCCCCTATCAGGAGAGACCTCAGGGCTGCATCTTTTGAGCGCAGTACTGAGCCTGAAAAGCGTTTACAACCCCACTTACAAGTAAAACTAGCTAAAATGTGCCTGGCTGCTGTTCACTGAAAAGCTCATTCTGGGTACATTTTTGGTATACATTTGCTTCTGCCGGGTCAGCTGAGCAGTGAATTTCTACTTAACTACCTCCTATCAGGAGAGACCTCAGGGCTGCATCTTTTGAACGCAGTACTGAGCCTGAAAAGCGTTTACAACCCCACTTACAAGTAAAACTAGCTAAAATGTGCCTGGCTGCTGTTCACTGAAAAGCTCATTCTGGGTACATTTTTGGTATACATTTGCTTCTGCCGGGTCAGCTGAGCAGTGAATTTCTACTTAACTACCACCTATCAGGAGAGACCTCAGGGCTGCATCTTTTGAGCGCAGTACTGAGCCTGAAAAGCGTTTACAACCACACTTACAAGTAAAACTAGCTAAAATGTGCCTGGCTGCTGTTCACTGAAAAGCTCATTCTGGGTACATTTTTGGTATACATTTGCTTCTGCCGGGTCAGCTGAGCAGTGAATTTCTACTTAACTACCCCCTATCAGGAGAGACCTCAGGGCTGCATCTTTTGAGCGCAGTACTGAGCCTCAAAACCGTTTCCAACCCCATTTACAAGTAAAACTAGCTAAAATGTGCCTGGCTGCTGTTCACTGAAAAGCTCATTCTGGGTACATTTTTGGTATACATTTGCTTCTGCCGGGTCAGCTGAGCAGTGAATTTCTACTTAACTACCCCCTATCAGGAGAGACCTCAGGGCTGCATCTTTTGAGCACAGTACTGAGCCTGAAAAGCGTTTACAACCCCAGTTACAAGTAAAACTAGCTAAAATGTGCCTGGCTGCTGTTCACTGAAAAGCTCATTCTGGGTACATTTTTGGTATACATTTGCTTCTGCCGGGTCAGCTGAGCAGTGAATTTCTACTTAACTACCCACTATCAGGAGAGACCTCAGGGCTGCATCTTTTGAGCGCAGTACTGAGCCTGAAAAGAGTTTACAACCCCACTTACAAGTAAAACTAGCTAAAATGTGCCTGGCTGCTGTTCACTGAAAAGCTCATTCTGGGTACATTTTTGGTATACATTTGCTTCTGCCGGGTCAGCTGAGCAGTGAATTTCTACTTAACTACCTCCTATCAGGAGAGACCTCAGGGCTGCATCTTTTGAGCGCAGTACTGAGCCTGAAAAGCGTTTACAACCCCACTTACAAGTAAAACTAGCTAAAATGTGCCTGGCTGCTGTTCACTGAAAAGCTCATTCTGGGTACATTTTTGGTATACATTTGCTTCTGCCGGGTCAGCTGAGCAGTGAATTTCTACTTAACTACCTCCTATCAGGAGAGACCTCAGGGCTGCATCTTTTGAGCGCAGTACTGAGCCTGAAAAGCGTTTACAACCCCACTTACAAGTAAAACTAGCTAAAGTGTGCCTGGCTGCTGTTCACTGAAAAGCTCATTCTGGGTACATTTTTGGTATACATTTGCTTCTGCCGGGTCAGCTGAGCAGTGAATTTCTACTTAACTATCTCCTATCAGGAGAGACCTCAGGGCTGCATCTTTTGAGCGCAGTACTGAGCCTGAAAAGCGTTTCCAACCCCACTTACAAGTAAAACTAGCTAAAATGTGCCTGGCTGCTGTTCACTGAAAAGCTCATTCTGGGTACATTTTTGGTATACATTTGCTTCTGCCGGGTCAGCTGAGCAGTGAATTTCTACTTAACTACCCCCTATCAGGAGAGACCTCAGGGCTGCATCTTTTGAGCGCAGTACTGAGCCTGAAAAACGTTTACAACCCCAGTTACAAGTAAAACTAGCTAAAATGTGCCTGGCTGCTGTTCACTGAAAAGCTCATTCTGGGTACATTTTTGGTATACATTTGCTTCTGCCGGGTCAGCTGAGCAGTGAATTTCTACTTAACTACCTCCTATCAGGAGAGACCTCAGGGCTGCATCTTTTGAGCGCAGTACTGAGCCTGAAAACCGTTTGCAACCCCAGTTACAAGTAAAACTAGCTAAAATGTGCCTGGCTGCTATTCACTGAAAAGCTCATTCTGGGTACATTTTTGGTATACATTTGCTTCTGCCGGGTCAGCTGAGCAGTGAATTTCTACTTAACTACCTCCTATCAGGAGAGACCTCAGGGCTGCATCTTTTGAGTGCAGTACTGAGCCTGAAAAGCGTTTACAACCCCACTTACAAGTAAAACTAGCTAAAATGTGCCTGGCTGCTGTTCACTGAAAAGCTAATTCTGGGTACATTTTTGGTATACATTTGCTTCTGCCGGGTCAGCTGAGCAGTGAATTTCTACTTAACTACCTCCTATCAGGAGAGACCTCAGGGCTGCATCTTTTGAGCGCAGTACTGAGCCTGAAAAGCGTTTACAACCCCACTTACAAGTAAAACTAGCTAAAATGTGCCTGGCTGCTGTTCACTGAAAAGCTCATTCTGGGTACATTTTTGGTATACATTTGCTTCTGCCGGGTCAGCTGAGCCGTGAATTTCTACTTAACTACCCCCTATCAGGAGAGACCTCAGGGCTGCATCTTTTGAGCGCAGTACTGAGCCTGAAAAGCCTTTCCAACCCCACTTACAAGTAAAACTAGCTAAAATGTGCCTGGCTGCTGTTCACTGAAAAGCTCATTCTGGGTACATTTTTGGTACACATTTGCTTCTGCCGGGTCAGCTGAGCAGTGAATTTCTACTTAACTACCCCCTATCAGGAGAGACCTCAGGGCTGCATCTTTTGAGCGCAGTACTGAGCCTGAAAAGCGTTTACAACCCCACTTACAAGTAAAACTAGCTAAAATGTGCCTGGCTGCTGGTCACTGAAAAGCTCATTCAGGGTACATTTTTGGTATACATTTGCTTCTGCCGGGTCAGCTGAGCAGTGAATTTCTACTTAACTACCCCCTATCAGGAGAGACCTCAGGGCTGCATCTTTTGAGCGCAGTACTGAGCCTGAAAACCGTTTCCAACCCCATTTACAAGTAAAACTAGTTAAAATGTGCCTGGCTGCTGTTCACTGAAAAGCTCATTCTGGGTACATTTTTGGTCTACATTTGCTTCTGCCGGGTCAGCTGAGCAGTGAATTTCTACTTAACTACCCCCTATCAGGAGAGACCTCAGGGCTGCATCTTTTGAGCGCAGTACTGAGCCTGAAAAGCGTTTACAACCCCAGTTACAAGTAAAACTAGCTAAAATGTGCCTGGCTGCTGTTCACTGAAAAGCTCATTCTGGGTACATTTTTGGTATACATTTGCTTCTGCCGGGTCAGCTGAGCAGTGAATTTCTACTTAACTACCCACTATCAGGAGAGACCTCAGGGCTGCATCTTTTGAGCGCAGTACTGAGCCTGAAAAGAGTTTACAACCCCACTTACAAGTAAAACTAGCTAAAATGTGCCTGGCTGCTGTTCACTGAAAAGCTCATTCTGGGTACATTTTTGGTATACATTTGCTTCTGCCGGGTCAGCTGAGCAGTGAATTTCTACTTAACTACCACCTATCAGGAGAGACCTCAGGGCTTCATCTTTTGAGCGCAGTACTGAGCCTGAAAAGCGTTTACAACCCCACTTACAAGTAAAACTAGCTAAAATGTGCCTGGCTGCTGTTCACTGAAAAGCTCATTCTGGGTACATTTTTGGTATACATTTGCTTCTGCCGGGTCAGCTGAGCAGTGAATTTCTACTTAACTACCTCCTATCAGGAGAGACCTCAGGGCTGCATCTTTTGAGCGCAGTACTGAGCCTGAAAAGCGTTTACAACCCCACTTACAAGTAAAACTAGCTAAAATGTGCCTGGCTGCTGTTCACTGAAAAGCTCATTCTGGGTACATTTTTGGTATACATTTGCTTCTGCCGGGTCAGCTGAGCAGTGAATTTCTACTTAACTATCTCCTATCAGGAGAGACCTCAGGGCTGCATCTTTTGAGCGCAGTACTGAGCCTGAAAAACGTTTCCAACCCCACTTACAAGTAAAACTAGCTAAAATGTGCCTGGCTGCTGTTCACTGAAAAGCTCATTCTGGGTACATTTTTGGTATACATTTGCTTCTGCCGGGTCAGCTGAGCAGTGAATTTCTACTTAACTACCTCCTATCAGGAGAGACCTCAGGGCTGCATCTTTTGAGCGCAGTACTGAGCCTGAAAAGCGTTTACAACCCCAGTTACAAGTAAAACTAGCTAAAATGTGCCTGGCTGCTGTTCACTGAAAAGCTCATTCTGGGTACATTTTTGGTATACATTTGCTTCTGCCGGGTCAGCTGAGCAGTGAATTTCTACTTAACTACCTCCTATCAGGAGAGACCTCAGGGCTGCATCTTTTGAGCGTATTACTGAGCCTGAAAAGCGTTTACAACCCCACTTACAAGTAAAACTAGCTAAAATGTGCCTGGCTGCTGTTCACTGAAAAGCTCATTCTGGGTACATTTTTGGTATACATTTGCTTCTGCCGGGTCAGCTGAGCAGTGAATTTCTACTTAACTACCCCCTATCAGGAGAGACCTCAGGGCTGCATCTTTTGAGCGCAGTACTGAGCCTGAAAACCGTTTACAACCCCAGTTACAAGTAAAACTAGCTAAAATGTGCCTGGCTGCTGTTCACTGAAAAGCTCATTCTGGGTACATTTTTGGTATACATTTGCTTCTGCCGGGTCAGCTGAGCAGTGAATTTCTACTTAACTACCTCCTATCAGGAGAGACCTCAGGGCTGCATCTTTTGAGTGCAGTACTGAGCCTGAAAAGCGTTTACAACCCCACTTACAAGTAAAACTAGCTAAAATGTGCCTGGCTGCTGTTCACTGAAAAGCTAATTCTGGGTACATTTTTGGTATACATTTGCTTCTGCCGGGTCAGCTGAGCAGTGAATTTCTACTTAACTACCCACTATCAGGAGAGACCTCAGGGCTGCATCTTTTGAGCGCAGTACTGAGCCTGAAAAGAGTTTACAACCCCACTTACAAGTAAAACTAGCTAAAATGTGCCTGGCTGCTGTTCACTGAAAAGCTCATTCTGGGTACATTTTTGGTATACATTTGCTTCTGCCGTGTCAGCTGAGCAGTGAATTTCTACTTAACTACCTCCTATCAGGAGAGACCTCAGGGCTGCATCTTTTGAGCGCAGTACTGAGCCTGAAAAGAGTTTACAACCCCACTTACAAGTAAAACTAGCTAAAATGTGCCTGGCTGCTGTTCACTGAAAAGCTCATTCTGGGTACATTTTTGGTATACATTTGCTTCTGCCGGGTCAGCTGAGCAGTGAATTTCTACTTAACTACCACCTATCAGGAGAGACCTCAGGGCTGCATCTTTTGAGCGCAGTACTGAGCCTGAAAAGCGTTTACAACCCCACTTACAAGTAAAACTAGCTAAAATGTGCCTGGCTGCTGTTCACTGAAAAGCTGATTCTGGGTACATTTTTGGTATACATTTGCTTCTGCCGGGTCAGCTGAGCAGTGAATTTCTACTTAACTACCTCCTATCAGGAGAGACCTCAGGGCTGCATCTTTTGAGTGCAGTACTGAGCCTGAAAAGCGTTTACAACCCCACTTACAAGTAAAACTAGCTAAAATGTGCCTGGCTGCTGTTCACTGAAAAGCTCATTCTGGGTACATTTTTGGTATACATTTGCTTCTGCCGGGTCAGCTGAGCAGTGAATTTCTACTTAACTATCTCCTATCAGGAGAGACCTCAGGGCTGCATCTTTTGAGCGCAGTACTGAGCCTGAAAAGCGTTTCCAACCCCACTTACAAGTAAAACTAGCTAAAATGTGCCTGGCTGCTGTTCACTGAAAAGCTCATTCTGGGTACATTTTTGGTATACATTTGCTTCTGCCGGGTCAGCTGAGCAGTGAATTTCTACTTAACTACCTCCTATCAGGAGAGACCTCAGGGCTGCATCTTTTGAGCGCAGTACTGAGCCTGAAAAGCGTTTACAACCCCAGTTACAAGTAAAACTAGCTAAAATGTGCCTGGCTGCTGTTCACTGAAAAGCTCATTCTGGGTACATTTTTGGTATACATTTGCTTCTGCCGGGTCAGCTGAGCAGTGAATTTCTACTTAACTACCTCCTATCAGGAGAGACCTCAGGGCTGCATCTTTTGAGCGCAGTACTGAGCCTGAAAAGCGTTTACAACCCCACTTACAAGTAAAACTAGCTAAAATGTGCCTGGCTGCTGTTCACTGAAAAGCTCATTCTGGGTACATTTTTGGTATACATTTGCTTCTGCCGGGTCAGCTGAGCAGTGAATTTCTACTTAACTACCCCCTATCAGGAGAGACCTCAGGGCTGCATCTTTTGAGCGCAGTACTGAGCCTGAAAACCGTTTACAACCCCAGTTACAAGTAAAACTAGCTAAAATGTGCCTGGCTGCTGTTCACTGAAAAGCTCATTCTGGGTACATTTTTGGTATACATTTGCTTCTGCCGGGTCAGCTGAGCAGTGAATTTCTACTTAACTACCTCCTATCAGGAGAGACCTCAGGGCTGCATCTTTTGAGTGCAGTACTGAGCCTGAAAAGCGTTTACAACCCCACTTACAAGTAAAACTAGCTAAAATGTGCCTGGCTGCTGTTCACTGAAAAGCTAATTCTGGGTACATTTTTGGTATACATTTGCTTCTGCCGGGTCAGCTGAGCAGTGAATTTCTACTTAACTACCCACTATCAGGAGAGACCTCAGGGCTGCATCTTTTGAGCGCAGTACTGAGCCTGAAAAGAGTTTACAACCCCACTTACAAGTAAAACTAGCTAAAATGTGCCTGGCTGCTGTTCACTGAAAAGCTCATTCTGGGTACATTTTTGGTATACATTTGCTTCTGCCGGGTCAGCTGAGCAGTGAATTTCTACTTAACTAACTCCTATCAGGAGAGACCTCAGGGCTGCATCTTTTGAGCGCAGTACTGAGCCTGAAAAGCGTTTACAACCCCACTTACAAGTAAAACTAGCTAAAGTGTGCCTGGCTGCTGTTCACTGAAAAGCTCATTCTGGGTACATTTTTGGTATACATTTGCTTCTGCTGGGTCAGCTGAGCAGTGAATTTCTACTTAACTATCTCCTATCAGGAGAGACCTCAGGGCTGCATCTTTTGAGCGCAGTACTGAGCCTGAAAAGCGTTTCCAACCCCACTTACAAGTAAAACTAGCTAAAATGTGCCTGGCTGCTGTTCACTGAAAAGCTCATGCTGGGTACATTTTTGGTACACATTTGCTTCTGCCGGGTCAGCTGAGCAGTGAATTTCTACTTAACTACCCCCTATCAGGAGAGACCTCAGGGCTGCATCTTTTGAGCGCAGTACTGAGCCTGAAAAGCGTTTACAACCCCACTTACAAGTAAAACTAGCTAAAATGTGCCTGGCTGCTGGTCACTGAAAAGCTCATTCAGGGTACATTTTTGGTATACATTTGCTTCTGCCGGGTCAGCTGAGCAGTGAATTTCTACTTAACTACCCCCTATCAGGAGAGACCTCAGGGCTGCATCTTTTGAGCGCAGTACTGAGCCTGAAAACCGTTTCCAACCCCATTTACAAGTAAAACTAGTTAAAATGTGCCTGGCTGCTGTTCACTGAAAAGCTCATTCTGGGTACATTTTTGGTCTACATTTGCTTCTGCCGGGTCAGCTGAGCAGTGAATTTCTACTTAACTATCCCCTATCAGGAGAGACCTCAGGGCTGCATCTTTTGAGCGCAGTACTGAGCCTGAAAAGCGTTTACAACCCCAGTTACAAGTAAAACTAGCTAAAATGTGCCTGGCTGCTGTTCACTGAAAAGCTCATTCTGGGTACATTTTTGGTATACATTTGCTTCTGCCGGGTCAGCTGAGCAGTGAATTTCTACTTAACTACCCACTATCAGGAGAGACCTCAGGGCTGCATCTTTTGAGCGCAGTACTGAGCCTGAAAAGAGTTTACAACCCCACTTACAAGTAAAACTAGCTAAAATGTGCCTGGCTGCTGTTCACTGAAAAGCTCATTCTGGGTACATTTTTGGTATACATTTGCTGCTGCCGGGTCAGCTGAGCAGTGAATTTCTACTTAACTACCACCTATCAGGAGAGACCTCAGGGCTGCATCTTTTGAGCGCAGTACTGAGCCTGAAAAGCGTTTACAACCCCACTTACAAGTAAAACTAGCTAAAATGTGCCTGGCTGCTGTTCACTGAAAAGCTCATTCTGGGTACATTTTTGGTATACATTTGCTTCTGCCGGGTCAGCTGAGCAGTGAATTTCTACTTAACTACCTCCTATCAGGAGAGACCTCAGGGCTGCATCTTTTGAGCGCAGTACTGAGCCTGAAAAGCGTTTACAACCCCACTTACAAGTAAAACTAGCTAAAATGTGCCTGGCTGCTGTTCACTGAAAAGCTCATTCTGGGTACATTTTTGGTATACATTTGCTTCTGCCGGGTCAGCTGAGCAGTGAATTTCTACTTAACTATCTCCTATCAGGAGAGACCTCAGGGCTGGATCTTTTGAGCGCAGTACTGAGCCTGAAAAGCGTTTCCAACCCCACTTACAAGTAAAACTAGCTAAAATGTGCCTGGCTGCTGTTCACTGAAAAGCTCATTCTGGGTACATTTTTGGTATACATTTGCTTCTGCCGGGTCAGCTGAGCAGTGAATTTCTACTTAACTACCTCCTATCAGGAGAGACCTCAGGGCTGCATCTTTTGAGCGCAGTACTGAGCCTGAAAAGCGTTTACAACCCCAGTTACAAGTAAAACTAGCTAAAATGTGCCTGGCTGCTGTTCACTGAAAAGCTCATTCTGGGTACATTTTTGGTATACATTTGCTTCTGCCGGGTCAGCTGAGCAGTGAATTTCTACTTAACTACCTCCTATCAGGAGAGACCTCAGGGCTGCATCTTTTGAGCGCAGTACTGAGCCTGAAAAGCGTTTACAACCCCACTTACAAGTAAAACTAGCTAAAATGTGCCTGGCTGCTGTTCACTGAAAAGCTCATTCTGGGTACATTTTTGGTATACATTTGCTTCTGCCGGGTCAGCTGAGCAGTGAATTTCTACTTAACTACCCCCTATCAGGAGAGACCTCAGGGCTGCATCTTTTGAGCGCAGTACTGAGCCTGAAAACCGTTTACAACCCCAGTTACAAGTAAAACTAGCTAAAATGTGCCTGGCTGCTGTTCACTGAAAAGCTCATTCTGGGTACATTTTTGGTATACATTTGCTTCTGCCGGGTCAGCTGAGCAGTGAATTTCTACTTAACTACCTCCTATCAGGAGAGACCTCAGGGCTGCATCTTTTGAGTGCAGTACTGAGCCTGAAAAGCGTTTACAACCCCACTTACAAGTAAAACTAGCTAAAATGTGCCTGGCTGCTGTTCACTGAAAAGCTAATTCTGGGTACATTTTTGGTATACATTTGCTTCTGCCGGGTCAGCTGAGCAGTGAATTTCTACTTAACTACCTCCTATCAGGAGAGACCTCAGGGCTGCATCTTTTGAGCGCAGTTCTAAGCCTGAAAAGCATTTACAACCCCACTTACAAGTAAAACTAGCTAAAATGTGCCTGGCTGCTGTTCACTGAAAAGCTCATTCTGGGTACATTTTTGGTATACATTTGCTTCTGCCGGGTCAGCTGAGCAGTGAATTTCTACTTAACTACCCCCTATCAGGAGAGACCTCAGGGCTGCATCTTTTGAGCGCAGTACTGAGCCTGAAAAGCCTTTCCAACCCCACTTACAAGTAAAACTAGCTAAAATGTGCCTGGCTGCTGTTCACTGAAAAGCTCATTCTGGGTACATTTTTGGTATACATTTGCTTCTGCCGGGTCAGCTGAGCAGTGAATTTCTACTTAACTACCCCCTATCAGGAGAGACCTCAGGGCTGCATCTTTTGAGCGCAGTACTGAGCCTGAAAAGAGTTTACAACCCCACTTACAAGTAAAACTAGCTAAAATGTGCCTGGCTGCTGTTCACTGAAAAGCTCATTCTGGGTACACTTTTGGTATACATTTGCTTCTGCCGGGTCAGCTGAGCAGTGAATTTCTACTTAACTACCTCCTATCAGGAGAGACCCCAGGGCTGCATCTTTTGAGTGCAGTACTGAGCCTGAAAAGCGTTTACAACCCCACTTACAAGTAAAACTAGCTAAAATGTGCCTGGCTGCTGTTCACTGAAAAGCTCATTCTGGGTACATTTTTGGTATACATTTGCTTCTGCCGGGTCAGCTGAGCAGTGAATTTCTACTTAACTACCTCCTATCAGGAGAGACCTCAGGGCTGCATCTTTTGAGCGCAGTACTGAGCCTGAAAAGCCTTTCCAACCCCACTTACAAGTAAAACTAGCTAAAATGTGCCTGGCTGCTGTTCACTGAAAAGCTCATTCTGGGTACATTTTTGGTATACATTTGCTTCTGCCGGGTCAGCTGAGCAGTGAATTTCTACTTAACTACCCACTATCAGGAGAGACCTCAGGGCTGCATCTTTTGAGCGCAGTACTGAGCCTGAAAAGAGTTTACAACCCCACTTACAAGTAAAACTAGCTAAAATGTGCCTGGCTGCTGTTCACTGAAAAGCTCATTCTGGGTACATTTTTGGTATACATTTGCTTCTGCCGGGTCAGCTGAGCAGTGAATTTCTACT
This sequence comes from Lissotriton vulgaris, assembly GCF_964263255.1. NCBI lineage: Eukaryota > Metazoa > Chordata > Amphibia > Caudata > Salamandridae > Lissotriton > Lissotriton vulgaris. Next base: position 110,122 of record NW_028241457.1, on the reverse strand, counting down.
TAACTACCTCCTATCAGGAGAGACCTCAGGGCTGCATCTTTTGAGCGCAGTACTGAGCCTGAAAAGCGTTTACAACCCCACTTACAAGTAAAACTAGCTAAAATGTGCCTGGCTGCTGTTCACTGAAAAGCTCATTCTGGGTACATTTTTGGTATACATTTGCTTCTGCTGGGTCAGCTGAGCAGTGAATTTCTACTTAACTACCTCCTATCAGGAGAGACCTCAGGGCTGCATCTTTTGAGCGCAGTACTGACCCTGAAAAGCGTTTACAACCCCACTTACAAGTAAAATTAGCTAAAGTGTGCCTGGCTGCTGTTCACTGAAAAGCTCATTCTGGGTACATTTTTGGTATACATTTGCTTCTGCCGGGTCTGCTGAGCAGTGAATTTCTACTTAACTATCTCCTATCAGGAGAGACCTCAGGGCTGCATCTTTTGAGCGCAGTACTGAGCCTGAAAAGCGTTTCCAACCCCACTTACAAGTAAAACTAGCTAAAATGTGCCTGGCTGCTGTTCACTGAAAAGCTCATTCTGGGTACATTTTTGGTATACATTTGCTTCTGCCGGGTCAGCTGAGCAGTGAATTTCTACTTAACTATCTCCTATCAGGAGAGACCTCAGGGCTGCATCTTTTGAGCGCAGTACTGAGCCTGAAAAGCGTTTCCAACCCCACTTACAAGTAAAACTAGCTAAAATGTGCCTGGCTGCTGTTCACTGAAAAGCTCATTCTGGGTACATTTTTGGTATACATTTGCTTCTGCCGGGTCAGCTGAGCAGTGAATTTCTACTTAACTACCTCCTATCAGGAGAGACCTCAGGGCTGCATCTTTTGAGCGCAGTACTGAGCCTGAAAAGCGTTTACAACCCCAGTTACAAGTAAAACTAGCTAAAATGTGCCTGGCTGCTGTTCACTGAAAAGCTCATTCTGGGTACATTTTTGGTATACATTTGCTTCTGCCGGGTCAGCTGAGCAGTGAATTTCTACTTAACTACCTCCTATCAGGAGAGACCTCAGGGCTGCATCTTTTGAGCGCAGTACTGAGCCTGAAAAGCGTTTACAACCCCACTTACAAGTAAAACTAGCTAAAATGTGCCTGGCTGCTGTTCACTGAAAAGCTCTTTCTGGGTACATTTTTGGTATACATTTGCTTCTGCCGGGTCAGCTGAGCAGTGAATTTCTACTTAACTACCCCCTATCAGGAGAGACCTCAGGGCTGCATCTTTTGAGCGCAGTACTGAGCCTGAAAACCGTTTACAACCCCAGTTACAAGTAAAACTAGCTAAAATGTGCCTGGCTGCTGTTCACTGAAAAGCTCATTCTGGGTACATTTTTGGTATACATTTGCTTCTGCCGGGTCAGCTGAGCAGTGAATTTCTGCTTAACTACCTCCTATCAGGAGAGACCTCAGGGCTGCATCTTTTGAGTGCAGTACTGAGCCTGAAAAGCGTTTACAACCCCACTTACAAGTAAAACTAGCTAAAATGTGCCTGGCTGCTGTTCACTGAAAAGCTCATTCTGGGTACATTTTTGGTATACATTTGCTTCTGCCGGGTCAGCTGAGCAGTGAATTTCTACTTAACTACCTCCTATCAGGAGAGACCTCAGGGCTGCATCTTTTGAGCGCAGTACTGAGCCTGAAAAGCGTTTACAACCCCACTTACAAGTAAAACTAGCTCAAATGTGCCTGGCTGCTGTTCACTGAAAAGCTCATTCTGGGTACATTTTTGGTATACATTTGCTTCTGCCGGGTCAGCTGAGCAGTGAATTTCTACTTAACTACCCCCTATCAGGAGAGACCTCAGGGCTGCATCTTTTGAGCGCAGTACTGAGCCTGAAAAGCCTTTCCAACCCCACTTACAAGTAAAACTAGCTAAAATGTGCCTGGCTGCTGTTCACTGAAAAGCTCATTCTGGGTACATTTTTGGTATACATTTGCTTCTGCCGGGTCAGCTGAGCAGTGAATTTCTACTTAACTACCCCCTATCAGGAGAGACCTCAGGGCTGCATCTTTTGAGCGCAGTACTGAGCCTGAAAAGAGTTTACAACCCCACTTACAAGTAAAACTAGCTGCTGTTCACTGAAAAGCTCATTCTGGGTACATTTTTGGTATACATTTGCTTCTGCCGGGTCAGCTGAGCAGTGAATTTCTACTTAACTACCTCCTATCAGGAGAGACCCCAGGGCTGCATCTTTTGAGCGCAGTACTGAGCCTGAAAAGCGTTTACAACCCCACTTACAAGTAAAACTAGCTAAAATGTGCCTGGCTGCTGTTCACTGAAAAGCTCATTCTGGGTACATTTTTGGTATACATTTGCTTCTGCCGGGTCAGCTGAGCAGTGAATTTCTACTTAATTACCTCCTATCAGGAGAGACCTCAGGGCTGCATCTTTTGAGCGCAGTACTGAGCCTGAAAAGCCTTTCCAACCCCACTTACAAGTAAAACTAGCTAAAATGTGCCTGGCTGCTGTTCACTGAAAAGCTCATTCTGGGTACATTTTTGGTATACATTTGCTTCTGCCGGGTCAGCTGAGCAGTGAATTTCTACTTAACTACCCACTATCAGGAGAGACCTCAGGGCTGCATCTTTTGAGCACAGTACTGAGCCTGAAAAGCGTTTACAACCCCACTTACAAGTAAAACTAGCTAAAATGTGCCTGGCTGCTGTTCAAGCTCATTCTGGGTACATTTTTGGTATACATTTGCTTCTGCCGGGTCAGCTGAGCAGTGAATTTCTACTTAACTACCTCCTATCAGGAGAGACCTCAGGGCTGCATCTTTTGAGCGCAGTACTGAGCCTGAAAAGCGTTTACAACCCCACTTACAAGTAAAACTAGCTGAAATGTGCCTGGCTGCTGTTCACTGAAAAGCTCATTCTGGGTACATTTTTGGTATACATTTGCTTCTGCCGGGTCAGCTGAGCAGTGAATTTCTACTTAACTACCTCCTATCAGGAGAGACCTCAGGGCTGCATCTTTTGAGCGGAGTACTGACCCTGAAAAGCGTTTACAACCCCACTTACAAGTAAAATTAGCTAAAGTGTGCCTGGCTGCTGTTCACTGAAAAGCTCATTCTGGGTACATTTTTGGTATACATTTGCTTCTGCCGGGTCTGCTGAGCAGTGAATTTCTACTTAACTATCTCCTATCAGGAGAGACCTCAGGGCTGCATCTTTTGAGTGCAGTACTGAGCCTGAAAAGCGTTTACAACCCCACTTACAAGTAAAACTAGCTAAAATGTGCCTGGCTGCTGTTCACTGAAAAGCTCATTCTGGGTACATTTTTGGTATACATTTGCTTCTGCCGGGTCAGCTGAGCAGTGAATTTCTACTTAACTACCTCCTATCAGGAGAGACCTCAGGGCTGCATCTTTTGAGCGCAGTACTGAGCCTGAAAAGCGTTTACAACCCCACTTACAAGTAAAACTAGCTCAAATGTGCCTGGCTGCTGTTCACTGAAAAGCTCATTCTGGGTACATTTTTGGTATACATTTGCTTCTGCCGGGTCAGCTGAGCAGTGAATTTCTACTTAACTACCCCCTATCAGGAGAGACCTCAGGGCTGCATCTTTTGAGCGCAGTACTGAGCCTGAAAAGCCTTTCCAACCCCACTTACAAGTAAAACTAGCTAAAATGTGCCTGGCTGCTGTTCACTGAAAAGCTCATTCTGGGTACATTTTTGGTATACATTTGCTTCTGCCGGGTCAGCTGAGCAGTGAATTTCTACTTAACTACCCCCTATCAGGAGAGACCTCAGGGCTGCATCTTTTGAGCGCAGTACTGAGCCTGAAAAGAGTTTACAACCCCACTTACAAGTAAAACTAGCTGCTGTTCACTGAAAAGCTCATTCTGGGTACATTTTTGGTATACATTTGCTTCTGCCGGGTCAGCTGAGCAGTGAATTTCTACTTAACTACCTCCTATCAGGAGAGACCCCAGGGCTGCATCTTTTGAGCGCAGTACTGAGCCTGAAAAGCGTTTACAACCCCACTTACAAGTAAAACTAGCTAAAATGTGCCTGGCTGCTGTTCACTGAAAAGCTCATTCTGGGTACATTTTTGGTATACATTTGCTTCTGCCGGGTCAGCTGAGCAGTGAATTTCTACTTAATTACCTCCTATCAGGAGAGACCTCAGGGCTGCATCTTTTGAGCGCAGTACTGAGCCTGAAAAGCCTTTCCAACCCCACTTACAAGTAAAACTAGCTAAAATGTGCCTGGCTGCTGTTCACTGAAAAGCTCATTCTGGGTACATTTTTGGTATACATTTGCTTCTGCCGGGTCAGCTGAGCAGTGAATTTCTACTTAACTACCCACTATCAGGAGAGACCTCAGGGCTGCATCTTTTGAGCACAGTACTGAGCCTGAAAAGCGTTTACAACCCCACTTACAAGTAAAACTAGCTAAAATGTGCCTGGCTGCTGTTCAAGCTCATTCTGGGTACATTTTTGGTATACATTTGCTTCTGCCGGGTCAGCTGAGCAGTGAATTTCTACTTAACTACCTCCTATCAGGAGAGACCTCAGGGCTGCATCTTTTGAGCGCAGTACTGAGCCTGAAAAGCGTTTACAACCCCACTTACAAGTAAAACTAGCTGAAATGTGCCTGGCTGCTGTTCACTGAAAAGCTCATTCTGGGTACATTTTTGGTATACATTTGCTTCTGCCGGGTCAGCTGAGCAGTGAATTTCTACTTAACTACCTCCTATCAGGAGAGACCTCAGGGCTGCATCTTTTGAGCGGAGTACTGACCCTGAAAAGCGTTTACAACCCCACTTACAAGTAAAATTAGCTAAAGTGTGCCTGGCTGCTGTTCACTGAAAAGCTCATTCTGGGTACATTTTTGGTATACATTTGCTTCTGCCGGGTCTGCTGAGCAGTGAATTTCTACTTAACTATCTCCTATCAGGAGAGACCTCAGGGCTGCATCTTTTGAGTGCAGTACTGAGCCTGAAAAGCGTTTACAACCCCACTTACAAGTAAAACTAGCTAAAATGTGCCTGGCTGCTGTTCACTGAAAAGCTCATTCTGGGTACATTTTTGGTATACATTTGCTTCTGCCGGGTCAGCTGAGCAGTGAATTTCTACTTAACTACCTCCTATCAGGAGAGACCTCAGGGCTGCATCTTTTGAGCGCAGTACTGAGCCTGAAAACCGTTTACAACCCCACTTACAAGTAAAACTAGCTAAAATGTGCCTGGCTGCTGTTCACTAAAAAGCTAATTCTGGGTACATTTTTGTTATACATTTGCTTCTGCCGGGTCAGCTGAGCAGTGAATTTCTACTTAACTACCCCCTATCAGGAGAGACCTCAGGCTGCATCTTTTGAGCGCAGTACTGAGCCTGAAAAGCGTTTACAACCCCACTTACAAGTAAAACTAGCTAAAATGTGCCTGGCTGCTGTTCAATGAAAAGCTCATTCTGGGTACATTTTTGGTATACATTTGCTTCTGCCGGGTCAGCTGAGCCGTGAATTTCTACTTAACTACCCCCTATCAGGAGAGACCTCAGGGCTGCATCTTTTGAGCGCAGTACTGAGCCTGAAAAGCCTTTCCAACCCCACTTACAAGTAAAACTAGCTAAAATGTGCCTGGCTGCTGTTCACTGAAAAGCTCATTCTGGGTACATTTTTGGTATACATTTGCTTCTGCCGGGTCAGCTGAGCAGTGAATTTCTACTTAACTACCCCCTATCAGGAGAGACCTTAGGGCTGCATCTTTTGAGCGCAGTACTGAGCCTGAAAAGCGTTTACAACCCCACTTACAAGTAAAACTAGCTAAAATGTGCCTGGCTGCTGTTCACTGAAAAGCTCATTCTGGGTACATTTTTGGTATACATTTGCTTCTGCCGGGTCAGCTGAGCAGTGAATTTCTACTTAACTACCCCCTATCAGGAGAGACCTCAGGGCTGCATCTTTTGAGCGCAGTACTGAGCCTGAAAACCGTTTCCAACCCCATTTACAAGTAAAACTAGTTAAAATGTGCCTGGCTGCTGTTCACTGAAAAGCTCATTCTGGGTACATTTTTGGTATACATTTGCTTCTGCCGGGTCAGCTGAGCAGTGAATTTCTACTTAACTACCCCCTATCAGGAGAGACCTCAGGGCTGCATCTTTTGAGCGCAGTACTGAGCCTGAAAAGCGTTTAAAACCCCAGTTACAAGTAAAACTAGCTAAAATGTGCCTGGCTGCTGTTCACTGAAAAGCTCATTCTGGGTACATTTTTGGTATACATTTGCTTCTGCCGGGTCAGCTGAGCAGTGAATTTCTACTTAACTACCCACTATCAGGGCTGCATCTTTTGAGCGCAGTACTGAGTATACATTTGCTTCTGCCGGGTCAGCTGAGCAGTGAATTTCTACTTAACTACCACCTATCAGGAGAGACCTCAGGGCTGCATCTTTTGAGCGCAGTACTGAGCCTGAAAAGCGTTTACAACCCCACTTACAAGTAAAACTAGCTAAAATGTGCCTGGCTGCTGTTCACTGAAAAGCTCATTCTGGGTACATTTTTGGTATACATTTGCTTCTGCCGGGTCAGCTGAGCAGTGAATTTCTACTTAACTATCTCCTATCAGGAGAGACCTCAGGGCTGCATCTTTTGAGCGCAGTACTGAGCCTGAAAAGCGTTTCCAACCCCACTTACAAGTAAAACTAGCTAAAATGTGCCTGGCTGCTGTTCACTGAAAAGCTCATTCTGGGTACATTTTTGGTATACATTTGCTTCTGCCGGGTCAGCTGAGCAGTGAATTTCTACTTAACTACCTCCTATCAGGAGAGACCTCAGGGCTGCATCTTTTGAGCGCAGTACTGAGCCTGAAAAGCGTTTACAACCCCAGTTACAAGTAAAACTAGCTAAAAATGTGCCTGGCTGCTGTTCACTGAAAAGCTCATTCTGGGTACATTTTTGGTATACATTTGCTTCCGCCGGGTCAGCTGAGCAGTGAATTTCTACTTAACTACCTCCTATCAGGAGAGACCTCAGGGCTGCATCTTTTGAGCGCAGTACTGAGCCTGAAAAGTGTTTACAACCCCAGTTACAAGTAAAACTAGCTAAAATGTGCCTGGCTGCTGTTCACTGAAAAGCTCATTCTGGGTACATTTTTGGTATACATTTGCTTCTGCCGGGTCAGCTGAGCAGTGAATTTCTACTTAACTACCCCCTATCAGGAGAGACCTCAGGGCTGCATCTTTTGAGCGCAGTACTGAGCCTGAAAAGCCTTTCCAACCCCACTTACAAGTAAAACTAGCTAAAATGTGCCTGGCTGCTGTTCACTGAAAAGCTCATTCTGGGTACATTTTTGGTATACATTTGCTTCTGCCGGGTCAGCTGAGCAGTGAATTTCTACTTAACTACCCACTATCAGGAGAGACCTCAGGGCTGCATCTTTTGAGCACAGTACTGAGCCTGAAAAGCGTTTACAACCCCACTTACAAGTAAAACTAGCTAAAATGTGCCTGGCTGCTGTTCAAGCTCATTCTGGGTACATTTTTGGTATACATTTGCTTCTGCCGGGTCAGCTGAGCAGTGAATTTCTACTTAACTACCTCCTATCAGGAGAGACCTCAGGGCTGCATCTTTTGAGCGCAGTACTGAGCCTGAAAAGCGTTTACAACCCCACTTACAAGTAAAACTAGCTGAAATGTGCCTGGCTGCTGTTCACTGAAAAGCTCATTCTGGGTACATTTTTGGTATACATTTGCTTCTGCCGGGTCAGCTGAGCAGTGAATTTCTACTTAACTACCTCCTATCAGGAGAGACCTCAGGGCTGCATCTTTTGAGCGGAGTACTGACCCTGAAAAGCGTTTACAACCCCACTTACAAGTAAAATTAGCTAAAGTGTGCCTGGCTGCTGTTCACTGAAAAGCTCATTCTGGGTACATTTTTGGTATACATTTGCTTCTGCCGGGTCTGCTGAGCAGTGAATTTCTACTTAACTATCTCCTATCAGGAGAGACCTCAGGGCTGCATCTTTTGAGTGCAGTACTGAGCCTGAAAAGCGTTTACAACCCCACTTACAAGTAAAACTAGCTAAAATGTGCCTGGCTGCTGTTCACTGAAAAGCTCATTCTGGGTACATTTTTGGTATACATTTGCTTCTGCCGGGTCAGCTGAGCAGTGAATTTCTACTTAACTACCTCCTATCAGGAGAGACCTCAGGGCTGCATCTTTTGAGCGCAGTACTGAGCCTGAAAACCGTTTACAACCCCACTTACAAGTAAAACTAGCTAAAATGTGCCTGGCTGCTGTTCACTAAAAAGCTAATTCTGGGTACATTTTTGTTATACATTTGCTTCTGCCGGGTCAGCTGAGCAGTGAATTTCTACTTAACTACCCCCTATCAGGAGAGACCTCAGGCTGCATCTTTTGAGCGCAGTACTGAGCCTGAAAAGCGTTTACAACCCCACTTACAAGTAAAACTAGCTAAAATGTGCCTGGCTGCTGTTCAATGAAAAGCTCATTCTGGGTACATTTTTGGTATACATTTGCTTCTGCCGGGTCAGCTGAGCCGTGAATTTCTACTTAACTACCCCCTATCAGGAGAGACCTCAGGGCTGCATCTTTTGAGCGCAGTACTGAGCCTGAAAAGCCTTTCCAACCCCACTTACAAGTAAAACTAGCTAAAATGTGCCTGGCTGCTGTTCACTGAAAAGCTCATTCTGGGTACATTTTTGGTATACATTTGCTTCTGCCGGGTCAGCTGAGCAGTGAATTTCTACTTAACTACCCCCTATCAGGAGAGACCTTAGGGCTGCATCTTTTGAGCGCAGTACTGAGCCTGAAAAGCGTTTACAACCCCACTTACAAGTAAAACTAGCTAAAATGTGCCTGGCTGCTGTTCACTGAAAAGCTCATTCTGGGTACATTTTTGGTATACATTTGCTTCTGCCGGGTCAGCTGAGCAGTGAATTTCTACTTAACTACCCCCTATCAGGAGAGACCTCAGGGCTGCATCTTTTGAGCGCAGTACTGAGCCTGAAAACCGTTTCCAACCCCATTTACAAGTAAAACTAGTTAAAATGTGCCTGGCTGCTGTTCACTGAAAAGCTCATTCTGGGTACATTTTTGGTATACATTTGCTTCTGCCGGGTCAGCTGAGCAGTGAATTTCTACTTAACTACCCCCTATCAGGAGAGACCTCAGGGCTGCATCTTTTGAGCGCAGTACTGAGCCTGAAAAGCGTTTACAACCCCAGTTACAAGTAAAACTAGCTAAAATGTGCCTGGCTGCTGTTCACTGAAAAGCTCATTCTGGGTACATTTTTGGTATACATTTGCTTCTGCCGGGTCAGCTGAGCAGTGAATTTCTACTTAACTACCCACTATCAGGGCTGCATCTTTTGAGCGCAGTACTGAGTATACATTTGCTTCTGCCGGGTCAGCTGAGCAGTGAATTTCTACTTAACTACCACCTATCAGGAGAGACCTCAGGGCTGCATCTTTTGAGCGCAGTACTGAGCCTGAAAAGCGTTTACAACCCCACTTACAAGTAAAACTAGCTAAAATGTGCCTGGCTGCTGTTCACTGAAAAGCTCATTCTGGGTACATTTTTGGTATACATTTGCTTCTGCCGGGTCAGCTGAGCAGTGAATTTCTACTTAACTATCTCCTATCAGGAGAGACCTCAGGGCTGCATCTTTTGAGCGCAGTACTGAGCCTGAAAAGCGTTTCCAACCCCACTTACAAGTAAAACTAGCTAAAATGTGCCTGGCTGCTGTTCACTGAAAAGCTCATTCTGGGTACATTTTTGGTATACATTTGCTTCTGCCGGGTCAGCTGAGCAGTGAATTTCTACTTAACTACCTCCTATCAGGAGAGACCTCAGGGCTGCATCTTTTGAGCGCAGTACTGAGCCTGAAAAGCGTTTACAACCCCAGTTACAAGTAAAACTAGCTAAAAATGTGCCTGGCTGCTGTTCACTGAAAAGCTCATTCTGGGTACATTTTTGGTATACATTTGCTTCCGCCGGGTCAGCTGAGCAGTGAATTTCTACTTAACTACCTCCTATCAGGAGAGACCTCAGGGCTGCATCTTTTGAGCGCAGTACTGAGCCTGAAAAGTGTTTACAACCCCAGTTACAAGTAAAACTAGCTAAAATGTGCCTGGCTGCTGTTCACTGAAAAGCTCATTCTGGGTACATTTTTGGTATACATTTGCTTCTGCCGGGTCAGCTGAGCAGTGAATTTCTACTTAACTACCCCCTATCAGGAGAGACCTCAGGGCTGCATCTTTTGAGCGCAGTACTGAGCCTGAAAAGAGTTTACAACCCCACTTACAAGTAAAACTAGCTAAAATGTGCCTGGCTGCTGTTCACTGAAAAGCTCATTCTGGGTACATTTTTGGTATACATTTGCTTCTGCCGGGTCAGCTGAGCAGTGAATTTCTACTTAACTACCTCCTATCAGGAGAGACCTCAGGGCTGCATCTTTTGAGCGCAGTACTGAGCCTGAAAAGCGTTTACAACCCCACTTACAAGTAAAACTAGCTAAAATGTGCCTGGCTGCTGTTCACTGAAAAGCTCATTCTGGGTACATTTTTGGTATACATTTGCTTCTGCCGGGTCAGCTGAGCAGTGAATTTCTACTTAACTACCTCCTATCAGGAGAGACCTCAGGGCTGCATCTTTTGAGCGCAGTACTGACCCTGAAAAGCGTTTACAACCCCACTTACAAGTAAAATTAGCTAAAGTGTGCCTGGCTGCTGTTCACTGAAAAGCTCATTCTGGGTACATTTTTGGTATACATTTGCTTCTGCCGGGTCTGCTGAGCAGTGAATTTCTACTTAACTATCTCCTATCAGGAGAGACCTCAGGGCTGCATCTTTTGAGCGCAGTACTGAGCCTGAAAAGCGTTTCCAACCCCACTTACAAGTAAAACTAGCTAAAATGTGCCTGGCTGCTGTTCACTGAAAAGCTCATTCTGGGTACATTTTTGGTATACATTTGCTTCTGCCGGGTCAGCTGAGCAGTGAATTTCTACTTAACTACCCCCTATCAGGAGAGACCTCAGGGCTGCATCTTTTGAGCGCAGTACTGAGCCTGAAAAACGTTTACAACCCCAGTTACAAGTAAAACTAGCTAAAATGTGCCTGGCTGCTGTTCACTGAAAAGCTCATTCTGGGTACATTTTTGGTATACATTTGCTTCTGCCGGGTCAGCTGAGCAGTGAATTTCTACTTAACTACCTCCTATCAGGAGAGACCTCAGGGCTGCATCTTTTGAGCGCAGTACTGAGCCTGAAAACCGTTTACAACCCCAGTTACAAGTAAAACTAGCTAAAATGTGCATGGCTGCTATTCACTGAAAAGCTCATTCTGGGTACATTTTTGGTATACATTTGCTTCTGCCGGGTCAGCTGAGCAGTGAATTTCTACTTAACTACCTCCTATCAGGAGAGACCTCAGGGCTGCATCTTTTGAGTGCAGTACTGAGCCTGAAAAGCGTTTACAACCCCACTTACAAGTAAAACTAGCTAAAATGTGCCTGGCTGCTGTTCACTAAAAAGCTAATTCTGGGTACATTTTTGGTATACATTTGCTTCTGCCGGGTCAGCTGAGCAGTGAATTTCTACTTAACTACCTCCTATCAGGAGAGACCTCAGGGCTGCATCTTTTGAGCGCAGTACTGAGCCTGAAAAGCGTTTACAACCCCACTTACAAGTAAAACTAGCTAAAATGTGCCTGGCTGCTGTTCACTGAAAAGCTCATTCTGGGTACATTTTTGGTATACATTTGCTTCTGCCGGGTCAGCTGAGCCGTGAATTTCTACTTAACTACCCCCTATCAGGAGAGACCTCAGGGCTGCATCTTTTGAGCGCAGTACTGAGCCTGAAAAGCCTTTCCAACCCCACTTACAAGTAAAACTAGCTAAAATGTGCCTGGCTGCTGTTCACTGAAAAGCTCATTCTGGGTACATTTTTGGTATACATTTGCTTCTGCCGGGTCAGCTGAGCAGTGAATTTCTACTTAACTACCCCCTATCAGGAGAGACCTTAGGGCTGCATCTTTTGAGCGCAGTACTGAGCCTGAAAAGCGTTTACAACCCCACTTACAAGTAAAACTAGCTAAAATGTGCCTGGCTGCTGTTCACTGAAAAGCTCATTCTGGGTACATTTTTGGTATACATTTGCTTCTGCCGGGTCAGCTGAGCCGTGAATTTCTACTTAACTACCCCCTATCAGGAGAGACCTCAGGGCTGCATCTTTTGAGCGCAGTACTGAGCCTGAAAAGCCTTTCCAACCCCACTTACAAGTAAAACTAGCTAAAATGTGCCTGGCTGCTGTTCACTGAAAAGCTCATTCTGGGTACATTTTTGGTATACATTTGCTTCTGCCGGGTCAGCTGAGCAGTGAATTTCTACTTAACTACCCCCTATCAGGAGAGACCTCAGGGCTACATCTTTTGAGCACAGTACTGAGCCTGAAAAGCGTTTACAACCCCACTTACAAGTAAAACTAGCTAAAATGTGCCTGGCTGCTGTTCACTGAAAAGCTCATTCTGGGTACATTTTTGGTATACATTTGCTTCTGCCGGGTCAGCTGAGCAGTGAATTTCTACTTAACTACCTCCTATCAGGAGAGACCTCAGGGCTGCATCTTTTGAGCGCAGTACTGAGCCTGAAAAGTGTTTACAACCCCAGTTACAAGTAAAACTAGCTAAAATGTGCCTGGCTGCTGTTCACTGAAAAGCTCATTCTGGGTACATTTTTGGTATACATTTGCTTCTGCCGGGTCAGCTGAGCAGTGAATTTCTACTTAACTACCCCCTATCAGGAGAGACCTCAGGGCTGCATCTTTTGAGCGCAGTACTGAGCCTGAAAAGAGTTTACAACCCCACTTACAAGTAAAACTAGCTAAAATGTGCCTGGCTGCTGTTCACTGAAAAGCTCATTCTGGGTACATTTTTGGTATACATTTGCTTCTGCCGGGTCAGCTGAGCAGTGAATTTCTACTTAACTACCTCCTATCAGGAGAGACCTCAGGGCTGCATCTTTTGAGCGCAGTACTGAGCCTGAAAAGCGTTTACAACCCCACTTACAAGTAAAACTAGCTAAAATGTGCCTGGCTGCTGTTCACTGAAAAGCTCATTCTGGGTACATTTTTGGTATACATTTGCTTCTGCCGGGTCAGCTGAGCAGTGAATTTCTACTTAACTACCTCCTATCAGGAGAGACCTCAGGGCTGCATCTTTTGAGCGCAGTACTGACCCTGAAAAGCGTTTACAACCCCACTTACAAGTAAAATTAGCTAAAGTGTGCCTGGCTGCTGTTCACTGAAAAGCTCATTCTGGGTACATTTTTGGTATACATTTGCTTCTGCCGGGTCTGCTGAGCAGTGAATTTCTACTTAACTATCTCCTATCAGGAGAGACCTCAGGGCTGCATCTTTTGAGCGCAGTACTGAGCCTGAAAAGCGTTTCCAACCCCACTTACAAGTAAAACTAGCTAAAATGTGCCTGGCTGCTGTTCACTGAAAAGCTCATTCTGGGTACATTTTTGGTATACATTTGCTTCTGCCGGGTCAGCTGAGCAGTGAATTTCTACTTAACTACCCCCTATCAGGAGAGACCTCAGGGCTGCATCTTTTGAGCGCAGTACTGAGCCTGAAAAACGTTTACAACCCCAGTTACAAGTAAAACTAGCTAAAATGTGCCTGGCTGCTGTTCACTGAAAAGCTCATTCTGGGTACATTTTTAGTATACATTTGCTTCTGCCGGGTCAGCTGAGCAGTGAATTTCTACTTAACTACCTCCTATCAGGAGAGACCTCAGGGCTGCATCTTTTGAGCGCAGTACTGAGCCTGAAAACCGTTTACAACCCCAGTTACAAGTAAAACTAGCTAAAATGTGCCTGGCTGCTATTCACTGAAAAGCTCATTCTGGGTACATTTTTGGTATACATTTGCTTCTGCCGGGTCAGCTGAGCAGTGAATTTCTACTTAACTACCTCCTATCAGGAGAGACCTCAGGGCTGCATCTTTTGAGTGCAGTACTGAGCCTGAAAAGCGTTTACAACCCCACTTACAAGTAAAACTAGCTAAAATGTGCCTGGCTGCTGTTCACTAAAAAGCTAATTCTGGGTACATTTTTGGTATACATTTGCTTCTGCCGGGTCAGCTGAGCAGTGAATTTCTACTTAACTACCTCCTATCAGGAGAGACCTCAGGGCTGCATCTTTTGAGCGCAGTACTGAGCCTGAAAAGCGTTTACAACCCCACTTACAAGTAAAACTAGCTAAAATGTGCCTGGCTGCTGTTCACTGAAAAGCTCATTCTGGGTACATTTTTGGTATACATTTGCTTCTGCCGGGTCAGCTGAGCCGTGAATTTCTACTTAACTACCCCCTATCAGGAGAGACCTCAGGGCTGCATCTTTTGAGCGCAGTACTGAGCCTGAAAAGCCTTTCCAACCCCACTTACAAGTAAAACTAGCTAAAATGTGCCTGGCTGCTGTTCACTGAAAAGCTCATTCTGGGTACATTTTTGGTATACATTTGCTTCTGCCGGGTCAGCTGAGCAGTGAATTTCTACTTAACTACCCACTATCAGGAGAGACCTCAGGGCTGCATCTTTTGAGCACAGTACTGAGCCTGAAAAGCGTTTACAACCCCACTTACAAGTAAAACTAGCTAAAATGTGCCTGGCTGCTGTTCAAGCTCATTCTGGGTACATTTTTGGTATACATTTGCTTCTGCCGGGTCAGCTGAGCAGTGAATTTCTACTTAACTACCTCCTATCAGGAGAGACCTCAGGGCTGCATCTTTTGAGCGCAGTACTGAGCCTGAAAAGCGTTTACAACCCCACTTACAAGTAAAACTAGCTGAAATGTGCCTGGCTGCTGTTCACTGAAAAGCTCATTCTGGGTACATTTTTGGTATACATTTGCTTCTGCTGGGTCAGCTGAGCAGTGAATTTCTACTTAACTACCTCCTATCAGGAGAGACCTCAGGGCTGCATCTTTTGAGCGCAGTACTGACCCTGAAAAGCGTTTACAACCCCACTTACAAGTAAAATTAGCTAAAGTGTGCCTGGCTGCTGTTCACTGAAAAGCTCATTCTGGGTACATTTTTGGTATACATTTGCTTCTGCCGGGTCTGCTGAGCAGTGAATTTCTACTTAACTATCTCCTATCAGGAGAGACCTCAGGGCTGCATCTTTTGAGCGCAGTACTGAGCCTGAAAAGCGTTTCCAACCCCACTTACAAGTAAAACTAGCTAAAATGTGCCTGGCTGCTGTTCACTGAAAAGCTCATTCTGGGTACATTTTTGGTATACATTTGCTTCTGCCGGGTCAGCTGAGCAGTGAATTTCTACTTAACTATCTCCTATCAGGAGAGACCTCAGGGCTGCATCTTTTGAGCGCAGTACTGAGCCTGAAAAGCGTTTCCAACCCCACTTACAAGTAAAACTAGCTAAAATGTGCCTGGCTGCTGTTCACTGAAAAGCTCATTCTGGGTACATTTTTGGTATACATTTGCTTCTGCCGGGTCAGCTGAGCAGTGAATTTCTACTTAACTACCTCCTATCAGGAGAGACCTCAGGGCTGCATCTTTTGAGCGCAGTACTGAGCCTGAAAAGCGTTTACAACCCCAGTTACAAGTAAAACTAGCTAAAATGTGCCTGGCTGCTGTTCACTGAAAAGCTCATTCTGGGTACATTTTTGGTATACATTTGCTTCTGCCGGGTCAGCTGAGCAGTGAATTTCTACTTAACTACCTCCTATCAGGAGAGACCTCAGGGCTGCATCTTTTGAGCGCAGTACTGAGCCTGAAAAGCGTTTACAACCCCACTTACAAGTAAAACTAGCTAAAATGTGCCTGGCTGCTGTTCACTGAAAAGCTCATTCTGGGTACATTTTTGGTATACATTTGCTTCTGCCGGGTCAGCTGAGCAGTGAATTTCTACTTAACTACCCCCTATCAGGAGAGACCTCAGGGCTGCATCTTTTGAGCGCAGTACTGAGCCTGAAAACCGTTTACAACCCCAGTTACAAGTAAAACTAGCTAAAATGTGCCTGGCTGCTGTTCACTGAAAAGCTCATTCTGGGTACATTTTTGGTATACATTTGCTTCTGCCGGGTCAGCTGAGCAGTGAATTTCTGCTTAACTACCTCCTATCAGGAGAGACCTCAGGGCTGCATCTTTTGAGTGCAGTACTGAGCCTGAAAAGCGTTTACAACCCCACTTACAAGTAAAACTAGCTAAAATGTGCCTGGCTGCTGTTCACTGAAAAGCTCATTCTGGGTACATTTTTGGTATACATTTGCTTCTGCCGGGTCAGCTGAGCAGTGAATTTCTACTTAACTACCTCCTATCAGGAGAGACCTCAGGGCTGCATCTTTTGAGCGCAGTACTGAGCCTGAAAAGCGTTTACAACCCCACTTACAAGTAAAACTAGCTCAAATGTGCCTGGCTGCTGTTCACTGAAAAGCTCATTCTGGGTACATTTTTGGTATACATTTGCTTCTGCCGGGTCAGCTGAGCAGTGAATTTCTACTTAACTACCCCCTATCAGGAGAGACCTCAGGGCTGCATCTTTTGAGCGCAGTACTGAGCCTGAAAAGCCTTTCCAACCCCACTTACAAGTAAAACTAGCTAAAATGTGCCTGGCTGCTGTTCACTGAAAAGCTCATTCTGGGTACATTTTTGGTATACATTTGCTTCTGCCGGGTCAGCTGAGCAGTGAATTTCTACTTAACTACCCCCTATCAGGAGAGACCTCAGGGCTGCATCTTTTGAGCGCAGTACTGAGCCTGAAAAGAGTTTACAACCCCACTTACAAGTAAAACTAGCTGCTGTTCACTGAAAAGCTCATTCTGGGTACATTTTTGGTATACATTTGCTTCTGCCGGGTCAGCTGAGCAGTGAATTTCTACTTAACTACCTCCTATCAGGAGAGACCCCAGGGCTGCATCTTTTGAGCGCAGTACTGAGCCTGAAAAGCGTTTACAACCCCACTTACAAGTAAAACTAGCTAAAATGTGCCTGGCTGCTGTTCACTGAAAAGCTCATTCTGGGTACATTTTTGGTATACATTTGCTTCTGCCGGGTCAGCTGAGCAGTGAATTTCTACTTAATTACCTCCTATCAGGAGAGACCTCAGGGCTGCATCTTTTGAGCGCAGTACTGAGCCTGAAAAGCCTTTCCAACCCCACTTACAAGTAAAACTAGCTAAAATGTGCCTGGCTGCTGTTCACTGAAAAGCTCATTCTGGGTACATTTTTGGTATACATTTGCTTCTGCCGGGTCAGCTGAGCAGTGAATTTCTACTTAACTACCCACTATCAGGAGAGACCTCAGGGCTGCATCTTTTGAGCACAGTACTGAGCCTGAAAAGCGTTTACAACCCCACTTACAAGTAAAACTAGCTAAAATGTGCCTGGCTGCTGTTCAAGCTCATTCTGGGTACATTTTTGGTATACATTTGCTTCTGCCGGGTCAGCTGAGCAGTGAATTTCTACTTAACTACCTCCTATCAGGAGAGACCTCAGGGCTGCATCTTTTGAGCGCAGTACTGAGCCTGAAAAGCGTTTACAACCCCACTTACAAGTAAAACTAGCTGAAATGTGCCTGGCTGCTGTTCACTGAAAAGCTCATTCTGGGTACATTTTTGGTATACATTTGCTTCTGCCGGGTCAGCTGAGCAGTGAATTTCTACTTAACTACCTCCTATCAGGAGAGACCTCAGGGCTGCATCTTTTGAGCGGAGTACTGACCCTGAAAAGCGTTTACAACCCCACTTACAAGTAAAATTAGCTAAAGTGTGCCTGGCTGCTGTTCACTGAAAAGCTCATTCTGGGTACATTTTTGGTATACATTTGCTTCTGCCGGGTCTGCTGAGCAGTGAATTTCTACTTAACTATCTCCTATCAGGAGAGACCTCAGGGCTGCATCTTTTGAGTGCAGTACTGAGCCTGAAAAGCGTTTACAACCCCACTTACAAGTAAAACTAGCTAAAATGTGCCTGGCTGCTGTTCACTGAAAAGCTCATTCTGGGTACATTTTTGGTATACATTTGCTTCTGCCGGGTCAGCTGAGCAGTGAATTTCTACTTAACTACCTCCTATCAGGAGAGACCTCAGGGCTGCATCTTTTGAGCGCAGTACTGAGCCTGAAAACCGTTTACAACCCCACTTACAAGTAAAACTAGCTAAAATGTGCCTGGCTGCTGTTCACTAAAAAGCTAATTCTGGGTACATTTTTGTTATACATTTGCTTCTGCCGGGTCAGCTGAGCAGTGAATTTCTACTTAACTACCCCCTATCAGGAGAGACCTCAGGCTGCATCTTTTGAGCGCAGTACTGAGCCTGAAAAGCGTTTACAACCCCACTTACAAGTAAAACTAGCTAAAATGTGCCTGGCTGCTGTTCACTGAAAAGCTCATTCTGGGTACATTTTTGGTATACATTTGCTTCTGCCGGGTCAGCTGAGCCGTGAATTTCTACTTAACTACCCCCTATCAGGAGAGACCTCAGGGCTGCATCTTTTGAGCGCAGTACTGAGCCTGAAAAGCCTTTCCAACCCCACTTACAAGTAAAACTAGCTAAAATGTGCCTGGCTGCTGTTCACTGAAAAGCTCATTCTGGGTACATTTTTGGTATACATTTGCTTCTGCCGGGTCAGCTGAGCAGTGAATTTCTACTTAACTACCCCCTATTAGGAGAGACCTTAGGGCTGCATCTTTTGAGCGCAGTACTGAGCCTGAAAAGCGTTTACAACCCCACTTACAAGTAAAACTAGCTAAAATGTGCCTGGCTGCTGTTCACTGAAAAGCTCATTCTGGGTACATTTTTGGTATACATTTGCTTCTGCCGGGTCAGCTGAGCAGTGAATTTCTACTTAACTACCCCCTATCAGGAGAGACCTCAGGGCTGCATCTTTTGAGCGCAGTACTGAGCCTGAAAACCGTTTCCAACCCCATTTACAAGTAAAACTAGTTAAAATGTGCCTGGCTGCTGTTCACTGAAAAGCTCATTCTGGGTACATTTTTGGTATACATTTGCTTCTGCCGGGTCAGCTGAGCAGTGAATTTCTACTTAACTACCCCCTATCAGGAGAGACCTCAGGGCTGCATCTTTTGAGCGCAGTACTGAGCCTGAAAAGCGTTTACAACCCCAGTTACAAGTAAAACTAGCTAAAATGTGCCTGGCTGCTGTTCACTGAAAAGCTCATTCTGGGTACATTTTTGGTATACATTTGCTTCTGCCGGGTCAGCTGAGCAGTGAATTTCTACTTAACTACCCACTATCAGGGCTGCATCTTTTGAGCGCAGTACTGAGTATACATTTGCTTCTGCCGGGTCAGCTGAGCAGTGAATTTCTACTTAACTACCACCTATCAGGAGAGACCTCAGGGCTGCATCTTTTGAGCGCAGTACTGAGCCTGAAAAGCGTTTACAACCCCACTTACAAGTAAAACTAGCTAAAATGTGCCTGGCTGCTGTTCACTGAAAAGCTCATTCTGGGTACATTTTTGGTATACATTTGCTTCTGCCGGGTCAGCTGAGCAGTGAATTTCTACTTAACTATCTCCTATCAGGAGAGACCTCAGGGCTGCATCTTTTGAGCGCAGTACTGAGCCTGAAAAGCGTTTCCAACCCCACTTACAAGTAAAACTAGCTAAAATGTGCCTGGCTGCTGTTCACTGAAAAGCTCATTCTGGGTACATTTTTGGTATACATTTGCTTCTGCCGGGTCAGCTGAGCAGTGAATTTCTACTTAACTACCTCCTATCAGGAGAGACCTCAGGGCTGCATCTTTTGAGCGCAGTACTGAGCCTGAAAAGCGTTTACAACCCCAGTT
Organism: Lissotriton vulgaris; assembly: GCF_964263255.1. Classification (NCBI taxonomy): domain Eukaryota; kingdom Metazoa; phylum Chordata; class Amphibia; order Caudata; family Salamandridae; genus Lissotriton; species Lissotriton vulgaris. The sequence continues at coordinate 90,342 of NW_028241457.1, read as the reverse complement.
ACAAGTAAAACTAGCTAAAAATGTGCCTGGCTGCTGTTCACTGAAAAGCTCATTCTGGGTACATTTTTGGTATACATTTGCTTCTGCCAGGTCAGCTGAGCAGTGAATTTCTACTTAACTACCTCCTATCAGGAGAGACCTCAGGGCTGCATCTTTTGAGCGCAGTACTGAGCCTGAAAAGTGTTTACAACCCCAGTTACAAGTAAAACTAGCTAAAATGTGCCTGGCTGCTGTTCACTGAAAAGCTCATTCTGGGTACATTTTTGGTATACATTTGCTTCTGCCGGGTCAGCTGAGCAGTGAATTTCTACTTAACTACCCCCTATCAGGAGAGACCTCAGGGCTGCATCTTTTGAGCGCAGTACTGAGCCTGAAAAGAGTTTACAACCCCACTTACAAGTAAAACTAGCTAAAATGTGCCTGGCTGCTGTTCACTGAAAAGCTCATTCTGGGTACATTTTTGGTATACATTTGCTTCTGCCGGGTCAGCTGAGCAGTGAATTTCTACTTAACTACCTCCTATCAGGAGAGACCTCAGGGCTGCATCTTTTGAGCGCAGTACTGAGCCTGAAAAGCGTTTACAACCCCACTTACAAGTAAAACTAGCTAAAATGTGCCTGGCTGCTGTTCACTGAAAAGCTCATTCTGGGTACATTTTTGGTATACATTTGCTTCTGCCGGGTCAGCTGAGCAGTGAATTTCTACTTAACTACCTCCTATCAGGAGAGACCTCAGGGCTGCATCTTTTGAGCGCAGTACTGACCCTGAAAAGCGTTTACAACCCCACTTACAAGTAAAATTAGCTAAAGTGTGCCTGGCTGCTGTTCACTGAAAAGCTCATTCTGGGTACATTTTTGGTATACATTTGCTTCTGCCGGGTCTGCTGAGCAGTGAATTTCTACTTAACTATCTCCTATCAGGAGAGACCTCAGGGCTGCATCTTTTGAGCGCAGTACTGAGCCTGAAAAGCGTTTCCAACCCCACTTACAAGTAAAACTAGCTAAAATGTGCCTGGCTGCTGTTCACTGAAAAGCTCATTCTGGGTACATTTTTGGTATACATTTGCTTCTGCCGGGTCAGCTGAGCAGTGAATTTCTACTTAACTACCCCCTATCAGGAGAGACCTCAGGGCTGCATCTTTTGAGCGCAGTACTGAGCCTGAAAAACGTTTACAACCCCAGTTACAAGTAAAACTAGCTAAAATGTGCCTGGCTGCTGTTCACTGAAAAGCTCATTCTGGGTACATTTTTGGTATACATTTGCTTCTGCCGGGTCAGCTGAGCAGTGAATTTCTACTTAACTACCTCCTATCAGGAGAGACCTCAGGGCTGCATCTTTTGAGCGCAGTACTGAGCCTGAAAACCGTTTACAACCCCAGTTACAAGTAAAACTAGCTAAAATGTGCCTGGCTGCTATTCACTGAAAAGCTCATTCTGGGTACATTTTTGGTATACATTTGCTTCTGCCGGGTCAGCTGAGCAGTGAATTTCTACTTAACTACCTCCTATCAGGAGAGACCTCAGGGCTGCATCTTTTGAGTGCAGTACTGAGCCTGAAAAGCGTTTACAACCCCACTTACAAGTAAAACTAGCTAAAATGTGCCTGGCTGCTGTTCACTAAAAAGCTAATTCTGGGTACATTTTTGGTATACATTTGCTTCTGCCGGGTCAGCTGAGCAGTGAATTTCTACTTAACTACCTCCTATCAGGAGAGACCTCAGGGCTGCATCTTTTGAGCGCAGTACTGAGCCTGAAAAGCGTTTACAACCCCACTTACAAGTAAAACTAGCTAAAATGTGCCTGGCTGCTGTTCACTGAAAAGCTCATTCTGGGTACATTTTTGGTATACATTTGCTTCTGCCGGGTCAGCTGAGCCGTGAATTTCTACTTAACTACCCCCTATCAGGAGAGACCTCAGGGCTGCATCTTTTGAGCGCAGTACTGAGCCTGAAAAGCCTTTCCAACCCCACTTACAAGTAAAACTAGCTAAAATGTGCCTGGCTGCTGTTCACTGAAAAGCTCATTCTGGGTACATTTTTGGTATACATTTGCTTCTGCCGGGTCAGCTGAGCAGTGAATTTCTACTTAACTACCCCCTATCAGGAGAGACCTTAGGGCTGCATCTTTTGAGCGCAGTACTGAGCCTGAAAAGCGTTTACAACCCCACTTACAAGTAAAACTAGCTAAAATGTGCCTGGCTGCTGTTCACTGAAAAGCTCATTCTGGGTACATTTTTGGTATACATTTGCTTCTGCCGGGTCAGCTGAGCTGTGAATTTCTACTTAACTACCCCCTATCAGGAGAGACCTCAGGGCTGCATCTTTTGAGCGCAGTACTGAGCCTGAAAAGCCTTTCCAACCCCACTTACAAGTAAAACTAGCTAAAATGTGCCTGGCTGCTGTTCACTGAAAAGCTCATTCTGGGTACATTTTTGGTATACATTTGCTTCTGCCGGGTCAGCTGAGCAGTGAATTTCTACTTAACTACCCCCTATCAGGAGAGACCTCAGGGCTACATCTTTTGAGCACAGTACTGAGCCTGAAAAGCGTTTACAACCCCAGTTACAAGTAAAACTAGCTAAAATGTGCCTGGCTGCTGTTCACTGAAAAGCTCATTCTGGGTACATTTTTGGTATACATTTGCTTCTGCCGGGTCAGCTGAGCAGTGAATTTCTACTTAACTACCTCCTATCAGGAGAGACCTCAGGGCTGCATCTTTTGAGCGCAGTACTGAGCCTGAAAAGTGTTTACAACCCCAGTTACAAGTAAAACTAGCTAAAATGTGCCTGGCTGCTGTTCACTGAAAAGCTCATTCTGGGTACATTTTTGGTATACATTTGCTTCTGCCGGGTCAGCTGAGCAGTGAATTTCTACTTAACTACCCCCTATCAGGAGAGACCTCAGGGCTGCATCTTTTGAGCGCAGTACTGAGCCTGAAAAGAGTTTACAACCCCACTTACAAGTAAAACTAGCTAAAATGTGCCTGGCTGCTGTTCACTGAAAAGCTCATTCTGGGTACATTTTTGGTATACATTTGCTTCTGCCGGGTCAGCTGAGCAGTGAATTTCTACTTAACTACCTCCTATCAGGAGAGACCTCAGGGCTGCATCTTTTGAGCGCAGTACTGAGCCTGAAAAGCGTTTACAACCCCACTTACAAGTAAAACTAGCTAAAATGTGCCTGGCTGCTGTTCACTGAAAAGCTCATTCTGGGTACATTTTTGGTATACATTTGCTTCTGCCGGGTCAGCTGAGCAGTGAATTTCTACTTAACTACCTCCTATCAGGAGAGACCTCAGGGCTGCATCTTTTGAGCGCAGTACTGACCCTGAAAAGCGTTTACAACCCCACTTACAAGTAAAATTAGCTAAAGTGTGCCTGGCTGCTGTTCACTGAAAAGCTCATTCTGGGTACATTTTTGGTATACATTTGCTTCTGCCGGGTCTGCTGAGCAGTGAATTTCTACTTAACTATCTCCTATCAGGAGAGACCTCAGGGCTGCATCTTTTGAGCGCAGTACTGAGCCTGAAAAGCGTTTCCAACCCCACTTACAAGTAAAACTAGCTAAAATGTGCCTGGCTGCTGTTCACTGAAAAGCTCATTCTGGGTACATTTTTGGTATACATTTGCTTCTGCCGGGTCAGCTGAGCAGTGAATTTCTACTTAACTACCCCCTATCAGGAGAGACCTCAGGGCTGCATCTTTTGAGCGCAGTACTGAGCCTGAAAAACGTTTACAACCCCAGTTACAAGTAAAACTAGCTAAAATGTGCCTGGCTGCTGTTCACTGAAAAGCTCATTCTGGGTACATTTTTGGTATACATTTGCTTCTGCCGTGTCAGCTGAGCAGTGAATTTCTACTTAACTACCTCCTATCAGGAGAGACCTCAGGGCTGCATCTTTTGAGCGCAGTACTGAGCCTGAAAACCGTTTACAACCCCAGTTACAAGTAAAACTAGCTAAAATGTGCCTGGCTGCTATTCACTGAAAAGCTCATTCTGGGTACATTTTTGGTATACATTTGCTTCTGCCGGGTCAGCTGAGCAGTGAATTTCTACTTAACTACCTCCTATCAGGAGAGACCTCAGGGCTGCATCTTTTGAGTGCAGTACTGAGCCTGAAAAGCGTTTACAACCCCACTTACAAGTAAAACTAGCTAAAATGTGCCTGGCTGCTGTTCACTAAAAAGCTAATTCTGGGTACATTTTTGGTATACATTTGCTTCTGCCGGGTCAGCTGAGCAGTGAATTTCTACTTAACTACCTCCTATCAGGAGAGACCTCAGGGCTGCATCTTTTGAGCGCAGTACTGAGCCTGAAAAGCGTTTACAACCCCACTTACAAGTAAAACTAGCTAAAATGTGCCTGGCTGCTGTTCACTGAAAAGCTCATTCTGGGTACATTTTTGGTATACATTTGCTTCTGCCGGGTCAGCTGAGCCGTGAATTTCTACTTAACTACCCCCTATCAGGAGAGACCTCAGGGCTGCATCTTTTGAGCGCAGTACTGAGCCTGAAAAGCCTTTCCAACCCCACTTACAAGTAAAACTAGCTAAAATGTGCCTGGCTGCTGTTCACTGAAAAGCTCATTCTGGGTACATTTTTGGTATACATTTGCTTCTGCCGGGTCAGCTGAGCAGTGAATTTCTACTTAACTACCCCCTATCAGGAGAGACCTTAGGGCTGCATCTTTTGAGCGCAGTACTGAGCCTGAAAAGCGTTTACAACCCCACTTACAAGTAAAACTAGCTAAAATGTGCCTGGCTGCTGTTCACTGAAAAGCTCATTCTGGGTACATTTTTGGTATACATTTGCTTCTGCCGGGTCAGCTGAGCCGTGAATTTCTACTTAACTACCCCCTATCAGGAGAGACCTCAGGGCTGCATCTTTTGAGCGCAGTACTGAGCCTGAAAAGCCTTTCCAACCCCACTTACAAGTAAAACTAGCTAAAATGTGCCTGGCTGCTGTTCACTGAAAAGCTCATTCTGGGTACATTTTTGGTATACATTTGCTTCTGCCGGGTCAGCTGAGCAGTGAATTTCTACTTAACTACCCCCTATCAGGAGAGACCTCAGGGCTACATCTTTTGAGCACAGTACTGAGCCTGAAAAGCGTTTACAACCCCACTTACAAGTAAAACTAGCTAAAATGTGCCTGGCTGCTGTTCACTGAAAAGCTCATTCTGGGTACATTTTTGGTATACATTTGCTTCTGCCGGGTCAGCTGAGCAGTGAATTTCTACTTAACTACCCCCTATCAGGAGAGACCTCAGGGCTGCATCTTTTGAGCGCAGTACTGAGCCTGAAAACCGTTTCCAACCCCATTTACAAGTAAAACTAGTTAAAATGTGCCTGGCTGCTGTTCACTGAAAAGCTCATTCTGGGTACATTTTTGGTCTACATTTGCTTCTGCCGGGTCAGCTGAGCAGTGAATTTCTACTTAACTACCCCCTATCAGGAGAGACCTCAGGGCTGCATCTTTTGAGCGCAGTAATGAGCCTGAAAAGCGTTTACAACCCCAGTTACAAGTACAACTAGCTAAAATGTGCCTGGCTGCTGTTCACTGAAAAGCTCATTCTGGGTACATTTTTGGTATACATTTGCTTCTGCTGGGTCAGCTGAGCAGTGAATTTCTACTTAACTGCCCACTATCAGGAGAGACCTCAGGGCTGCATCTTTTGAGCGCAGTACTGAGCCTGAAAAGAGTTTACAACCCCACTTACAAGTAAAACTAGCTAAAATGTGCCTGGCTGCTGTTCACTGAAAAGCTCATTCTGGGTACATTTTTGGTATACATTTGCTTCTGCCGGGTCAGCTGAGCAGTGAATTTCTACTTAACTACCCCCTATCAGGAGAGACCTCAGGGCTGCATCTTTTGAGCGCAGTACTGAGCCTGAAAAGCGTTTACAACCCCACTTACAAGTAAAACTAGCTAAAATGTGCCTGGCTGCTGTTCACTGAAAAGCTCATTCTGGGTACATTTTTGGTATACATTTGCTTCTGCCGGGTCAGCTGAGCAGTGAATTTCTACTTAACTACCCCCTATCAGGAGAGACCTCAGGGCTGCATCTTTTGAGCGCAGTACTGAGCCTGAAAACCGTTTCCAACCCCATTTACAAGTAAAACTAGTTAAAATGTGCCTGGCTGCTGTTCACTGAAAAGCTCATTCTGGGTACATTTTTGGTCTACATTTGCTTCTGCCGGGTCAGCTGAGCAGTGAATTTCTACTTAACTACCCCCTATCAGGAGAGACCTCAGGGCTGCATCTTTTGAGCGCAGTACTGAGCCTGAAAGGCGTTTACAACCCCAGTTACAAGTAAAACTAGCTAAAATGTGCCTGGCTGCTGTTCACTGAAAAGCTCATTCTGGGTACATTTTTGGTATACATTTGCTTCTGCCGGGTCAGCTGAGCAGTGAATTTCTACTTAACTACCCACTATCAGGAGAGACCTCAGGGCTGCATCTTTTGAGCGCAGTACTGAGCCTGAAAAGAGTTTACAACCCCACTTACAAGTAAAACTAGCTAAAATGTGCCTGGCTGCTGTTCACTGAAAAGCTCATTCTGGGTACATTTTTGGTATACATTTGCTTCTGCCGGGTCAGCTGAGCAGTGAATTTCTACTTAACTACCACCTATCAGGAGAGACCTCAGGGCTGCATCTTTTGAGCGCAGTACTGAGCCTGAAAAGTGTTTACAACCCCACTTACAAGTAAAACTAGCTAAAATGTGCCTGGCTGCTGTTCACTGAAAATCTCATTCTGGGTACATTTTTGGTATACATTTGCTTCTGCCGGGTCAGCTGAGCAGTGAATTTCTACTTAACTACCCACTATCAGGAGAGACCTCAGGGCTGCATCTTTTGAGCGCAGTACTGAGCCTGAAAAGAGTTTACAACCCCACTTACAAGTAAAACTAGCTAAAATGTGCCTGGCTGCTGTTCACTGAAAAGCTCATTCTGGGTACATTTTTGGTATACATTTGCTTCTGCCGGGTCAGCTGAGCAGTGAATTTCTACTTAACTACCTCCTATCAGGAGAGACCTCAGGGCTGCATCTTTTGAGCGCAGTACTGAGCCTGAAAAGAGTTTACAACCCCACTTACAAGTAAAACTAGCTAAAATGTGCCTGGCTGCTGTTCACTGAAAAGCTCATTCTGGGTACATTTTTTTTATACATTTGCTTCTGCCGGGTCAGCTGAGCAGTGAATTTCTACTTAACTACCTCCTATCAGGAGAGACCTCAGGGCTGCATATTTTGAGCGCAGTACTGAGCCTGAAAAGCGTTTTCAACCCCACTTACAAGTAAAACTAGCTAAAATGTGCCTGGCTGCTGTTCACTGAAAAGCTCATTCTGGGTACATTTTTGGTATACATTTGCTTCTGCCGGGTCAGCTGAGCAGTGAATTTCTACTTAACTACCTCCTATCAGGAGAGACCCCAGGGCTGCATCTTTTGAGCGCAGTACTGAGCCTGAAAAGCGTTTACAACCCCACTTACAAGTAAAACTAGCTAAAATGTGCCTGGCTGCTGTTCACTGAAAAGCTCATTCTGGGTACATTTTTGGTATACATTTGCTTCTGCCGGGTCAGCTGAGCAGTGAATTTCTACTTAACTATCTCCTATCAGGAGAGACCTCAGGGCTGCATCTTTTGAGCGCAGTACTGAGCCTGAAAAGCGTTTCCAACCCCACTTACAAGTAAAACTAGCTAAAATGTGCCTGGCTGCTGTTCACTGAAAAGCTCATTCTGGGTACATTTTTGGTATACATTTGCTTCTGCCGGGTCAGCTGAGCAGTGAATTTCTACTTAACTACCTCCTATCAGGAGAGACCTCAGGGCTGCATCTTTTGAGCGCAGTACTGAGCCTGAAAAGCGTTTACAACCCCAGTCACAAGTAAAACTAGCTAAAATGTGCCTGGCTGCTGTTCACTGAAAAGCTCATTCTGGGTACATTTTTGGTATACATTTGCTTCTGCCGGGTCAGCTGAGCAGTGAATTTCTACTTAACTACCCCCTATCAGGAGAGACCTCAGGGCTGCATCTTTTGAGCGCAGTACTGAGCCTGAAAACCGTTTACAACCCCAGTTACAAGTAAAACTAGCTAAAATGTGCCTGGCTGCTGTTCACTGAAAAGCTCATTCTGGGTACATTTTTGGTATACATTTGCTTCTGCCGGGTCAGCTGAGCAGTGAATTTCTACTTAACTACCTCCTATCAGGAAAGACCTCAGGGCTGCATCTTTTGAGCGCAGTACTGAGCCTGAAAACCGTTTACAACCCCAGTTACAAGTAAAACTAGCTAAAATGTGCCTGGCTGCTATTCACTGAAAAGCTCATTCTGGGTACATTTTTGGTATACATTTGCTTCTGCCGGGTCAGCTGAGCAGTGAATTTCTACTTAACTACCTCCTATCAGGAGAGACCTCAGGGCTGCATCTTTTGAGCGCAGTACTGAGCCTGAAAAGCATTTACAACCCCACTTACAAGTAAAACTAGCTAAAATGTGCCTGGCTGCTGTTCACTGAAAAGCTCATTCTGGGTACATTTTTAGTATACATTTGCTTCTGCCGGGTCAGCTGGGCATTGAATTTCTACTGAACTACCTCCTATCAGGAGAGACCTCAGGGCTGCATCTTTTGAGCGCAGTACTGAGCCTGAAAACCGTTTACAACCCCAGTTACAAGTAAAACTAGCTAAAATGTGCCTGTCTGCTATTCACTGAAAAGCTCATTCTGGGTACATTTTTGGTATACATTTGCTTCTGCCGGGTCAGCTGAGCAGTGAATTTCTACTTAACTACCTCCTATCAGGAGAGACCTCAGGGCTGCATCTTTTGAGCGCAATACTGAGCCTGAAAAGCGTTTACAACCCCAGTTACAAGTAAAACTAGCTAAAATGTACCTGGCTGCTGTTCACTGAAAAGCTCATTCTGGGTACATTTTTGGTATACATTTGCTTCTGCCGGGTCAGCTGAGTAGTGAATTTCCACTTAACTACCTCCTATCAGGAGAGACCTCAGGGCTGCATCTTTTGAGTGCAGTACTGAGCCTGAAAAGCGTTTACAACCCCACTTACAAGTAAAACTAGCTAAAATGTGCCTGGCTGCTGTTCACTGAAAAGCTAATTCTGGGTACATTTTTGGTATACATTTGCTTCTGCCGGGTCAGCTGAGCAGTGAATTTCTACTTAACTACCTCCTATCAGGAGAGACCTCAGGGCTGCATCTTTTGAGCGCAGTACTGAGCCTGAAAAGCGTTTACAACCCCACTTACAAGTAAAACTAGCTAAAATGTGCCTGGCTGCTGTTCACTGAAAAGCTCATTCTGGGTACATTTTTGGTATACATTTGCTTCTGCCGGGTCAGCTGAGCAGTGAATTTCTACTTAACTACCCCCTATCAGGAGAGACCTCAGGGCTGCATCTTTTGAGCGCAGTACTGAGCCTGAAAAGCGTTTACAACCCCACTTACAAGTAAAACTAGCTAAAATGTGCCTGGCTGCTATTCACTGAAAAGCTCATTCTGGGTACATTTTTGGTATACATTTGCTTCTGCCGGGTCAGCTGAGCAGTGAATTTCTACTTAACTACCCCCTATCAGGAGAGACCCCAGGACTGCATCTTTTGAGCGCAGTACTGAGCCTGAAAAGCGTTTACAACCCCAGTTACAAGTAAAACTAGCTAAAATGTGCCTGGCTGCTGTTCACTGAAAAGCTCATTCTGGGTACATTTTTGGTATACATTTGCTTCTGCCGGGTCAGCTGAGCAGTGAATTTCTACTTAACTACCCCCTATCAGGAGAGACCTCAGGGCTGCATCTTTTGAGCGCAGTACTGAGCCTGAAAAGCGTTTACAACCCCACTTACAAGTAAAACTAGCTAAAATGTGCCTGGCTGCTATTCACTGAAAAGCTCATTCTGGGTACATTTTTGGTATACATTTGCTTCTGCCGGGTCAGCTGAGCAGTGAATTTCTACTTAACTACCCCCTATCAGGAGAGACCTCAGGACTGCATCTTTTGAGCGCAGTACTGAGCCTGAAAAGCGTTTACAACCCCAGTTACAAGTAAAACTAGCTAAAATGTGCCTGGCTGCTGTTCACTGAAAAGCTCATTCTGGGTACATTTTTGGTATACATTTGCTTCTGCCGGGTCAGCTGAGCAGTGAATTTCTACTTAATACCTCCTATCAGGAGAGACCTCAGGGCTGCATCTTTTGAGCGCAGTACTGAGCCTGAAAGACGTTTACAACCCCACTTACAAGTAAAACTAGCTAAAATGTGCCTGGCTGCTTTTCACTGAAAAGCTCATTCTGGGTACATTTTTGGTATACATTTGCTTCTGCCGGGTCAGCTGAGCAGTGAATTTCTACTTAACTACCACCTATCAGGAGAGACCTCAGGGCTGCATCTTCTGAGCGCAGTACTGAGCCTGAAAAGAGTTTACAACCCCAGTTACAAGTAAAACTAGCTAAAATGTGCCTGGCTGCTGTTCACTGAAAAGCTCATTCTGGGTACATTTTTGGTATACATTTGCTTCTGCCGGGTCAGCTGAGCAGTGAATTTCTACTTAACTACCCCCTATCAGGAGAGACCTCAGGGCTGCATCTTTTGAGCGCAGTACTGAGCCTGAAAAGCGTTTACAACCCCACTTACAAGTAAAACTAGCTAAAATGTGCCTGGCTGCTGTTCACTGAAAAGCTCATTCTGGGTACATTTTTGGTATACATTTGCTTCTGCCGGGTCAGCTGAGCAGTGAATTTCTACTTAACTACCCCCTATCAGGAGAGACCTCAGGGCTGCATCTTTTGAGCGCAGTACTGAGCCTCAAAACCGTTTCCAACCCCATTTACAAGTAAAACTAGCTAAAATGTGCCTGGCTGCTGTTCACTGAAAAGCTCATTCTGGGTACATTTTTGGTATACATTTGCTTCTGCCGGGTCAGCTGAGCAGTGAATTTCTACTTAACTACCCCCTATCAGGAGAGACCTCAGGGCTGCATCTTTTGAGCGCAGTACTGAGCCTGAAAAGCGTTTACAACCCCAGTTACAAGTAAAACTAGCTAAAATGTGCCTGGCTGCTGTTCACTGAAAAGCTCATTCTGGGTACATTTTTGGTATACATTTGCTTCTGCCGGGTCAGCTGAGCAGTGAATTTCTACTTAACTACCCACTATCAGGAGAGACCTCAGGGCTGCATCTTTTGAGCGCAGTACTGAGCCTGAAAAGAGTTTACAACCCCACTTACAAGTAAAACTAGCTAAAATGTGCCTGGCTGCTGTTCACTGAAAAGCTCATTCTGGGTACATTTTTGGTATACATTTGCTTCTGCCGGGTCAGCTGAGCAGTGAATTTCTACTTAACTACCCACTATCAGGAGAGACCTCAGGGCTGCATCTTTTGAGCGCAGTACTGAGCCTGAAAAGCGTTTACAACCCCACTTACAAGTAAAATTAGCTAAAGTGTGCCTGGCTGCTGTTCACTGAAAAGCTCATTCTGGGTACATTTTTGGTATACATTTGCTTCTGCCGGGTCTGCTGAGCAGTGAATTTCTACTTAACTATCTCCTATCAGGAGAGACCTCAGGGCTGCATCTTTTGAGCGCAGTACTGAGCCTGAAAAGCGTTTCCAACCCCACTTACAAGTAAAACTAGCTAAAATGTGCCTGGCTGCTGTTCACTGAAAAGCTCATTCTGGGTACATTTTTGGTATACATTTGCTTCTGCCGGGTCAGCTGAGCAGTGAATTTCTACTTAACTACCCCCTATCAGGAGAGACCTCAGGGCTGCATCTTTTGAGCGCAGTACTGAGCCTGAAAAACGTTTACAACCCCAGTTACAAGTAAAACTAGCTAAAATGTGCCTGGCTGCTGTTCACTGAAAAGCTCATTCTGGGTACATTTTTGGTATACATTTGCTTCTGCCGGGTCAGCTGAGCAGTGAATTTCTACTTAACTACCTCCTATCAGGAGAGACCTCAGGGCTGCATCTTTTGAGCGCAGTACTGAGCCTGAAAACCGTTTACAACCCCAGTTACAAGTAAAACTAGCTAAAATGTGCCTGGCTGCTATTCACTGAAAAGCTCATTCTGGGTACATTTTTGGTATACATTTGCTTCTGCCGGGTCAGCTGAGCAGTGAATTTCTACTTAACTACCTCCTATCAGGAGAGACCTCAGGGCTGCATCTTTTGAGTGCAGTACTGAGCCTGAAAAGCGTTTACAACCCCACTTACAAGTAAAACTAGCTAAAATGTGCCTGGCTGCTGTTCACTAAAAAGCTAATTCTGGGTACATTTTTGGTATACATTTGCTTCTGCCGGGTCAGCTGAGCAGTGAATTTCTACTTAACTACCTCCTATCAGGAGAGACCTCAGGGCTGCATCTTTTGAGCGCAGTACTGAGCCTGAAAAGCGTTTACAACCCCACTTACAAGTAAAACTAGCTAAAATGTGCCTGGCTGCTGTTCACTGAAAAGCTCATTCTGGGTACATTTTTGGTATACATTTGCTTCTGCCGGGTCAGCTGAGCCGTGAATTTCTACTTAACTACCCCCTATCAGGAGAGACCTCAGGGCTGCATCTTTTGAGCGCAGTACTGAGCCTGAAAAGCCTTTCCAACCCCACTTACAAGTAAAACTAGCTAAAATGTGCCTGGCTGCTGTTCACTGAAAAGCTCATTCTGGGTACATTTTTGGTATACATTTGCTTCTGCCGGGTCAGCTGAGCAGTGAATTTCTACTTAACTACCCCCTATCAGGAGAGACCTTAGGGCTGCATCTTTTGAGCGCAGTACTGAGCCTGAAAAGCGTTTACAACCCCACTTACAAGTAAAACTAGCTAAAATGTGCCTGGCTGCTGTTCACTGAAAAGCTCATTCTGGGTACATTTTTGGTATACATTTGCTTCTGCCGGGTCAGCTGAGCCGTGAATTTCTACTTAACTACCCCCTATCAGGAGAGACCTCAGGGCTGCATCTTTTGAGCGCAGTACTGAGCCTGAAAAGCCTTTCCAACCCCACTTACAAGTAAAACTAGCTAAAATGTGCCTGGCTGCTGTTCACTGAAAAGCTCATTCTGGGTACATTTTTGGTATACATTTGCTTCTGCCGGGTCAGCTGAGCAGTGAATTTCTACTTAACTACCCCCTATCAGGAGAGACCTCAGGGCTACATCTTTTGAGCACAGTACTGAGCCTGAAAAGCGTTTACAACCCCACTTACAAGTAAAACTAGCTAAAATGTGCCTGGCTGCTGTTCACTGAAAAGCTCATTCTGGGTACATTTTTGGTATACATTTGCTTCTGCCGGGTCAGCTGAGCAGTGAATTTCTACTTAACTACCCCCTATCAGGAGAGACCTCAGGGCTGCATCTTTTGAGCGCAGTACTGAGCCTGAAAACCGTTTCCAACCCCATTTACAAGTAAAACTAGTTAAAATGTGCCTGGCTGCTGTTCACTGAAAAGCTCATTCTGGGTACATTTTTGGTCTACATTTGCTTCTGCCGGGTCAGCTGAGCAGTGAATTTCTACTTAACTACCCCCTATCAGGAGAGACCTCAGGGCTGCATCTTTTGAGCGCAGTAATGAGCCTGAAAAGCGTTTACAACCCCAGTTACAAGTACAACTAGCTAAAATGTGCCTGGCTGCTGTTCACTGAAAAGCTCATTCTGGGTACATTTTTGGTATACATTTGCTTCTGCTGGGTCAGCTGAGCAGTGAATTTCTACTTAACTGCCCACTATCAGGAGAGACCTCAGGGCTGCATCTTTTGAGCGCAGTACTGAGCCTGAAAAGAGTTTACAACCCCACTTACAAGTAAAACTAGCTAAAATGTGCCTGGCTGCTGTTCACTGAAAAGCTCATTCTGGGTACATTTTTGGTATACATTTGCTTCTGCCGGGTCAGCTGAGCAGTGAATTTCTACTTAACTACCCCCTATCAGGAGAGACCTCAGGGCTGCATCTTTTGAGCGCAGTACTGAGCCTGAAAAGCGTTTACAACCCCACTTACAAGTAAAACTAGCTAAAATGTGCCTGGCTGCTGTTCACTGAAAAGCTCATTCTGGGTACATTTTTGGTATACATTTGCTTCTGCCGGGTCAGCTGAGCAGTGAATTTCTACTTAACTACCCCCTATCAGGAGAGACCTCAGGGCTGCATCTTTTGAGCGCAGTACTGAGCCTGAAAACCGTTTCCAACCCCATTTACAAGTAAAACTAGTTAAAATGTGCCTGGCTGCTGTTCACTGAAAAGCTCATTCTGGGTACATTTTTGGTCTACATTTGCTTCTGCCGGGTCAGCTGAGCAGTGAATTTCTACTTAACTACCCCCTATCAGGAGAGACCTCAGGGCTGCATCTTTTGAGCGCAGTACTGAGCCTGAAAGGCGTTTACAACCCCAGTTACAAGTAAAACTAGCTAAAATGTGCCTGGCTGCTGTTCACTGAAAAGCTCATTCTGGGTACATTTTTGGTATACATTTGCTTCTGCCGGGTCAGCTGAGCAGTGAATTTCTACTTAACTACCCACTATCAGGAGAGACCTCAGGGCTGCATCTTTTGAGCGCAGTACTGAGCCTGAAAAGAGTTTACAACCCCACTTACAAGTAAAACTAGCTAAAATGTGCCTGGCTGCTGTTCACTGAAAAGCTCATTCTGGGTACATTTTTGGTATACATTTGCTTCTGCCGGGTCAGCTGAGCAGTGAATTTCTACTTAACTACCACCTATCAGGAGAGACCTCAGGGCTGCATCTTTTGAGCGCAGTACTGAGCCTGAAAAGTGTTTACAACCCCACTTACAAGTAAAACTAGCTAAAATGTGCCTGGCTGCTGTTCACTGAAAATCTCATTCTGGGTACATTTTTGGTATACATTTGCTTCTGCCGGGTCAGCTGAGCAGTGAATTTCTACTTAACTACCCACTATCAGGAGAGACCTCAGGGCTGCATCTTTTGAGCGCAGTACTGAGCCTGAAAAGAGTTTACAACCCCACTTACAAGTAAAACTAGCTAAAATGTGCCTGGCTGCTGTTCACTGAAAAGCTCATTCTGGGTACATTTTTGGTATACATTTGCTTCTGCCGGGTCAGCTGAGCAGTGAATTTCTACTTAACTACCTCCTATCAGGAGAGACCTCAGGGCTGCATCTTTTGAGCGCAGTACTGAGCCTGAAAAGAGTTTACAACCCCACTTACAAGTAAAACTAGCTAAAATGTGCCTGGCTGCTGTTCACTGAAAAGCTCATTCTGGGTACATTTTTTTTATACATTTGCTTCTGCCGGGTCAGCTGAGCAGTGAATTTCTACTTAACTACCTCCTATCAGGAGAGACCTCAGGGCTGCATCTTTTGAGCGCAGTACTGAGCCTGAAAAGCGTTTTCAACCCCACTTACAAGTAAAACTAGCTAAAATGTGCCTGGCTGCTGTTCACTGAAAAGCTCATTCTGGGTACATTTTTGGTATACATTTGCTTCTGCCGGGTCAGCTGAGCAGTGAATTTCTACTTAACTACCTCCTATCAGGAGAGACCCCAGGGCTGCATCTTTTGAGCGCAGTACTGAGCCTGAAAAGCGTTTACAACCCCACTTACAAGTAAAACTAGCTAAAATGTGCCTGGCTGCTGTTCACTGAAAAGCTCATTCTGGGTACATTTTTGGTATACATTTGCTTCTGCCGGGTCAGCTGAGCAGTGAATTTCTACTTAACTATCTCCTATCAGGAGAGACCTCAGGGCTGCATCTTTTGAGCGCAGTACTGAGCCTGAAAAGCGTTTCCAACCCCACTTACAAGTAAAACTAGCTAAAATGTGCCTGGCTGCTGTTCACTGAAAAGCTCATTCTGGGTACATTTTTGGTATACATTTGCTTCTGCCGGGTCAGCTGAGCAGTGAATTTCTACTTAACTACCTCCTATCAGGAGAGACCTCAGGGCTGCATCTTTTGAGCGCAGTACTGAGCCTGAAAAGCGTTTACAACCCCAGTCACAAGTAAAACTAGCTAAAATGTGCCTGGCTGCTGTTCACTGAAAAGCTCATTCTGGGTACATTTTTGGTATACATTTGCTTCTGCCGGGTCAGCTGAGCAGTGAATTTCTACTTAACTACCCCCTATCAGGAGAGACCTCAGGGCTGCATCTTTTGAGCGCAGTACTGAGCCTGAAAACCGTTTACAACCCCAGTTACAAGTAAAACTAGCTAAAATGTGCCTGGCTGCTGTTCACTGAAAAGCTCATTCTGGGTACATTTTTGGTATACATTTGCTTCTGCCGGGTCAGCTGAGCAGTGAATTTCTACTTAACTACCTCCTATCAGGAAAGACCTCAGGGCTGCATCTTTTGAGCGCAGTACTGAGCCTGAAAACCGTTTACAACCCCAGTTACAAGTAAAACTAGCTAAAATGTGCCTGGCTGCTATTCACTGAAAAGCTCATTCTGGGTACATTTTTGGTATACATTTGCTTCTGCCGGGTCAGCTGAGCAGTGAATTTCTACTTAACTACCTCCTATCAGGAGAGACCTCAGGGCTGCATCTTTTGAGTGCAGTACTGAGCCTGAAAAGTGTTTACAACCCCACTTACAAGTAAAACTAGCTAAAATATGCCTGGCTAGTGTTCACTGAAAAGCTAATTCTGGGTACATTTTTGGTATACATTTGCTTCTGCCGGGTCAGCTGAGCAGTGAATTTCTACTTAATACCTCCTATCAGGAGAGACCTCAGGGCTGCATCTTTTGAGCGCAGTACTGAGCCTGAAAGACGTTTACAACCCCACTTACAAGTAAAACTAGCTAAAATGTGCCTGGCTGCTTTTCACTGAAAAGCTCATTCTGGGTACATTTTTGGTATACATTTGCTTCTGCCGGGTCAGCTGAGCAGTGAATTTCTACTTAACTACCACCTATCAGGAGAGACCTCAGGGCTGCATCTTCTGAGCGCAGTACTGAGCCTGAAAAGAGTTTACAACCCCAGTTACAAGTAAAACTAGCTAAAATGTGCCTGGCTGCTGTTCACTGAAAAGCTCATTCTGGGTACATTTTTGGTATACATTTGCTTCTGCCGGGTCAGCTGAGCAGTGAATTTCTACTTAACTACCCCCTATCAGGAGAGACCTCAGGGCTGCATCTTTTGAGCGCAGTACTGAGCCTGAAAAGCGTTTACAACCCCACTTACAAGTAAAACTAGCTAAAATGTGCCTGGCTGCTGTTCACTGAAAAGCTCATTCTGGGTACATTTTTGGTATACATTTGCTTCTGCCGGGTCAGCTGAGCAGTGAATTTCTACTTAACTACCCCCTATCAGGAGAGACCTCAGGGCTGCATCTTTTGAGCGCAGTACTGAGCCTCAAAACCGTTTCCAACCCCATTTACAAGTAAAACTAGCTAAAATGTGCCTGGCTGCTGTTCACTGAAAAGCTCATTCTGGGTACATTTTTGGTATACATTTGCTTCTGCCGGGTCAGCTGAGCAGTGAATTTCTACTTAACTACCCCCTATCAGGAGAGACCTCAGGGCTGCATCTTTTGAGCGCAGTACTGAGCCTGAAAAGCGTTTACAACCCCAGTTACAAGTAAAACTAGCTAAAATGTGCCTGGCTGCTGTTCACTGAAAAGCTCATTCTGGGTACATTTTTGGTATACATTTGCTTCTGCCGGGTCAGCTGAGCAGTGAATTTCTACTTAACTACCCACTATCAGGAGAGACCTCAGGGCTGCATCTTTTGAGCGCAGTACTGAGCCTGAAAAGAGTTTACAACCCCACTTACAAGTAAAACTAGCTAAAATGTGCCTGGCTGCTGTTCACTGAAAAGCTCATTCTGGGTACATTTTTGGTATACATTTGCTTCTGCCGGGTCAGCTGAGCAGTGAATTTCTACTTAACTACCTCCTATCAGGAGAGACCTCAGGGCTGCATCTTTTGAGCGCAGTACTGAGCCTGAAAAGCGTTTACAACCCCACTTACAAGTAAAACTAGCTAAAATGTGCCTGGCTGCTGTTCACTGAAACGCTCATTCTGGGTACATTTTTGGTATACATTTGCTTCTGCCGGGTCAGCTGAGCAGTGAATTTCTACTTAACTACCTCCTATCAGGAGAGACCTCAGGGCTGCATCTTTTGAGCGCAGTACTGAGCCTGAAAAGCGTTTACAACCCCACTTACAAGTAAAACTAGCTAAAATGTGCCTGGCTGCTGTTCACTGAAAAGCTCATTCTGGGTACATTTTTGGTATACATTTGCTTCTGCCGGGTCAGCTGAGCAGTGAATTTCTACTTAACTACCCCCTATCAGGAGAGACCTCAGGGCTGCATCTTTTGAGCGCAGTACTGAGCCTGAAAAACGTTTATAACCCCAGTTACAAGTAAAACTAGCTAAAATGTGCCTGGCTGCTGTTCACTGAAAAGCTCATTCTGGGTACATTTTTAGTATACATTTGCTTCTGCCGGGTCAGCTGAGCAGTGAATTTCTACTTAACTACCTCCTATCAGGAGAGACCTCAGGGCTGCATCTTTTGAGCGCAGTACTGAGCCTGAAAACCGTTTACAACCCCAGTTACAAGTAAAACTAGCTAAAATGTGCCTGGCTGCTATTCACTGAAAAGCTCATTCTGGGTACATTTTTGGTATACATTTGCTTCTGCCGGGTCAGCTGAGCAGTGAATTTCTACTTAACTACCTCCTATCAGGAGAGACCTCAGGGCTGCATCTTTTGAGTGCAGTACTGAGCCTGAAAAGCGTTTACAACCCCACTTACAAGTAAAACTAGCTAAAATGTGCCTGGCTGCTGTTCACTGAAAAGCTCATTCTGGGTACATTTTTGGTATACATTTGCTTCTGCCGGGTCAGCTGAGCAGTGAATTTCTACTTAACTACCTCCTATCAGGAGAGACCTCAGGGCTGCATCTTTTGAGCGCAGTACTGAGCCTGAAAAGCGTTTTCAACCCCACTTACAAGTAAAACTAGCTAAAATGTGCCTGGCTGCTGTTCACTGAAAAGCTCATTCTGGGTACATTTTTGGTATACATTTGCTTCTGCCGGGTCAGCTGAGCAGTGAATTTCTACTTAACTACCTCCTATCAGGAGAGACCCCAGGGCTGCATCTTTTGAGCTCAGTACTGAGCCTGAAAAGCGTTTACAACCCCACTTACAAGTAAAACTAGCTAAAATGTGCCTGGCTGCTGTTCACTGAAAAGCTCATTCTGGGTACATTTTTGGTATACATTTGCTTCTGCCGGGTCAGCTGAGCAGTGAATTTATACTTAACTATCTCCTATCAGGAGAGACCTCAGGGCTGCATCTTTTGAGCGCAGTACTGAGCCTGAAAAGCGTTTCCAACCCCACTTACAAGTAAAACTAGCTAAAATGTGCCTGGCTGCTGTTCACTGAAAAGCTCATTCTGGGTACATTTTTGGTATACATTTGCTTCTGCCGGGTCAGCTGAGCAGTGAATTTCTACTTAACTACCTCCTATCAGGAGAGACCTCAGGGCTGCATCTTTTGAGCGCAGTACTGAGCCTGAAAAGCGTTTACAACCCCAGTCACAAGTAAAACTAGCTAAAATGTGCCTGGCTGCTGTTCACTGAAAAGCTCATTCTGGGTACATTTTTGGTATACATTTGCTTCTGCCGGGTCAGCTGAGCAGTGAATTTCTACTTAACAACCCCCTATCAGGAGAGACCTCAGGGCTGCATCTTTTGAGCGCAGTACTGAGCCTGAAAACCGTTTACAACCCCAGTTACAAGTAAAACTAGCTAAAATGTGCCTGGCTGCTGTTCACTGAAAAGCTCATTCTGGGTACATTTTTGGTATACATTTGCTTCTGCCGGGTCAGCTGAGCAGTGAATTTCTACTTAACTACCCCCTATCAGGAGAGACCTCAGGGCTGCATCTTTTGAGCGCAGTACTGAGCCTCAAAACCGTTTCCAACCCCATTTACAAGTAAAACTAGCTAAAATGTGCCTGGCTGCTGTTCACTGAAAAGCTCATTCTGGGTACATTTTTGGTATACATTTGCTTCTGCCGGGTCAGCTGAGCAGTGAATTTCTACTTAACTACCCCCTATCAGGAGAGACCTCAGGGCTGCATCTTTTGAGCGCAGTACTGAGCCTGAAAAGCGTTTACAACCCCAGTTACAAGTAAAACTAGCTAAAATGTGCCTGGCTGCTGTTCACTGAAAAGCTCATTCTGGGTACATTTTTGGTATACATTTGCTTCTGCCGGGTCAGCTGAGCAGTGAATTTCTACTTAACTACCCACTATCAGGAGAGACCTCAGGGCTGCATCTTTTGAGCGCAGTACTGAGCCTGAAAAGAGTTTACAACCCCACTTACAAGTAAAACTAGCTAAAATGTGCCTGGCTGCTGTTCACTGAAAAGCTCATTCTGGGTACATTTTTGGTATACATTTGCTTCTGCCGGGTCAGCTGAGCAGTGAATTTCTACTTAACTACCTCCTATCAGGAGAGACCTCAGGGCTGCATCTTTTGAGCGCAGTACTGAGCCTGAAAAGCGTTTACAACCCCACTTACAAGTAAAACTAGCTAAAATGTGCCTGGCTGCTGTTCACTGAAAAGTTCATTCTGGGTACATTTTTGGTATACATTTGCTTCTGCCGGGTCAGCTGAGCAGTGAATTTCTACTTAACTACCTCCTATCAGGAGAGACCTCAGGGCTGCATCTTTTGAGCGCAGTACTGAGCCTGAAAAGCGTTTACAACCCCACTTACAAGTAAAACTAGCTAAAATGTGCCTGGCTGCTGTTCACTGAAAAGCTCATTCTGGGTACATTTTTGGTATACATTTGCTTCTGCCGGGTCAGCTGAGCAGTGAATTTCTACTTAACTACCCCCTATCAGGAGAGACCTCGGGGCTGCATCTTTTGAGCGCAGTACTGAGCCTGAAAAACGTTTACAACCCCAGTTACAAGTAAAACTAGCTAAAATGTGCCTGGCTGCTGTTCACTGAAAAGCTCATTCTGGGTACATTTTTAGTATACATTTGCTTCTGCCGGGTCAGCTGAGCAGTGAATTTCTACTTAACTACCTCCTATCAGGAGAGACCTCAGGGCTGCATCTGTTGAGCGCAGTACTGAGCCTGAAAACCGTTTACAACCCCAGTTACAAGTAAAACTAGCTAAAATGTGCCTGGCTGCTATTCACTGAAAAGCTCATTCTGGGTACATTTTTGGTATACATTTGCTTCTGCCGGGTCAGCTGAGCAGTGAATTTCTACTTAACTACCCCCTATCAGGAGAGACCTCAGGGCTGCATTTTTGAGCGCAGTACTGAGCCTGAAAAGCCTTTCCAACCCCACTTACAAGTAAAACTAGCTAAAATGTGCCTGGCTGCTGTTCACTGAAAAGCTCATTCTGGGTACATTTTTGGTATACATTTGCTTCTGCCGGGTCAGCTGAGCAGTTAATTTCTACTTAACTACCCCCTATCAGGAGAGACCTCAGGGCTGCATGTTTTGAGCGCAGTACTGAGCCTGAAAAGCGTTTACAACCCCACTTACAAGTAAAACTAGCTAAAATGTGCCTGGCTGCTGTTCACTGAAAAGCTCATTCTGGGTACATTTTTGGTATACATTTGCTTCTGCCGGGTCAGCTGAGCAGTGAATTTCTACTTAACAATCTCCTATCAGGAGAGACCTCAGGGCTGCATCTTTTGAGCGCAGTACTGAGCCTGAAAAGCGTTTACAACCCCACTTACAAGTAAAACTAGCTAAAATGTGCCTGGCTGCTGTTCACTGAAAAGCTCATTCTGGGTACATTTTTGGTATACATTTGCTTCTGCCGGGTCAGCTGAGCAGTGAATTTCTACTTAACTACCCCCTATCAGGAGAGACCTCAGGGCTGCATCTTTTGAGCGCAGTACTGAGCCTGAAAAGCGTTTACAACCCCACTTACAAGTAAAACTAGCTAAAATGTGCCTGGCTGCTGTTCACTGAAAAGCTCATTCTGGGTACATTTTTGGTATACATTTGCTTCTGCCGGGTCAGCTGAGCAGTGAATTTCTACTTAACTACCCCCTATCAGGAGAGACCTCAGGGCTGCATCTTTTGAGCGCAGTACTGAGCCTCAAAACCGTTTCCAACCCCATTTACAAGTAAAACTAGCTAAAATGTGCCTGGCTGCTGTTCACTGAAAAGCTCATTCTGGGTACATTTTTGGTATACATTTGCTTCTGCCGGGTCAGCTGAGCAGTGAATTTCTACTTAACTACCCCCTATCAGGAGAGACCTCAGGGCTGCATCTTTTGAGCGCAGTACTGAGCCTGAAAGGCGTTTACAACCCCAGTTACAAGTAAAACTAGCTAAAATGTGCCTGGCTGCTGTTCACTGAAAAGCTCATTCTGGGTACATTTTTGGTATACATTTGCTTCTGCCGGGTCAGCTGAGCAGTGAATTTCTACTTAACTACCCACTATCAGGAGAGACCTCAGGGCTGCATCTTTTGAGCGCAGTACTGAGCCTGAAAAAAGTTTACAACCCCACTTACAAGTAAAACTAGCTAAAATGTGCCTGGCTGCTGTTCACTGAAAAGCTCATTCTGGGTACATTTTTGGTATACATTTGCTTCTGCCGGGTCAGCTGAGCAGTGAATTTCTACTTAACTACCTCCTATCAGGAGAGACCTCAGGGCTGCATCTTTTGAGCGCAGTACTGAGCCTGAAAAGCGTTTACAACCCCACTTACAAGTAAAACTAGCTAAAATGTGCCTGGCTGCTGTTCACTGAAAAGCTCATTCTGGGTACATTTTTGGTATACATTTGCTTCTGCCGGGTCAGCTGAGCAGTGAATTTCTACTTAACTACCCCCTATCAGGAGAGACCTCAGGGCTGCATCTTTTGAGCGCAGTACTGAGCCTGAAAACCGTTTCCAACCCCATTTACAAGTAAAACTAGTTAAAATGTGCCTGGCTGCTGTTCACTGAAAAGCTCATTCTGGGTACATTTTTGGTCTACATTTGCTTCTGCCGGGTCAGCTGAGCAGTGAATTTCTACTTAACTACCCCCTATCAGGAGAGACCTCAGGGATGCATCTTTTGAGCGCAGTACTGAGCCTGAAAAGCGTTTACAACCCCAGTTACAAGTAAAACTAGCTAAAATGTGCCTGGCTGCTGTTCACTGAAAAGCTCATTCTGGGTACATTTTTGGTATACATTTGCTTCTGCCGGGTCAGCTGAGCAGTGAATTTCTACTTAACTACCCACTATCAGGAGAGACCTCAGGGCTGCATCTTTTGAGCGCAGTACTGAGCCTGAAAAGAGTTTACAACCCCACTTACAAGTAAAACTAGCTAAAATGTGCCTGGCTGCTGTTCACTGAAAAGCTCATTCTGGGTACATTTTTGGTATACATTTGCTTCTGCCAGGTCAGCTGAGCAGTGAATTTCTACTTAACTACCACCTATCAGGAGAGACCTCAGGGCTGCATCTTTTGAGCTCAGTACTGAGCCTGAAAAGCGTTTACAACCCCACTTACAAGTAAAACTAGCTAAAATGTGCCTGGCTGCTGTTCACTGAAAAGCTCATTCTGGGTACATTTTTGGTATACATTTGCTTCTGCCGGGTCAGCTGAGCAGTGAATTTCTACTTAACTACCTCCTATCAGGAGAGACCTCAGGGCTGCATCTTTTGAGCGCAGTACTGAGCCTGAAAAGCGTTTACAACCCCACTTACAAGTAAAACTAGCTAAAATGTGCCTGGCTGCTGTTCACTGAAAAGCTCATTCTGGGTACATTTTTGGTATACATTTGCTTCTGCCGGGTCAGCTGAGCAGTGAAGTTCTACTTAACTATCTCCTATCAGGAGAGACCTCAGGGCTGCATCTTTTGAGCGCAGTACTGAGCCTGAAAAGCGTTTCCAACCCCACTTACAAGTAAAACTAGCTAAAATGTGCCTGGCTGCTGTTCACTGAAAAGCTCATTCTGGGTACATTTTTGGTATACATTTGCTTCTGCCGGGTCAGCTGAGCAGTGAATTTCTACTTAACTACCTCCTATCAGGAGAGACCTCAGGGCTGCATCTTTTGAGCGCAGTACTGAGCCTGAAAAGCGTTTACAACCCCAGTTACAAGTAAAACTAGCTAAAATGTGCCTGGCTGCTGTTCACTGAAAAGCTCATTCTGGGTACATTTTTGGTATACATTTGCTTCTGCCGGGTCAGCTGAGCAGTGAATTTCTACTTAACTACCTCCTATCATGAGAGACCTCAGGGCTGCATCTTTTGAGCGCAGTACTGAGCCTGAAAAGCGTTTACAACCCCACTTACAAGTAAAACTAGCTAAAATGTGCCTGGCTGCTGTTCACTGAAAAGCTCATTCTGGGTACATTTTTGGTATACATTTGCTTCTGCCGGGTCAGCTGAGCAGTGAATTTCTACTTAACTACCCCCTATCAGGAGAGACCTCAGGGCTGCATCTTTTGAGCGCAGTACTGAGCCTGAAAACCGTTTACAACCCCAGTTCCAAGTAAAACTAGCTAAAATGTGCCTGGCTGCTGTTCACTGAAAAGCTCATTCTGGGTACATTTTTGGTATACATTTGCTTCTGCCGGGTCAGCTGAGCAGTGAATTTCTACTTAACTACCTCCTATCAGGAGAGACCTCAGGGCTGCATCTTTTGAGCGCAGTACTGAGCCTGAAAAGCGTTTACAACCCCAGTTACAAGTAAAACTAGCTAAAATGTGCCTGGCTGCTGTTCACTGAAAAGCTCATTCTGGGTACATTTTTGGTATACATTTGCTTCTGCCGGGTCAGCTGAGCAGTGAATTTCTACTTAACTACCTCCTATCAGGAGAGACCTCAGGGCTGCATCTTTTGAGCGCAGTACTGAGCCTGAAAAGCGTTTACAACCCCACTTACAAGTAAAACTAGCTAAAATGTGCCTGGCTGCTGTTCACTGAAAAGCTCATTCTGGGTACATTTTTGGTATACATTTGCTTCTGCCGGGTCAGCTGAGCAGTGAATTTCTACTTAACTACCCCCTATCAGGAGAGACCTCAGGGCTGCATCTTTTGAGCGCAGTACTGAGCCTGAAAACCGTTTACAACCCCAGTTCCAAGTAAAACTAGCTAAAATGTGCCTGGCTGCTGTTCACTGAAAAGCTCATTCTGGGTACATTTTTGGTATACATTTGCTTCTGCCGGGTCAGCTGAGCAGTGAATTTCTACTTAACTACCTCCTATCAGGAGAGACCTCAGGGCTGCATCTTTTGAGCGCAGTACTGAGCCTGAAAAGCGTTTACAACCCCACTTACAAGTAAAACTAGCTAAAATGTGCCTGGCTGCTGTTCACTGAAAAGCTCATTCTGGGTACATTTTTGGTATACATTTGCTTCTGCCGGGTCAGCTGAGCAGTGAATTTCTACTTAACTACCCCCTATCAGGAGAGACCTCAGGGCTGCATCTTTTGAGCGCAGTACTGAGCCTGAAAATCCTTTCCAACCCCACTTACAAGTAAAACTAGCTAAAATGTGCCTGGCTGCTGTTCACTGAAAAGCTCATTCTGGGTACATTTTTGGTATACATTTGCTTCTGCCGGGTCAGCTGAGCAGTGAATTTCTACTTAACTACCCCCTATCAGGAGAGACCTCAGGGCTGCATCTTTTGAGCGCAGTACTGAGCCTGAAAAGAGTTTACAACCCCACTTACAAGTAAAACTAGCTAAAATGTGCCTGGCTGCTGTTCACTGAAAAGCTAATTCTGGGTACATTTTTGGTATACATTTGCTTCTGCCGGGTCAGCTGAGCAGTGAATTTCTACTTAACTACCTCCTATCAGGAGAGACCTCAGGGCTGCATCTTTTGAGCGCAGTACTGAGCCTGAAAAGCGTTTACAACCCCACTTACAAGTAAAACTAGCTAAAATGTGCCTGGCTGCTGTTCACTGAAAAGCTCATTCTGGGTAAATTTTTGGTATACATTTGCTTCTGCCGGGTCAGCTGAGCCGTGAATTTCTACTTAACTACCCCCTATCAGGAGAGACCTCAGGGCTGCATTTTTGAGCGCAGTACTGAGCCTGAAAAGCCTTTCCAACCCCACTTACAAGTAAAACTAGCTAAAATGTGCCTGGCTGCTGTTCACTGAAAAGCTCATTCTGGGTACATTTTTGGTATACATTTGCTTCTGCCGGGTCAGCTGAGCAGTGAATTTCTACTTAACTACCTCCTATCAGGAGAGACCTCAGGGCTGCATCTTTTGAGCGCAGTACTGAGCCTGAAAAGCGTTTACAACCCCACTTACAAGTAAAACTAGCTAAAATGTGCCTGGCTGCTGTTCACTGAAAAGCTCATTCTGGGTACATTTTTGGTATACATTTGCTTCTGCCGGGTCAGCTGAGCAGTGAATTTCTACTTAACTACCCCCTATCAGGAGAGACCTCAGGGCTGCATCTTTTGAGCGCAGTACTGAGCCTGAAAAGCGTTTACAACCCCACTTACAAGTAAAACTAGCTAAAATGTGCCTGGCTGCTGTTCACTGAAAAGCTCATTCTGGGTACATTTTTGGTATACATTTGCTTCTGCCGGGTCAGCTGAGCAGTGAATTTCTACTTAACTACCCCCTATCAGGAGAGACCTCAGGGCTGCATCTTTTGAGCGCAGTACTGAGCCTCAAAACCGTTTCCAACCCCATTTACAAGTAACACTAGCTAAAATGTGCCTGGCTGCTGTTCACTGAAAAGCTCATTCTGGGTACATTTTTGGTATACATTTGCTTCTGCCGGGTCAGCTGAGCAGTGAATTTCTACTTAACTACCCCCTATCAGGAGAGACCTCAGGGCTGCATCTTTTGAGCGCAGTACTGAGCCTGAAAGGCGTTTACAACCCCAGTTACAAGTAAAACTAGCTAAAATGTGCCTGGCTGCTGTTCACTGAAAAGCTCATTCTGGGTACATTTTTGGTATACATTTGCTTCTGCCGGGTCAGCTGAGCAGTGAATTTCTACTTAACTACCCACTATCAGGAGAGACCTCAGGGCTGCATCTTTTGAGCGCAGTACTGAGCCTGAAAAGAGTTTACAACCCCACTTACAAGTAAAACTAGCTAAAATGTGCCTGGCTGCTGTTCACTGAAAAGCTCATTCTGGGTACATTTTTGGTATACATTTGCTTCTGCCGGGTCAGCTGAGCAGTGAATTTCTACTTAACTACCTCCTATCAGGAGAGACCTCAGGGCTGCATCTTTTGAGCGCAGTACTGAGCCTGAAAAGCGTTTACAACCCCACTTACAAGTAAAACTAGCTAAAATGTGCCTGGCTGCTGTTCACTGAAAAGCTCATTCTGGGTACATTTTTGGTATACATTTGCTTCTGCCGGGTCAGCTGAGCAGTGAATTTCTACTTAACTACCCCCTATCAGGAGAGACCTCAGGGCTGCATCTTTTGAGCGCAGTACTGAGCCTGAAAACCGTTTCCAACCCCATTTACAAGTAAAACTAGTTAAAATGTGCCTGGCTGCTGTTCACTGAAAAGCTCATTCTGGGTACATTTTTGGTCTACATTTGCTTCTGCCGGGTCAGCTGAGCAGTGAATTTCTACTTAACTACCCCCTATCAGGAGAGACCTCAGGGCTGCATCTTTTGAGCGCAGTACTGAGCCTGAAAAGCGTTTACAACCCCACTTACAAGTAAAACTAGCTAAAATGTGCCTGGCTGCTGTTCACTGAAAAGCTCATTCTGGGTACATTTTTGGTATACATTTGCTTCTGCCGGGTCAGCTGAGCAGTGAATTTCTACTTAACTACCCACTATCAGGAGAGACCTCAGGGCTGCATCTTTTGAGCGCAGTGCTGAGCCTGAAAAGCGTTTACAACCCCACTTACAAGTAAAACTAGCTAAAATGTGCCTGGCTGCTGTTCACTGAAAAGCTCATTCTGGGTACATTTTTGGTATACATTTGCTTCTGCCGGGTCAGCTGAGCAGTGAATTTCTACTTAACTACCTCCTATCAGGAGAGACCTCAGGGCTGCATCTTTTGAGCGCAGTACTGAGCCTGAAAAGCGTTTACAACCCCACTTACAAGTAAAACTAGCTAAAATGTGCCTGGCTGCTGTTCACTGAAAAGCTCATTCTGGGTACATTTTTGGTATACATTTGCTTCTGCCGGGTCAGCTGAGCAGTGAAGTTCTACTTAACTATCTCCTATCAGGAGAGACCTCAGGGCTGCATCTTTTGAGCGCAGTACTGAGCCTGAAAAGCGTTTCCAACCCCACTTACAAG
The DNA here is from genome assembly GCF_964263255.1 of Lissotriton vulgaris. NCBI lineage: Eukaryota > Metazoa > Chordata > Amphibia > Caudata > Salamandridae > Lissotriton > Lissotriton vulgaris. The sequence continues at coordinate 62,169 of NW_028241457.1, read as the reverse complement.
TAAAACTAGCTAAAATGTGCCTGGCTGCTGTTCACTGAAAAGCTCATTCTGGGTACATTTTTGGTATACATTTGCTTCTGCCGGGTCAGCTGAGCAGTGAATTTCTACTTAACTACCTCCTATCAGGAGAGACCTCAGGGCTGCATCTTTTGAGCGCAGTACTGAGCCTGAAAAGCGTTTACAACCCCAGTTACAAGTAAAACTAGCTAAAATGTGCCTGGCTGCTGTTCACTGAAAAGCTCATTCTGGGTACATTTTTGGTATACATTTGCTTCTGCCGGGTCAGCTGAGCAGTGAATTTCTACTTAACTACCTCCTATCAGGAGAGACCTCAGGGCTGCATCTTTTGAGCGCAGTACTGAGCCTGAAAAGCGTTTACAACCCCACTTACAAGTAAAACTAGCTAAAATGTGCCTGGCTGCTGTTCACTGAAAAGCTCATTCTGGGTACATTTTTGGTATACATTTGCTTCTGCCGGGTCAGCTGAGCAGTGAATTTCTACTTAACTACCCCCTATCAGGAGAGACCTCAGGGCTGCATCTTTTGAGCTCAGTACTGAGCCTGAAAACCGTTTACAACCCCACTTACAAGTAAAACTAGCTAAAATGTGCCTGGCTGCTGTTCACTGAAAAGCTCATTCTGGGTACATTTTTGGTATACATTTGCTTCTGCCGGGTCAGCTGAGCAGTGAATTTCTACTTAACTACCTCCTATCAGGAGAGACCTCAGGGCTGCATCTTTTGAGTGCAGTACTGAGCCTGAAAAGCGTTTACAACCCCACTTACAAGTAAAACTAGCTAAAATGTGCCTGGCTGCTGTTCACTGAAAAGCTAATTCTGGGTACATTTTTGGTATACATTTGCTTCTGCCGGGTCAGCTGAGCAGTGAATTTCTACTTAACTACCTCCTATCAGGAGAGACCTCAGGGCTGCATCTTTTGAGCGCAGTACTGAGCCTGAAAAGCGTTTACAACCCCACTTACAAGTAAAACTAGCTAAAATGTGCCTGGCTGCTGTTCACTGAAAAGCTCATTCTGGGTACATTTTTGGTATACATTTGCTTCTGCCGGGTCAGCTGAGCAGTGAATTTCTACTTAACTACCCCCTATCAGGAGAGACCTCAGGGCTGCATCTTTTGAGCGCAGTACTGAGCCTGAAAATCCTTTCCAACCCCACTTACAAGTAAAACTAGCTAAAATGTGCCTGGCTGCTGTTCACTGAAAAGCTCATTCTGGGTACATTTTTGGTATACATTTGCTTCTGCCGGGTCAGCTGAGCAGTGAATTTCTACTTAACTACCCCCTATCAGGAGAGACCTCAGGGCTGCATCTTTTGAGCGCAGTACTGAGCCTGAAAAGAGTTTACAACCCCACTTACAAGTAATACTAGCTAAAATGTGCCTGGCTGCTGTTCACTGAAAAGCTCATTCTGGGTACATTTTTGGTATACATTTGCTTCTGCCGGGTCAGCTGAGCAGTGAATTTCTACTTAACTACCCCCTATCAGGAGAGACCTCAGGGCTGCATCTTTTGAGCGCAGTACTGAGCCTGAAAATCCTTTCCAACCCCACTTACAAGTAAAACTAGCTAAAATGTGCCTGGCTGCTGTTCACTGAAAAGCTCATTCTGGGTACATTTTTGGTATACATTTGCTTCTGCCGGGTCAGCTGAGCAGTGAATTTCTACTTAACTACCCCCTATCAGGAGAGACCTCAGGGCTGCATCTTTTGAGCGCAGTACTGAGCCTGAAAAGAGTTTACAACCCCACTTACAAGTAAAACTAGCTAAAATGTGCCTGGCTGCTGTTCACTGAAAAGCTCATTCTGGGTACATTTTTGGTATACATTTGCTTCTGCCGGGTCAGCTGAGCAGTGAATTTCTACTTAACTACCTCCTATCAGGAGAGACCCCAGGGCTGCATCTTTTGAGCGCAGTACTGAGCCTGAAAAGCGTTTACAACCCCACTTACAAGTAAAACTAGCTAAAATGTGCCTGGCTGCTGTTCACTGAAAAGCTCATTCTGGGTACATTTTTGGTATACATTTGCTTCTGCCGGGTCAGCTGAGCAGTGAATTTCTACTTAACTACCTCCTATCAGGAGAGACCTCAGGGCTGCATCTTTTGAGCGCAGTACTGAGCGTGAAAAGCCTTTCCAACCCCACTTACAAGTAAAACTAGCTAAAATGTGCCTGGCTGCTGTTCACTGAAAAGCTCATTCTGGGTACATTTTTGGTATACATTTGCTTCTGCCGGGTCAGCTGAGCAGTGAATTTCTACTTAACTACCCACTATCAGGAGAGACCTCAGGGCTGCATCTTTTGAGCGCAGTACTGAGCCTGAAAAGAGTTTACAACCCCACTTACAAGTAAAACTAGCTAAAATGTGCCTGGCTGCTGTTCACTGAAAAGCTCATTCTGGGTACATTTTTGGTATACATTTGCTTCTGCCGGGTCAGCTGAGCAGTGAATTTCTACTTAACTACCTCCTATCAGGAGAGACCTCAGGGCTGCATCTTTTGAGCGCAGTACTGAGCCTGAAAAGCGTTTACAACCCCACTTACAAGTAAAACTAGCTAAAATGTGCCTGGCTGCTGTTCACTGAAAAGCTCATTCTGGGTACATTTTTGGTATACATTTGCTTCTGCCGGGTCAGCTGAGCAGTGAATTTCTACTTAACTACCTCCTATCAGGAGAGACCTCAGGGCTGCATCTTTTGAGCGCAGTACTGACCCTGAAAAGCGTTTACAACCCCACTTACAAGTAAAATTAGCTAAAGTGTGCCTGGCTGCTGTTCACTGAAAAGCTCATTCTGGGTACATTTTTGGTATACATTTGCTTCTGCCGGGTCAGCTGAGCAGTGAATTTCTACTTAACTACCTCCTATCAGGAGAGACCTCAGGGATGCATCTTTTGAGCGCAGTACTGAGCCTGAAAAGCGTTTACAACCCCAGTTACAAGTAAAACTAGCTAAAATGTGCCTGGCTGCTGTTCACTGAAAAGCTCATTCTGGGTACATTTTTGGTATACATTTGCTTCTGCCGGGTCAGCTGAGCAGTGAATTTCTACTTAACTACCTCCTATCAGGAGAGACCTCAGGGCTGCATCTTTTGAGCGCAGTACTGAGCCTGAAAAGCGTTTACAACCCCACTTACAAGTAAAACTAGCTAAAATGTGCCTGGCTGCTGTTCACTGAAAAGCTCATTCTGGGTACATTTTTGGTATACATTTGCTTCTGCCGGGTCAGCTGAGCAGTGAATTTCTACTTAACTACCCCCTATCAGGAGAGACCTCAGGGCTGCATCTTTTGAGCGCAGTACTGAGCCTGAAAACCGTTTACAACCCCAGTTACAAGTAAAACTAGCTAAAATGTGCCTGGCTGCTGTTCACTGAAAAGCTCATTCTGGGTACATTTTTAGTATACATTTGCTTCTGCCGGGTCAGCTGAGCAGTGAATTTCTACTTAACTACCTCCTATCAGGAGAGACCTCAGGGCTATATCTTTTGAGTGCAGTACTGAGCCTGAAAAGCGTTTACAACCCCACTTACAAGTAAAACTAGCTAAAATGTGCCTGGCTGCTGTTCACTGAAAAGCTCATTCTGGGTACATTTTTGGTATACATTTGCTTCTGCCGGGTCAGCTGAACAGTGAATTTCTACTTAACTACCCCCTATCAGGAGAGACCTCAGGGCTGCATCTTTTGAGCGCAGTACTGAGCCTGAAAAGCCTTTCCAACCCCACTTACAAGTAAAACTAGCTAAAATGTGCCTGGCTGCTGTTCACTGAAAAGCTCATTCTGGGTACATTTTTGGTATACATTTGCTTCTGCCGGGTCAGCTGAGCAGTGAATTTCTACTTAACTACCCCCTATCAGGAGAGACCTCAGGGCTGCATCTTTTGAGCGCAGTACTGAGCCTGAAAAGAGTTTACAACCCCAGTTACAAGTAAAACTAGCTAAAATGTGCCTGGCTGCTGTTCACTGAAAAGCTCATTCTGGGTACATTTTTGGTATACATTTGCTTCTGCCGGGTCAGCTGAGCAGTGAATTTCTACTTAACTACCTCCTATGGGGGCGTGGCTTGGACGCCGATCGGGATGGCGGCGTGAGCTCGTAGCTCCGCGCGGATTCCCGCTAATTCTCCTGTTTTTCGGGACCCTAGGCGACCCGGAGACGACGTTCCTGCCCTCTGAAGTGTAAGGGGACAGCTGGACGCAATCGGTGGATCGCTGGGGGACTGCTGGCCCCGAGGAGTTCGAAGAAGAGGCGGACGAGGTGTAGACCGGGGTGTGAAGAAAATGGCGTCGAGGAGGTCCGACGGTCCGGAACCTCGGCTCTGAGTCCGGCTGTCGCCAAGCAGAGAGGGACCCTGCACCCGATTGCCCGACGCATTGGGATTGGCGGCGCGGAGCCTGGAGACCGGGGGACGCTGCCCGATTCACCCAGGGGACAGGGGGCCCTCGGCGGCCGCCGTCCCGTGACTCATCCTCCCCCCACCGGCCAAGTGGGGGTGACGGAACGGAGCTCATCCGCCTGGTCATTGCTCCTGAGACCCTTGGCGGTGACATTGTACTGCCTGGTACCCGGTACTCGGCACGGGCCCACGAGAGCACCCACAGTACGGGTGGCCGGACTTGTGACGCAGCGCCCTGACATGGCGGCGATCGGAGGGCCGACGCCCGGGAGCCGCGGAGGGGACTCGGCGACATCGACCCAGCTGAGTGAGAGTCCCTCCCCGGAGCTTGACCAAGAACAGCGGCTGAACCGGCGCTTGGATGCCATCCTTGAGGCGATCACCTCCACCAAGGAGGCGTTGCATAACGACATTGCCCAAGTGGCCACGGGCCTGGGGCTGCTACGTGCGGATCACGCGAAGCTGGCGGATCGGGTCAAGGATCATGACCAACTGTTGCTGGACCTGAAGCCCTCGGTGGTGACCGCGGAGCACAGGATTACAGACATTTTGGCCCGGCTGGACACTCTAGAGCGGAGGGCGGAGGATGCCGAAGGCCGAAATAGGCGGAACAATGTGCGGGTCGTAGGCCTGCCGGAACGGATTGAGGGGGAGGATGCGGTGGCCTACATGGAGAACTGGTTCCGCACTGTGGTGGCGCCGGAGGGGCTTACTCCATTTTTCACTCTGGAGCGAGCCCACCGGGTGCCCGCTCGCCCGCCGGGGCTTGGCCGCCCCCCCCGTCCAATGGTGGTGCGGCTCCTCCATTACAAAGACCGAGACCTTCTCATCCAGCGGGCCAGGATGTCGGGCCCTTATGGGGTGGAGAACAGCAAGGTGACGATATTTCCGGACTACACGCAGGCGGTCCAGAAGGACAGGGCATCGTTCCTTGCTGTGAAGAAGGAGCTCAGGGAGGAAGGCATTCAGTACTCCTTGCTCTACCCGGCCAAGCTGCGGATTATCATGGATGGCACCACACACTTTTTCCAAACTCCGGATGAAGTTTGGCACTGGCTTGAGTTGTATAGAGCGGGGACGGACAGGACACACCACAGTAGGCGAGACCAGCCCAAGCAGCCCCGGGTGCGGCAGTCACAACGTATCAGGTCCCGCAACAGGCGCCAGCGGGAGAAGCGGGAGGCCCAAATGGCGGCGGAGAAGAGGGACGCACTCGCGGCGACGGCGGCCATTACAGGGTCGCAACAGAATAGTGAACGAGCCGAAGCGGACTCGGGAGGAGAGGGCAGCGGAACAGGAGAGGAACTTTCGGAGGCAGAGAGCCAGAAGGGGCCGACAGTGACCCCACAGACATCGGATGATATTATCTGCGGCTAAGATAGACTTTGGTCTTGATCGGGACTTCATGGTAGGGTGATATCCTGTTGCTGGAGGGCGGGTTGCCGGGTGGGGGAGCGGAGTGTATCAGAGGGGATGAAGGGCGGACGCGGGCTCCGCTGGCTGGGGTCGGCGGCGACTCACCCCCCCTAGGCCCTTAAGGCCGACTGTGGTGGAGACCACAGGGTAAGTGTGCGAAAAGTTGGTTCAAGGTTTGGATGGGGGCGGCCATCGGGTTCGTGTGCTCTGTCCTGGGGAGTGGGGGTTGGGGAATGTTTCAGTTTTGGGGTTTTTGGGGTTGTTGGGGGGGGGGGCAACTGCATTGGGGGGGTCATGGACCGTTGGAATTTGAATTGGACTGTACGGACTTGGAATGGGGACATTACTTAATTTGAAATGCCTAACGTGGAATGTCCGGGGGCTGCGGACTATGGTGAAACGTCACAAAGTGCATGCATACCTGGTACGCAGGGGGGTTCAGATAGCTATGCTCCAGGAGACTCACCTCACTAAAAAAGAGTGCGCTGCCTTGCAGAAAAGATGGCGGGGCCAGGTCTTTGGCACCACTTATTCAGCGTATGCCAGGGGGGTCTTGATCTGGGTGAGGGCGGGGATCCCCTTTCAGGTGCTGAATCAGGTAATAGATCCGGATGGCAGGTTTGTAGCGGTGGAGGGGAGATTGTATGGACGGGATGTGGTTTTATGTTGTGTTTATGCACCAAACACTGACCAAGGCCGATACTTTGATAGCCTCTCGGGGTCCTTGGCCTCTTTCCTGGCGGGTCCGATAGTACTAGGGGGGGACTTCAATTCAATTACGGATGTGGCTCTGGATAGGTCCCATCCCCCCCTGGTAGACTCTCCTGTGCGCAGGCTGGCCGCGCACAGGAAGGACTGGCAAGAACGATGGGGGTTGCTGGATGTCTGGAGGGAGAGGCACAGGGGAACCAGGGATTACTCCTTTTACTCCGCTTTACATGATTTACATGTTAGGATTGATTCGGTGCTTTGCGGGGGCTCCCTAGCACCTTTGATCACCCATGCTGAGTACCTTGCTAGAACGATATCTGATCATAACCCCCTGTTGGTGCATATTCAATGGCAGAGGGAGCGCTCAGTAATACCAACATGGCGGCTTCGGCCGGAGACGCTAGAGGATTCTGTGTTCGACGATGCGGTCCGGCAGGGCATTGATAGTTATTTTGGTGTGAACGAAGGAACGGCGACGAGCAGGTCTGTGGAATGGGATGCAATGAAGGTGGTGGTGAGAGGGGTGTGCCTGGGTAGGTTCTCGAATGCTCGAACGACTGTGCTGAATGACTTAATGAAAGCGGAGGAGACTCTGAGGGACCTGGAACGCCGCAGGCCAACTAGGCCAGATCTACAGGCCCAGTTATTGGACGCGAAGGAAGTGGTAGCCGCGGAGACGGAACGTTTGAGATGTTACGATTACAGGCAGTACATGATTAAGGCGCACGCAGAACGGGACAAGGTGGGTACCCTTTTGGCCAGATTAGCGAGCCCGGAACTTAGGGGTTGCCCGATCCTCAGCATTATGGACGCACAGGGAGAGATGGTGTACTCTCAGGCAGCTGTAGTGGACCGCTTTCGGGGTTACTATGAGGAATTGTACCGGAGTCAGCTGGGGGTGGGAGTGCAGGACATCGTGGAGTACCTGGGGGAGAGACCGCTTTCGGTCTTGGACGAGGGCGACGCGAAGGACCTGGGTAGCCCGATCACGCTAACGGAAATTCGAGTGGCTATCAAACATATGGCCCGTAACAAGACACCCGGGGTGGACGGACTCCCAATCGAGTTCTACCAACATTATGTAGACGCTCTGGCGCCCAGGCTGCTGGTGGTGTATACGGAGGCCTTCGAGAAGGGGGTGTTGCCTGCCTCCATGCGGGAGGCCTTGATAGTACCACTCCTCAAGCCTGGCCGAGATGCCGCGGACGTGAGGTCTTATCGCCCACTGTCCATGTTGACGGTGGATTACAAGATCCTGAGTCGCATCCTAGCCACTAGACTGGCCCCACACATGACGGGCCTGGTGCACAGGGACCAGGCCGGGTTTATACCCACGAGGAGCACGGCGATGAATATCCGCCGCCTAGTGGGAATAATGGATGCCATCTTGGAAGGGGAGGGGTCGCCGGCGGTACTGTCTGTGGATATTGAGAAGGCCTTCGATAGTTTGGAATGGCCTTTCCTGGATGGAGTGCTGGAGCAGTTTGGCATGGGCGAGGGGTTTCGGAAGTGGACGAGGGTCTTGTATAACTCGGCAACGGCGAGGGTACGATTGGGCGGCCTGGTATCTGCCGCGTATCCGGTGGGCAGGGGAACACGACAGGGATGCTCTCTCTCCCCTTTATTGTTTGCCCTGGCGATGGAACCCTTGGCGGTCCACGCGAGGTCCGGCGACCGTTACGCGGGAGTGGTGGGGGATGGGCAATGGCATTATATATCGCTTTATGCGGATGACTTGCTCCTGTACCTAGCAGACACCTCGGGGGCACTGGCCGGAGCGATGGACCTGCTGTCCGAGTTCGGCCGACTATCGGGCCTTAGGGTCAATTGGGCAAAGACCTGCGTGTTTCCGCTGAGAGCGGGATCGCCAGCCCCTAGCTGCGACCTGGGTGTGAAGTGGGAACCCTCTTGCATCGTCTACTTGGGTGTCCGTATTTACCACTCGGCCGCCGACCTCCTGGAGGGCAACATTGGCCGTTGTGTCCGGTCGCTGCGGGGTAGCCTGTCTTTCTGGTCGACCCTCCCGCTGACAGTCCTGGGCAGGATAGCATTGTTGAAAATGGTGGCGCTCCCCCGCTTCCTTTATTATTTCCGAACGCTACCGGTTTGGATTCCCCAGGGAGTGTTTAGGGCCCTGCGGTCAATGATTATTGGCTTTTTGTGGGGGCATGGTCGCCGCAGGGTGGCCTTGAGCACGTTACTTCGCCCCAAGCTGGAGGGGGGCATGGCCGTGCCCGACCTTGAGCTATATTATTTAGCTGCGCAGTTGCAGGTCCTAACGCAGAACGTAGCTAGGGTGTTCCGGGGGCCGGAGGTAGACCGGGGTCGGGGGATACAGCGCCACGTGCTGTCGTACATCATTCTGCAGCAACGGCTCGAATTACGGGCCCTCACCATGGAGGAGCGGACGCTCCGGCTGTGCTGGCAGAGGAGCCTTCGGAGAGCGAGAGCATCGCGGCCTTATGCCCCGGAGATCCCGATCGGGATGTTGACAGCTTTGCCGCACGGAGGGGACTGGTCCCCGCTGATGGATTGGGAAGACGCGGGGTTGCAGGTGGTGGGTGACTTATATATTGATGGGGCGTTGGCACCGTTCGACGCACTCCGGGACCAGTTCGGACTGCCTGAAGGGGGCTTCCTATTGCACGCGGCTATAGTGGCTGCAGTGCAGAAGCACTGGAAAGGGGGGCTCCTGGAACCCGCGACGACTATGGCATGCCAATATGTGGTGATGGCGGCTGGTACATTCAAAGCGGTGACGTGCCTCCATAACCGGATGCTGAACGATGGGCTGGAACCACTCCATGGGCTCAAGGCGAAATGGGAAGAGAGCGTTGGCCGGCCCATACCGGATACGGCGTGGGGCCATATCCTGCGACGCACGTGGAAGGGCACTAGGAATGCGCGCTTTCAGCAGGTCCATTTTTATGTGCTCCACAGGGCCTATCTAACTCCAGAAAAACTACAGCGGCACTTTAGGGTGCCGGATGCCTGTTGCCCCTGGTGCTCGTCCCTAGGGGCGGACATGGACCACTTGTTCTGGGGGTGTCCGCAACTGGGGACTTATTGGGCGGAGGTAGGGGAACTCCTGAATGAAGTGACTGACAGGGAGGTAGACTTCGACATGGCGACGTGTCTGTTGCTCTGGTTCCCGCATACTAAGAACACCAAGGTGACCAGTAAATTTATAGATCTGGGTCTGATATTGGCACAAAGGGAAATATCGTGGCACTGGAAGGCCAGGGGGGGTCCCTCATTGCGTAGATGGAAGAATGAGTTGCTGCGATGGTCTGACTGTGAGAGCGTGCTCCGGATGAAGCAAGCAGTGAAGTTGGGGAATGAGAAGGCTCTGGATGCAGCGCGTGCATGGGAGTTAGTGGTACAGGCTCTGCGTGATGCTTTGGTTGAGGATGAGGACGGCGAGGACTAAGCCGCTGGACACCGCGGGGCGAACACAGAAGTATGACATCGCGCACTGTAGTGGAACCATCCAGTTTGGTAGAGCGCAGCACATACCCTAGCAGTTGCCAGGGGGGGGGGGGCGTTGGGGGGGTTAGCTGTAGGGGGGTTTGGGGAGGGCCGGAAGCCGTTGGAGGGTTGCTGGTAGAGGCCTCGGACCTACAGGGACAGGGGGTGTTGAGTGGTGGGCGGATTGATTGGTTGGAACGGCCTGGTGCGGAGGCCCGATTAACCTAGAGCAGGCCCCGATGGGGGCGATTACGTGGAGACCTCGGAGATGGCTGATGGGAATGTTGTTGCGGGTGGGGGGGTAAAAGCAGATACGTAAAACGACCTTTCGCCAGGGTCCCAATGGGACGTACACTGTGTTGTGCTCCTCCGGAGCGATCTGATATGCCGCCCGGCCTCCGGGATGCGGGCTGAATGGCTGTGTACAACTGTGAACTGTTACTGGAAGGGGGGGGCCCACAAGTGTACTGGCTGATTACTTTTTTCCTGCTGTTTATAACTCTGCAATAAAAATATAATTTAAAAAAAAAAACTACCTCCTATCAGGAGAGACCCCAGGGCTGCATCTTTTGAGCGCAGTACTGAGCCTGAAAAGCGTTTACAACCCCACTTACAAGTAAAACTAGCTAAAATGTGCCTGGCTGCTGTTCACTGAAAAGCTCATTCTGGGTACATTTTTGGTATACATTTGCTTCTGCCGGGTCAGCTGAGCAGTGAATTTCTACTTAACTACCTCCTATCAGGAGAGACCTCAGGGCTGCATCTTTTGAGCGCAGTACTGAGCCTGAAAAGCCTTTCCAACCCCACTTACAAGTAAAACTAGCTAAAATGTGCCTGGCTGCTGTTCACTGAAAAGCTCATTCTGGGTACATTTTTGGTATACATTTGCTTCTGCCGGGTCAGCTGAGCAGTGAATTTCTACTTAACTACCCACTATCAGGAGAGACCTCAGGGCTGCATCTTTTGAGCGCAGTACTGAGCCTGAAAAGAGTTTACAACCCCACTTACAAGTAAAACTAGCTAAAATGTGCCTGGCTGCTGTTCACTGAAAAGCTCATTCTGGGTACATTTTTGGTATACATTTGCTTCTGCCGGGTCAGCTGAGCAGTGAATTTCTACTTAACTACTTCCTATCAGGAGAGACCTCAGGGCTGCATCTTTTGAGTGCAGTACTGAGCCTGAAAAGCGTTTACAACCCCACTTACAAGTAAAACTAGCTAAAATGTGCCTGGCTGCTGTTCACTGAAAAGCTAATTCTGGGTACATTTTTGGTATACATTTGCTTCTGCCGGGTCAGCTGAGCAGTGAATTTCTACTTAACTACCTCCTATCAGGAGAGACCTCAGGGCTGCATCTTTTGAGCGCAGTACTGAGCCTGAAAAGCGTTTACAACCCCACTTACAAGTAAAACTAGCTAAAATGTGCCTGGCTGCTGTTCACTGAAAAGCTCATTCTGGGTACATTTTTGGTATACATTTGCTTCTGCCGGGTCAGCTGAGCAGTGAATTTCTACTTAACTACCCCCTATCAGGAGAGACCTCAGGGCTGCATCTTTTGAGCACAGTACTGAGCCTGAAAAGCCTTTCCAACCCCACTTACAAGTAAAACTAGCTAAAATGTGCCTGGCTGCTGTTCACTGAAAAGCTCATTCTGGGTACATTTTTGGTATACATTTGCTTCTGCCGGGTCAGCTGAGCAGTGAATTTCTACTTAACTACCCCCTATCAGGAGAGACCTCAGGGCTGCATCTTTTGAGCGCAGTACTGAGCCTGAAAAGAGTTTACAACCCCACTTACAAGTAAAACTAGCTAAAATGTGCCTGGCTGCTGTTCACTGAAAAGCTCATTCTGGGTACATTTTTGGTATACATTTGCTTCTGCCGGGTCAGCTGAGCAGTGAATTTCTACTTAACTACCTCCTATCAGGAGAGACCCCAGGGCTGCATCTTTTGAGCGCAGTACTGAGCCTGAAAAGCGTTTACAACCCCACTTACAAGTAAAACTAGCTAAAATGTGCCTGGCTGCTGTTCACTGAAAAGCTCATTCTGGGTACATTTTTGGTATACATTTGCTTCTGCCGGGTCAGCTGAGCAGTGAATTTCTACTTAACTACCTCCTATCAGGAGAGACCTCAGGGCTGCATCTTTTGAGCGCAGTACTGAGCCTGAAAAGCCTTTCCAACCCCACTTACAAGTAAAACTAGCTAAAATGTGCCTGGCTGCTGTTCACTGAAAAGCTCATTCTGGGTACATTTTTGGTATACATTTGCTTCTGCCAGGTCAGCTGAGCAGTGAATTTCTACTTAACTACCTCCTATCAGGAGAGACCTCAGGGCTGCATCTTTTGAGCGCAGTACTGAGCCTGAAAAGCGTTTACAACCCCAGTTACAAGTAAAACTAGCTAAAATGTGCCTGGCTGCTGTTCACTGAAAAGCTCATTCTGGGTACATTTTTGGTATACATTTGCTTCTGCCGGGTCAGCTAAGCAGTGAATTTCTACTTAACTACCCCCTATCAGGAGAGACCTCAGGGCTGCATCTTTTGAGCGCAGTACTGAGCCTGAAAAGCGTTTACAACCCCACTTACAAGTAAAACTAGCTAAAATGTGCCTGGCTGCTGTTCACTGAAAAGCTCATTCTGGGTACATTTTTGGTATACATTTGCTTCTGCCGGGTCAGCTGAGCAGTGAATTTCTACTTAACTACCCCCTATCAGGAGAGACCTCAGGGCTGCATCTTTTGAGCGCAGTACTGAGCTTCAAAACCGTTTCCAACCCCATTTACAAGTAAAACTAGCTAAAATGTGCCTGGCTGCTGTTCACTGAAAAGCTCATTCTGGGTACATTTTTGGTATACATTTGCTTCTGCCGGGTCAGCTGAGCAGTGAATTTCTACTTAACTACCCCCTATCAGGAGAGACCTCAGGGCTGCATCTTTTGAGCGCAGTACTGAGCCTGAAAGGCGTTTACAACCCCAGTTACAAGTAAAACTAGCTAAAATGTGCCTGGCTGCTGTTCACTGAAAAGCTCATTCTGGGTACATTTTTGGTATACATTTGCTTCTGCCGGGTCAGCTGAGCAGTGAATTCTACTTAACTACCCACTATCAGGAGAGACCTCAGGGCTGCATCTTTTGAGCGCAGTACTGAGCCTGAAAAGAGTTTACAACCCCACTTACAAGTAAAACTAGCTAAAATGTGCCTGGCTGCTGTTCACTGAAAAGCTCATTCTGGGTACATTTTTGGTATACATTTGCTTCTGCCGGGTCAGCTGAGCAGTGAATTTCTACTTAACTACCTCCTATCAGGAGAGACCTCAGGGCTGCATCTTTTGAGCGCAGTACTGAGCCTGAAAAGCGTTTACAACCCCACCTACAAGTAAAACTAGCTAAAATGTGCCTGGCTGCTGTTCACTGAAAAGCTCATTCTGGGTACATTTTTGGTATACATTTGCTTCTGCCGGGTCAGCTGAGCAGTGAATTTCTACTTAACTACCCCCTATCAGGAGAGACCTCAGGGCTGCATCTTTTGAGCGCAGTACTGAGCCTGAAAACCGTTTCCAACCCCATTTACAAGTAAAACTAGTTAAAATGTGCCTGGCTGCTGTTGACTGAAAAGCTCATTCTGGGTACATTTTTGGTATACATTTGCTTCTGCCGGGTCAGCTGAGCAGTGAATTTCTACTTAACTACCCCCTATCAGGAGAGACCTCAGGGCTGCATCTTTTGAGCGCAGTACTGAGCCTGAAAAGCGTTTACAACCCCAGTTACAAGTAAAACTAGCTAAAATGTGCCTGGCTGCTGTTCACTGAAAAGCTCATTCTGGGTACATTTTTGGTATACATTTGCTTCTGCCGGGTCAGCTGAGCAGTGAATTTCTACTTAACTACCCACTATCAGGAGAGACCTCAGGGCTGCATCTTTTGAGCGCAGTACTGAGCCTGAAAAGAGTTTACAACCCCACTTACAAGTAAAACTAGCTAAAATGTGCCTGGCTGCTGTTCACTGAAAAGCTCATTCTGGGTACATTTTTGGTATACATTTGCTTCTGCCGGGTCAGCTGAGCAGTGAATTTCTACTTAACTACCACCTATCAGGAGAGACCTCAGGGCTGCATCTTTTGAGCGCAGTACTGAGCCTGAAAAGCGTTTACAACCCCACTTACAAGTAAAACTAGCTAAAATGTGCCTGGCTGCTGTTCACTGAAAAGCTCATTCTGGGTACATTTTTGGTATACATTTGCTTCTGCCGGGTCAGCTGAGCAGTGAATTTCTACTTAACTACCTCCTATCAGGAGAGACCTCAGGGCTGCATCTTTTGAGCGCAGTACTGAGCCTGAAAAGCGTTTACAACCCCACTTACAAGTAAAACTAGCTAAAATGTGCCTGGCTGCTGTTCACTGAAAAGCTCATTCTGGGTACATTTTTGGTATACATTTGCTTCTGCCGGGTCAGCTGAGCAGTGAAGTTCTACTTAACTATCTCCTATCAGGAGAGACCTCAGGGCTGCATCTTTTGAGCGCAGTACTGAGCCTGAAAAGCGTTTCCAACCCAACTTACAAGTAAAACTAGCTAAAATGTGCCTGGCTGCTGTTCACTGAAAAGCTCATTCTGGGTACATTTTTGGTATACATTTGCTTCTGCCGGGTCAGCTGAGCAGTGAATTTCTACTTAACTACCTCCTATCAGGAGAGACCTCAGGGCTGCATCTTTTGAGCGCAGTACTGAGCCTGAAAAGCGTTTACAACCCCAGTTACAAGTAAAACTAGCTAAAATGTGCCTGGCTGCTGTTCACTGAAAAGCTCATTCTGGGTACATTTTTGGTATACATTTGCTTCTGCCGGGTCAGCTGAGCAGTGAATTTCTACTTAACTACCTCCTATCAGGAGAGACCTCAGGGCTGCATCTTTTGAGCGCAGTACTGAGCCTGAAAAGCGTTTACAACCCCACTTACAAGTAAAACTAGCTAAAATGTGCCTGGCTGCTGTTCACTGAAAAGCTCATTCTGGGTACATTTTTGGTATACATTTGCTTCTGCCGGGTCAGCTGAGCAGTGAATTTCTACTTAACTACCCCCTATCAGGAGAGACCTCAGGGCTGCATCTTTTGAGCTCAGTACTGAGCCTGAAAACCGTTTACAACCCCAGTTACAAGTAAAACTAGCTAAAATGTGCCTGGCTGCTGTTCACTGAAAAGCTCATTCTGGGTACATTTTTGGTATACATTTGCTTCTGCCGGGTCAGCTGAGCAGTGAATTTCTACTTAACTACCTCCTATCAGGAGAGACCTCAGGGCTGCATCTTTTGAGTGCAGTACTGAGCCTGAAAAGCGTTTACAACCCCACTTACAAGTAAAACTAGCTAAAATGTGCCTGGCTGCTGTTCACTAAAAAGCTAATTCTGGGAACATTTTTGGTATACATTTGCTTCTGCCGGGTCAGCTGAGCAGTGAATTTCTACTTAACTACCTCCTATCAGGAGAGACCTCAGGGCTGCATCTTTTGAGCGCAGTACTGAGCCTGAAAAGCGTTTACAACCCCACTTACAAGTAAAACTAGCTAAAATGTGCCTGGCTGCTGTTCACTGAAAAGCTCATTCTGGGTACATTTTTGGTATACATTTGCTTCTGCCGGGTCAGCTGAGCAGTGAATTTCTACTTAACTACCCCCTATCAGGAGAGACCTCAGGGCTGCATCTTTTGAGCGCAGTACTGAGCCTGAAAATCCTTTCCAACCCCACTTACAAGTAAAACTAGCTAAAATGTGCCTGGCTGCTGTTCACTGAAAAGCTCATTCTGGGTACATTTTTGGTATACATTTGCTTCTGCCGGGTCAGCTGAGCAGTGAATTTCTACTTAACTACCCCCTATCAGGAGAGACCTCAGGGCTGCATCTTTTGAGCGCAGTACTGAGCCTGAAAAGAGTTTACAACCCCACTTACAAGTAAAACTAGCTAAAATGTGCCTGGATGCTGTTCACTGAAAAGCTCATTCTGGGTACATTTTTGGTATACATTTGCTTCTGCCGGGTCAGCTGAGCAGTGAATTTCTACTTAACTACCTCCTATCAGGAGAGACCCCAGGGCTGCATCTTTTGAGCGCAGTACTGAGCCTGAAAAGCGTTTACAACCCCACTTACAAGTAAAACTAGCTAAAATGTGCCTGGCTGCTGTTCACTGAAAAGCTCATTCTGGGTACATTTTTGGTATACATTTGCTTCTGCCGGGTCAGCTGAGCAGTGAATTTCTACTTAACTACCTCCTATCAGGAGAGACCTCAGGGCTGCATCTTTTGAGCGCAGTACTGAGCCTGAAAAGCCTTTCCAACCTCACTTACAAGTAAAACTAGCTAAAATGTGCCTGGCTGCTGTTCACTGAAAAGCTCATTCTGGGTACATTTTTGGTATACATTTGCTTCTGCCGGGTCAGCTGAGCAGTGAATTTCTACTTAACTACCCATTATCAGGAGAGACCTCAGGGCTGCATCTTTTGAGCGCAGTACTGAGCCTGAAAAGAGTTTACAACCCCACTTACAAGTAAAACTAGCTAAAATGTGCCTGGCTGCTGTTCACTGAAAAGCTCATTCTGGGTACATTTTTGGTATACATTTGCTTCTGCCGGGTCAGCTGAGCAGTGAATTTCTACTTAACTACCTCCTATCAGGAGAGACCTCAGGGCTGCATCTTTTGAGCGCAGTACTGAGCCTGAAAAGCGTTTACAACCCCACTTACAAGTAAAACTAGCTAAAATGTGCCTGGCTGCTGTTCACTGAAAAGCTCATTCTGGGTACATTTTTGGTATACATTTGCTTCTGCCGGGTCAGCTGAGCAGTGAATTTCTACTTAACTACCTCCTATCAGGAGAGACCTCAGGGCTGCATCTTTTGAGCGCAGTACTGAGCCTGAAAAGCGTTTACAACCCCACTTACAAGTAAAACTAGCTAAAATGTGCCTGGCTGCTGTTCACTGAAAAGCTCATTCTGGGTACATTTTTGGTATACATTTGCTTCTGCCGGGTCAGCTGAGCAGTGAATTTCTACTTAACTACCTCCTATCAGGAGAGACCTCAGGGCTGCATCTTTTGAGCGCAGTACTGACCCTGAAAAGCGTTTACAACCCCACTTACAAGTAAAATTAGCTAAAGTGTGCCTGGCTGCTGTTCACTGAAAAGCTCATTCTGGGTACATTTTTGGTATACATTTGCTTCTGCCGGGTCTGCTGAGCAGTGAATTTCTACTTAACTATCTCCTATCAGGAGAGACCTCAGGGCTGCATCTTTTGAGCGCAGTACTGAGCCTGAAAAGCGTTTCCAACCCCACTTACAAGTAAAACTAGCTAAAATGTGCCTGGCTGCTGTTCACTGAAAAGCTCATTCTGGGTACATTTTTGGTATACATTTGCTTCTGCCGGGTCAGCTGAGCAGTGAATTTCTACTTAACTACCTCCTATCAGGAGAGACCTCAGGGATGCATCTTTTGAGCGCAGTACTGAGCCTGAAAAGCGTTTACAACCCCAGTTACAAGTAAAACTAGCTAAAATGTGCCTGGCTGCTGTTCACTGAAAAGCTCATTCTGGGTACATTTTTGGTATACATTTGCTTCTGCCGGGTCAGCTGAGCAGTGAATTTCTACTTAACTACCTCCTATCAGGAGAGACCTCAGGGCTGCATCTTTTGAGCGCAGTACTGAGCCTGAAAAGCGTTTACAACCCCACTTACAAGTAAAACTAGCTAAAATGTGCCTGGCTGCTGTTCACTGAAAAGCTCATTCTGGGTACATTTTTGGTATACATTTGCTTCTGCCGGGTCAGCTGAGCAGTGAATTTCTACTTAACTACCCCCTATCAGGAGAGACCTCAGGGCTGCATCTTTTGAGCGCAGTACTGAGCCTGAAAACCGTTTACAACCCCAGTTACAAGTAAAACTAGCTAAAATGTGCCTGGCTGCTGTTCACTGAAAAGCTCATTCTGGGTACATTTTTAGTATACATTTGCTTCTGCCGGCTCAGCTGAGCAGTGAATTTCTACTTAACTACCTCCTATCAGGAGAGACCTCAGGGCTGCATCTTTTGAGTGCAGTACTGAGCCTGAAAAGCGTTTACAACCCCACTTACAAGTAAAACTAGCTAAAATGTGCCTGGCTGCTGTTCACTGAAAAGCTAATTCTGGGTACATTTTTGGTATACATTTGCTTCTGCCGGGTCAGCTGAGCAGTGAATTTCTACTTAACTACCTCCTATCAGGAGAGACCTCAGGGCTGCATCTTTTGAGCGCAGTACTGAGCCTGAAAAGCGTTTACAACCCCACTTACAAGTAAAACTAGCTAAAATGTGCCTGGCTGCTGTTCACTGAAAAGCTCATTCTGGGTACATTTTTGGTATACATTTGCTTCTGCCGGGTCAGCTGAACAGTGAATTTCTACTTAACTACCCCCTATCAGGAGAGACCTCAGGGCTGCATCTTTTGAGCGCAGTACTGAGCCTGAAAAGCCTTTCCAACCCCACTTACAAGTAAAACTAGCTAAAATGTGCCTGGCTGCTGTTCACTGAAAAGCTCATTCTGGGTACATTTTTGGTATACATTTGCTTCTGCCGGGTCAGCTGAGCAGTGAATTTCTACTTAACTACCCCCTATCAGGAGAGACCTCAGGGCTGCATCTTTTGAGCGCAGTACTGAGCCTGAAAAGAGTTTACAACCCCAGTTACAAGTAAAACTAGCTAAAATGTGCCTGGCTGCTGTTCACTGAAAAGCTCATTCTGGGTACATTTTTGGTATACATTTGCTTCTGCCGGGTCAGCTGAGCAGTGAATTTCTACTTAACTACCTCCTATCAGGAGAGACCCCAGGGCTGCATCTTTTGAGCGCAGTACTGAGCCTGAAAAGCGTTTACAACCCCACTTACAAGTAAAACTAGCTAAAATGTGCCTGGCTGCTGTTCACTGAAAAGCTCATTCTGGGTACATTTTTGGTATACATTTGCTTCTGCCGGGTCAGCTGAGCAGTGAATTTCTACTTAACTACCTCCTATCAGGAGAGACCTCAGGGCTGCATCTTTTGAGCGCAGTACTGAGCCTGAAAAGCCTTTCCAACCCCACTTACAAGTAAAACTAGCTAAAATGTGCCTGGCTGCTGTTCACTGAAAAGCTCATTCTGGGTACATTTTTGGTATACATTTGCTTCTGCCGGGTCAGCTGAGCAGTGAATTTCTACTTAACTACCCACTATCAGGAGAGACCTCAGGGCTGCATCTTTTGAGCGCAGTACTGAGCCTGAAAAGAGTTTACAACCCCACTTACAAGTAAAACTAGCTAAAATGTGCCTGGCTGCTGTTCACTGAAAAGCTCATTCTGGGTACATTTTTGGTATACATTTGCTTCTGCCGGGTCAGCTGAGCAGTGAATTTCTACTTAACTACTTCCTATCAGGAGAGACCTCAGGGCTGCATCTTTTGAGTGCAGTACTGAGCCTGAAAAGCGTTTACAACCCCACTTACAAGTAAAACTAGCTAAAATGTGCCTGGCTGCTGTTCACTGAAAAGCTAATTCTGGGTACATTTTTGGTATACATTTGCTTCTGCCGGGTCAGCTGAGCAGTGAATTTCTACTTAACTACCTCTTATCAGGAGAGACCTCAGGGCTGCATCTTTTGAGCGCAGTACTGAGCCTGAAAAGCGTTTACAACCCCACTTACAAGTAAAACTAGCTAAAATGTGCCTGGCTGCTGTTCACTGAAAAGCTCATTCTGGGTACATTTTTGGTATACATTTGCTTCTGCCGGGTCAGCTGAGCAGTGAATTTCTACTTAACTACCCCCTATCAGGAGAGACCTCAGGGCTGCATCTATTGAGCGCAGTACTGAGCCTGAAAAGCCTTTCCAACCCCACTTACAAGTAAAACTAGCTAAAATGTGCCTGGCTGCTGTTCACTGAAAAGCTCATTCTGGGTACATTTTTGGTATACATTTGCTTCTGCCGGGTCAGCTGAGCAGTGAATTTCTACTTAACTACCCCCTATCAGGAGAGACCTCAGGGCTGCATCTTTTGAGCGCAGTACTGAGCCTGAAAAGAGTTTACAACCCCACTTACAAGTAAAACTAGCTAAAATGTGCCTGGCTGCTGTTCACTGAAAAGCTCATTCTGGGTACATTTTTGGTATACATTTGCTTCTGCCGGGTCAGCTGAGCAGTGAATTTCTACTTAACTACCTCCTATCAGGAGAGACCCCAGGGCTGCATCTTTTGAGCGCAGTACTGAGCCTGAAAAGCGTTTACAACCCCACTTACAAGTAAAACTAGCTAAAATGTGCCTGGCTGCTGTTCACTGAAAAGCTCATTCTGGGTACATTTTTGGTATACATTTGCTTCTGCCGGGTCAGCTGAGCAGTGAATTTCTACTTAACTACCTCCTATCAGGAGAGACCTCAGGGCTGCATCTTTTGAGCGCAGTACTGAGCCTGAAAAGCCTTTCCAACCCCACTTACAAGTAAAACTAGCTAAAATGTGCCTGGCTGCTGTTCACTGAAAAGCTCATTCTGGGTACATTTTTGGTATACATTTGCTTCTGCCGGGTCAGCTGAGCAGTGAATTTCTACTTAACTACCTCCTATCAGGAGAGACCTCAGGGCTGCATCTTTTGAGCGCAGTACTGAGCCTGAAAAGCGTTTACAACCCCAGTTACAAGTAAAACTAGCTAAAATGTGCCTGGCTGCTGTTCACTGAAAAGCTCATTCTGGGTACATTTTTGGTATACATTTGCTTCTGCCGGGTCAGCTGAGCAGTGAATTTCTACTTAACTACCCCCTATCAGGAGAGACCTCAGGGCTGCATCTTTTGAGCGCAGTACTGAGCCTGAAAAGCGTTTACAACCCCACTTACAAGTAAAACTAGCTAAAATGTGCCTGGCTGCTGTTCACTGAAAAGCTCATTCTGGGTACATTTTTGGTATACATTTGCTTCTGCCGGGTCAGCTGAGCAGTGAATTTCTACTTAACTACCCCCTATCAGGAGAGACCTCAGGGCTGCATCTTTTGAGCGCAGTACTGAGCCTCAAAACCGTTTCCAACCCCATTTACAAGTAAAACTAGCTAAAATGTGCCTGGCTGCTGTTCACTGAAAAGCTCATTCTGGGTACATTTTTGGTATACATTTGCTTCTGCCGGGTCAGCTGAGCAGTGAATTTCTACTTAACTACCCCCTATCAGGAGAGACCTCAGGGCTGCATCTTTTGAGCGCAGTACTGAGCCTGAAAGGCGTTTACAACCCCAGTTACAAGTAAAACTAGCTAAAATGTGCCTGGCTGCTGTTCACTGAAAAGCTCATTCTGGGTACATTTTTGGTATACATTTGCTTCTGCCGGGTCAGCTGAGCAGTGAATTTCTACTTAACTACCCACTATCAGGAGAGACCTCAGGGCTGCATCTTTTGAGCGCAGTACTGAGCCTGAAAAGAGTTTACAACCCCACTTACAAGTAAAACTAGCTAAAATGTGCCTGGCTGCTGTTCACTGAAAAGCTCATTCTGGGTACATTTTTGGTATACATTTGCTTCTGCCGGGTCAGCTGAGCAGTGAATTTCTACTTAACTACCTCCTATCAGGAGAGACCTCAGGGCTGCATCTTTTGAGCGCAGTACTGAGCCTGAAAAGCGTTTACAACCCCACTTACAAGTAAAACTAGCTAAAATGTGCCTGGCTGCTGTTCACTGAAAAGCTCATTCTGGGTACATTTTTGGTATACATTTGCTTCTGCCGGGTCAGCTGAGCAGTGAATTTCTACTTAACTACCCCCTATCAGGAGAGACCTCAGGGCTGCATCTTTTGAGCGCAGTACTGATCCTGAAAACCGTTTCCAACCCCATTTACAAGTAAAACTAGTTAAAATGTGCCTGGCTGCTGTTCACTGAAAAGCTCATTCTGGGTACATTTTTGGTATACATTTGCTTCTGCCGGGTCAGCTGAGCAGTGAATTTCTACTTAACTACCCCCTATCAGGAGAGACCTCAGGGCTGCATCTTTTGAGCGCAGTACTGAGCCTGAAAAGCGTTTACAACCCCAGTTACAAGTAAAACTAGCTAAAATGTGCCTGGCTGCTGTTCACTGAAAAGCTCATTCTGGGTACATTTTTGGTATACATTTGCTTCTGCCGGGTCAGCTGAGCAGTGAATTTCTACTTAACTACCCACTATCAGGAGAGACCTCAGGGCTGCATCTTTTGAGCGCAGTACTGAGCCTGAAAAGAGTTTACAACCCCACTTACAAGTAAAACTAGCTAAAATGTGCCTGGCTGCTGTTCACTGAAAAGCTCATTCTGGGTACATTTTTGGTATACATTTGCTTCTGCCGGGTCAGCTGAGCAGTGAATTTCTACTTAACTACCACCTATCAGGAGAGACCTCAGGGCTGCATCTTTTGAGCGCAGTACTGAGCCTGAAAAGCGTTTACAACCCCACTTACAAGTAAAACTAGCTAAAATGTGCCTGGCTGCTGTTCACTGAAAAGCTCATTCTGGGTACATTTTTGGTATACATTTGCTTCTGCCGGGTCAGCTGAGCAGTGAATTTCTACTTAACTACCTCCTATCAGGAGAGACCTCAGGGCTGCATCTTTTGAGCGCAGTACTGAGCCTGAAAAGCGTTTACAACCCCACTTACAAGTAAAACTAGCTAAAATGTGCCTGGCTGCTGTTCACTGAAAAGCTCATTCTGGGTACATTTTTGGTATACATTTGCTTCTGCCGGGTCAGCTGAGCAGTGAAGTTCTACTTAACTATCTCCTATCAGGAGAGACCTCAGGGCTGCATCTTTTGAGCGCAGTACTGAGCCTGAAAAGCGTTTCCAACCCAACTTACAAGTAAAACTAGCTAAAATGTGCCTGGCTGCTGTTCACTGAAAAGCTCATTCTGGGTACATTTTTGGTATACATTTGCTTCTGCCGGGTCAGCTGAGCAGTGAATTTCTACTTAACTACCTCCTATCAGGAGAGACCTCAGGGCTGCATCTTTTGAGCGCAGTACTGAGCCTGAAAAGCGTTTACAACCCCAGTTACAAGTAAAACTAGCTAAAATGTGCCTGGCTGCTGTTCACTGAAAAGCTCATTCTGGGTACATTTTTGGTATACATTTGCTTCTGCCGGGTCAGCTGAGCAGTGAATTTCTACTTAACTACCTCCTATCAGGAGAGACCTCAGGGCTGCATCTTTTGAGCGCAGTACTGAGCCTGAAAAGCGTTTACAACCCCACTTACAAGTAAAACTAGCTAAAATGTGCCTGGCTGCTGTTCACTGAAAAGCTCATTCTGGGTACATTTTTGGTATACATTTGCTTCTGCCGGGTCAGCTGAGCAGTGAATTTCTACTTAACTACCCCCTATCAGGAGAGACCTCAGGGCTGCATCTTTTGAGCTCAGTACTGAGCCTGAAAACCGTTTACAACCCCAGTTACAAGTAAAACTAGCTAAAATGTGCCTGGCTGCTGTTCACTGAAAAGCTCATTCTGGGTACATTTTTGGTATACATTTGCTTCTGCCGGGTCAGCTGAGCAGTGAATTTCTACTTAACTACCTCCTATCAGGAGAGACCTCAGGGCTGCATCTTTTGAGTGCAGTACTGAGCCTGAAAAGCGTTTACAACCCCACTTACAAGTAAAACTAGCTAAAATGTGCCTGGCTGCTGTTCACTGAAAAGCTAATTCTGGGTACATTTTTGGTATACATTTGCTTCTGCCGGGTCAGCTGAGCAGTGAATTTCTACTTAACTACCTCCTATCAGGAGAGACCTCAGGGCTGCATCTTTTGAGCGCAGTACTGAGCCTGAAAAGCGTTTACAACCCCACTTACAAGTAAAACTAGCTAAAATGTGCCTGGCTGCTGTTCACTGAAAAGCTCATTCTGGGTACATTTTTGGTATACATTTGCTTCTGCCGGGTCAGCTGAGCAGTGAATTTCTACTTAACTACCCCCTATCAGGAGAGACCTCAGGGCTGCATCTTTTGAGCGCAGTACTGAGCCTGAAAATCCTTTCCAACCCCACTTACAAGTAAAACTAGCTAAAATGTGCCTGGCTGCTGTTCACTGAAAAGCTCATTCTGGGTACATTTTTGGTATACATTTGCTTCTGCCGGGTCAGCTGAGCAGTGAATTTCTACTTAACTACCCCCTATCAGGAGAGACCTCAGGGCTGCATCTTTTGAGCGCAGTACTGAGCCTGAAAAGAGTTTACAACCCCACTTACAAGTAAAACTAGCTAAAATGTGCCTGGATGCTGTTCACTGAAAAGCTCATTCTGGGTACATTTTTGGTATACATTTGCTTCTGCCGGGTCAGCTGAGCAGTGAATTTCTACTTAACTACCTCCTATCAGGAGAAACCCCAGGGCTGCATCTTTTGAGCGCAGTACTGAGCCTGAAAAGCGTTTACAACCCCACTTACAAGTAAAACTAGCTAAAATGTGCCTGGCTGCTGTTCACTGAAAAGCTCATTCTGGGTACATTTTTGGTATACATTTGCTTCTGCCGGGTCAGCTGAGCAGTGAATTTCTACTTAACTACCTCCTATCAGGAGAGACCTCAGGGCTGCATCTTTTGAGCGCAGTACTGAGCCTGAAAAGCCTTTCCAACCTCACTTACAAGTAAAACTAGCTAAAATGTGCCTGGCTGCTGTTCACTGAAAAGCTCATTCTGGGTACATTTTTGGTATACATTTGCTTCTGCCGGGTCAGCTGAGCAGTGAATTTCTACTTAACTACCCACTATCAGGAGAGACCTCAGGGCTGCATCTTTTGAGCGCAGTACTGAGCCTGAAAAGAGTTTACAACCCCACTTACAAGTAAAACTAGCTAAAATGTGCCTGGCTGCTGTTCACTGAAAAGCTCATTCTGGGTACATTTTTGGTATACATTTGCTTCTGCCGGGTCAGCTGAGCAGTGAATTTCTACTTAACTACCTCCTATCAGGAGAGACCTCAGGGCTGCATCTTTTGAGCGCAGTACTGAGCCTGAAAAGCGTTTACAACCCCACTTACAAGTAAAACTAGCTAAAATGTGCCTGGCTGCTGTTCACTGAAAAGCTCATTCTGGGTACATTTTTGGTATACATTTGCTTCTGCCGGGTCAGCTGAGCAGTGAATTTCTACTTAACTACCTCCTATCAGGAGAGACCTCAGGGCTGCATCTTTTGAGCGCAGTACTGACCCTGAAAAGCGTTTACAACCCCACTTACAAGTAAAATTAGCTAAAGTGTGCCTGGCTGCTGTTCACTGAAAAGCTCATTCTGGGTACATTTTTGGTATACATTTGCTTCTGCCGGGTCTGCTGAGCAGTGAATTTCTACTTAACTATCACCTATCAGGAGAGACCTCAGGGCTGCATCTTTTGAGCGCAGTACTGAGCCTGAAAAGCGTTTCCAACCCCACTTACAAGTAAAACTAGCTAAAATGTGCCTGGCTGCTGTTCACTGAAAAGCTCATTCTGGGTACATTTTTGGTATACATTTGCTTCTGCCGGGTCAGCTGAGCAGTGAATTTCTACTTAACTACCTCCTATCAGGAGAGACCTCAGGGCTGCATCTTTTGAGCGCAGTACTGAGCCTGAAAAGCGTTTACAACCCCAGTTACAAGTAAAACTAGCTAAAATGTGCCTGGCTGCTGTTCACTGAAAAGCTCATTCTGGGTACATTTTTGGTATACATTTGCTTCTGCCGGGTCAGCTGAGCAGTGAATTTCTACTTAACTACCTCCTATCAGGAGAGACCTCAGGGCTGCATCTTTTGAGCGCAGTACTGAGCCTGAAAAGCGTTTACAACCCCACTTACAAGTAAAACTAGCTAAAATGTGCCTGGCTGCTGTTCACTGAAAAGCTCATTCTGGGTACATTTTTGGTATACATTTGCTTCTGCCGGGTCAGCTGAGCAGTGAATTTCTACTTAACTACCCCCTATCAGGAGAGACCTCAGGGCTGCATCTTTTGAGCGCAGTACTGAGCCTGAAAACCGTTTACAACCCCAGTTACAAGTAAAACTAGCTAAAATGTGCCTGGCTGCTGTTCACTGAAAAGCTCATTCTGGGTACATTTTTGGTATACATTTGCTTCTGCCGGGTCAGCTGAGCAGTGAATTTCTACTTAACTACCTCCTATCAGGAGAGACCTCAGGGCTGCATCTTTTGAGTGCAGTACTGAGCCTGAAAAGCGTTTACAACCCCACTTACAAGTAAAACTAGCTAAAATGTGCCTGGCTGCTGTTCACTGAAAAGCTAATTCTGGGTACATTTTTGGTATACATTTGCTTCTGCCGGGTCAGCTGAGCAGTGAATTTCTACTTAACTACCTCCTATCAGGAGAGACCTCAGGGCTGCATCTTTTGAGCGCAGTACTGAGCCTGAAAAGCGTTTACAACCCCACTTACAAGTAAAACTAGCTAAAATGTGCCTGGCTGCTGTTCACTGAAAAGCTCATTCTGGGTACATTTTTGGTATACATTTGCTTCTGCCGGGTCAGCTGAGCAGTGAATTTCTACTTAACTACCCCCTATCAGGAGAGACCTCAGGGCTGCATCTTTTGAGCGCAGTACTGAGCCTGAAAAGCCTTTCCAACCCCACTTACAAGTAAAACTAGCTAAAATGTGCCTGGCTGCTGTTCACTGAAAAGCTCATTCTGGGTACATTTTTGGTATACATTTGCTTCTGCCGGGTCAGCTGAGCAGTGAATTTCTACTTAACTACCCCCTATCAGGAGAGACCTCAGGGCTGCATCTTTTGAGCGCAGTACTGAGCCTGAAAAGAGTTTACAACCCCACTTACAAGTAAAACTAGCTAAAATGTGCCTGGCTGCTGTTCACTGAAAAGCTCATTCTGGGTACATTTTTGGTATACGTTTGCTTCTGCCGGGTCAGCTGAGCAGTGAATTTCTACTTAACTACCTCCTATCAGGAGAGACCCCAGGGCTGCATCTTTTGAGCGCAGTACTGAGCCTGAAAAGCGTTTACAACCCCACTTACAAGTAAAACTAGCTAAAATGTGCCTGGCTGCTGTTCACTGAAAAGCTCATTCTGGGTACATTTTTGGTATACATTTGCTTCTGCCGGGTCAGCTGAGCAGTGAATTTCTACTTAACTACCTCCTATCAGGAGAGACCTCAGGGCTGCATCTTTTGAGCGCAGTACTGAGCCTGAAAAGCCTTTCCAACCCCACTTACAAGTAAAACTAGCTAAAATGTGCCTGGCTGCTGTTCACTGAAAAGCTCATTCTGGGTACATTTTTGGTATACATTTGCTTCTGCCGGGTCAGCTGAGCAGTGAATTTCTACTTAACTACCCACTATCAGGAGAGACCTCAGGGCTGCATCTTTTGAGCGCAGTACTGAGCCTGAAAAGAGTTTACAACCCCACTTACAAGTAAAACTAGCTAAAATGTGCCTGGCTGCTGTTCACTGAAAAGCTCATTCTGGGTACATTTTTGGTATACATTTGCTTCTGCCGGGTCAGCTGAGCAGTGAATTTCTACTTAACTACTTCCTATCAGGAGAGACCTCAGGGCTGCATCTTTTGAGTGCAGTACTGAGCCTGAAAAGCGTTTACAACCCCACTTACAAGTAAAACTAGCTAAAATGTGCCTGGCTGCTGTTCACTGAAAAGCTAATTCTGGGTACATTTTTGGTATACATTTGCTTCTGCCGGGTCAGCTGAGCAGTGAATTTCTACTTAACTACCTCCTATCAGGAGAGACCTCAGGGCTGCATCTTTTGAGCGCAGTACTGAGCCTGAAAAGCGTTTACAACCCCACTTACAAGTAAAACTAGCTAAAATGTGCCTGGCTGCTGTTCACTGAAAAGCTCATTCTGGGTACATTTTTGGTATACATTTGCTTCTGCCGGGTCAGCTGAGCAGTGAATTTCTACTTAACTACCCCCTATCAGGAGAGACCTCAGGGCTGCATCTTTTGAGCGCAGTACTGAGCCTGAAAAGCCTTTCCAACCCCACTTACAAGTAAAACTAGCTAAAATGTGCCTGGCTGCTGTTCACTGAAAAGCTCATTCTGGGTACATTTTTGGTATACATTTGCTTCTGCCGGGTCAGCTGAGCAGTGAATTTCTACTTAACTACCCCCTATCAGGAGAGACCTCAGGGCTGCATCTTTTGAGCGCAGTACTGAGCCTGAAAAGAGTTTACAACCCCACTTACAAGTAAAACTAGCTAAAATGTGCCTGGCTGCTGCTCACTGAAAAGCTCATTCTGGGTACATTTTTGGTATACATTTGCTTCTGCCGGGTCAGCTGAGCAGTGAATTTCTACTTAACTACCTCCTATCAGGAGAGACCCCAGGGCTGCATCTTTTGAGCGCAGTACTGAGCCTGAAAAGCGTTTACAACCCCACTTACAAGTAAAACTAGCTAAAATGTGCCTGGCTGCTGTTCACTGAAAAGCTCATTCTGGGTACATTTTTGGTATACATTTGCTTCTGCCGGGTCAGCTGAGCAGTGAATTTCTACTTAACTACCTCCTATCAGGAGAGACCTCAGGGCTGCATCTTTTGAGCGCAGTACTGAGCCTGAAAAGCCTTTCCAACCCCACTTACAAGTAAAACTAGCTAAAATGTGCCTGGCTGCTGTTCACTGAAAAGCTCATTCTGGGTACATTTTTGGTATACATTTGCTTCTGCCGGGTCAGCTGAGCAGTGAATTTCTACTTAACTACCCACTATCAGGAGAGACCTCAGGGCTGCATCTTTTGAGCGCAGTACTGAGCCTGAAAAGAGTTTACAACCCCACTTACAAGTAAAACTAGCTAAAATGTGCCTGGCTGCTGTTCACTGAAAAGCTCATTCTGGGTACATTTTTGGTATACATTTGCTTCTGCCGGGTCAGCTGAGCAGTGAATTTCTACTTAACTACTTCCTATCAGGAGAGACCTCAGGGCTGCATCTTTTGAGCGCAGTACTGACCCTGAAAAGCGTTTACAACCCCACTTACAAGTAAAATTAGCTAAAGTGTGCCTGGCTGCTGTTCACTGAAAAGCTCATTCTGGGTACATTTTTGGAATACATTTGCTTCTGCCGGGTCTGCTGAGCAGTGAATTTCTACTTAACTATCTCCTATCAGGAGAGACCTCAGGGCTGCATCTTTTGAGCGCAGTACTGAGCCTGAAAAGCGTTTCCAACCCCACTTACAAGTAAAACTAGCTAAAATGTGCCTGGCTGCTGTTCACTGAAAAGCTCATTCTGGGTACATTTTTGGTATACATTTGCTTCTGCCGGGTCAGCTGAGCAGTGAATTTCTACTTAACTACCCCCTATCAGGAGAGACCTCAGGGCTGCATCTTTTGAGCGCAGTACTGAGCCTGAAAAGCGTTTACAACCCCACTTACAAGTAAAACTAGCTAAAATGTGCCTGGCTGCTGTTCACTGAAAAGCTCATTCTGGGTACATTTTTGGTATACATTTGCTTCTGCCGGGTCAGCTGAGCAGTGAATTTCTACTTAACTACCCCCTATCAGGAGAGACCTCAGGGCTGCATCTTTTGAGCGCAGTACTGAGCCTCAAAACCGTTTCCAACCCCATTTACAAGTAAAACTAGCTAAAATGTGCCTGGCTGCTGTTCACTGAAAAGCTCATTCTGGGTACATTTTTGGTATACATTTGCTTCTGCCGGGTCAGCTGAGCAGTGAATTTCTACTTAACTACCCCCTATCAGGAGAGACCTCAGGGCTGCATCTTTTGAGCGCAGTACTGAGCCTGAAAGGCGTTTACAACCCCAGTTACAAGTAAAACTAGCTAAAATGTGCCTGGCTGCTGTTCACTGAAAAGCTCATTCTGGGTACATTTTTGGTATACATTTGCTTCTGCCGGGTCAGCTGAGCAGTGAATTTCTACTTAACTACCCACTATCAGGAGAGACCTCAGGGCTGCATCTTTTGAGCGCAGTACTGAGCCTGAAAAGAGTTTACAACCCCACTTACAAGTAAAACTAGCTAAAATGTGCCTGGCTGCTGTTCACTGAAAAGCTCATTCTGGGTACATTTTTGGTATACATTTGCTTCTGCCGGGTCAGCTGAGCAGTGAATTTCTACTTAACTACCTCCTATCAGGAGAGACCTCAGGGCTGCATCTTTTGAGCGCAGTACTGAGCCTGAAAAGCGTTTACAACCCCACTTACAAGTAAAACTAGCTAAAATGTGCCTGGCTGCTGTTCACTGAAAAGCTCATTCTGGGTACATTTTTGGTATACATTTGCTTCTGCCGGGTCAGCTGAGCAGTGAATTTCTACTTAACTACCCCCTATCAGGAGAGACCTCAGGGCTGCATCTTTTGAGCGCAGTACTGAGCCTGAAAACCGTTTCCAACCCCATTTACAAGTAAAACTAGTTAAAATGTGCCTGGCTGCTGTTCACTGAAAAGCTCATTCTGGGTACATTTTTGGTATACATTTGCTTCTGCCGGGTCAGCTGAGCAGTGAATTTCTACTTAACTACCCCCTATCAGGAGAGACCTCAGGGCTGCATCTTTTGAGCGCAGTACTGAGCCTGAAAAGCGTTTACAACCCCAGTTACAAGTAAAACTAGCTAAAATGTGCCTGGCTGCTGTTCACTGAAAAGCTCATTCTGGGTACACTTTTGGTATACATTTGCTTCTGCCGGGTCAGCTGAGCAGTGAATTTCTACTTAACTACCCACTATCAGGAGAGACCTCAGGGCTGCATCTTTTGAGCGCAGTACTGAGCCTGAAAAGAGTTTACAACCCCACTTACAAGTAAAACTAGCTAAAATGTGCCTGGCTGCTGTTCACTGAAAAGCTCATTCTGGGTACATTTTTGGTATACATTTGCTTCTGCCGGGTCAGCTGAGCAGTGAATTTCTACTTAACTACCACCTATCAGGAGAGACCTCAGGGCTGCATCTTTTGAGCGCAGTACTGAGCCTGAAAAGCGTTTACAACCCCACTTACAAGTAAAACTAGCTAAAATGTGCCTGGCTGCTGTTCACTGAAAAGCTCATTCTGGGTACATTTTTGGTATACATTTGCTTCTGCCGGGTCAGCTGAGCAGTGAATTTCTACTTAACTACCTCCTATCAGGAGAGACCTCAGGGCTGCATCTTTTGAGCGCAGTACTGAGCCTGAAAAGCGTTTACAACCCCACTTACAAGTAAAACTAGCTAAAATGTGCCTGGCTGCTGTTCACTGAAAAGCTCATTCTGGGTACATTTTTGGTATACATTTGCTTCTGCCGGGTCAGCTGAGCAGTGAAGTTCTACTTAACTATCTCCTATCAGGAGAGACCTCAGGGCTGCATCTTTTGAGCGCAGTACTGAGCCTGAAAAGCGTTTCCAACCCAACTTACAAGTAAAACTAGCTAAAATGTGCCTGGCTGCTGTTCACTGAAAAGCTCATTCTGGGTACATTTTTGGTATACATTTGCTTCTGCCGGGTCAGCTGAGCAGTGAATTTCTACTTAACTACCTCCTATCAGGAGAGACCTCAGGGCTGCATCTTTTGAGCGCAGTACTGAGCCTGAAAAGCGTTTACAACCCCAGTTACAAGTAAAACTAGCTAAAATGTGCCTGGCTGCTGTTCACTGAAAAGCTCATTCTGGGTACATTTTTGGTATACATTTGCTTCTGCCGGGTCAGCTGAGCAGTGAATTTCTACTTAACTACCTCCTATCAGGAGAGACCTCAGGGCTGCATCTTTTGAGCGCAGTACTGAGCCTGAAAAGCGTTTACAACCCCACTTACAAGTAAAACTAGCTAAAATGTGCCTGGCTGCTGTTCACTGAAAAGCTCATTCTGGGTAAATTTTTGGTATACATTTGCTTCTGCCGGGTCAGCTGAGCAGTGAATTTCTACTTAACTACCCCCTATCAGGAGAGACCTCAGGGCTGCATCTTTTGAGCTCAGTACTGAGCCTGAAAACCGTTTACAACCCCAGTTACAAGTAAAACTAGCTAAAATGTGCCTGGCTGCTGTTCACTGAAAAGCTCATTCTGGGTACATTTTTGGTATACATTTGCTTCTGCCGGGTCAGCTGAGCAGTGAATTTCTACTTAACTACCTCCTATCAGGAGAGACCTCAGGGCTGCATCTTTTGAGTGCAGTACTGAGCCTGAAAAGCGTTTACAACCCCACTTACAAGTAAAACTAGCTAAAATGTGCCTGGCTGCTGTTCACTGAAAAGCTAATTCTGGGTACATTTTTGGTATACATTTGCTTCTGCCGGGTCAGCTGAGCAGTGAATTTCTACTTAACTACCTCCTATCAGGAGAGACCTCAGGGCTGCATCTTTTGAGCGCAGTACTGAGCCTGAAAAGAGTTTACAACCCCACTTACAAGTAAAACTAGCTAAAATGTGCCTGGCTGCTGTTCACTGAAAAGCTCATTCTGGGTACATTTTTGGTATACATTTGCTTCTGCCGGGTCAGCTGAGCAGTGAATTTCTACTTAACTACCCCCTATCAGGAGAGACCTCAGGGCTGCATCTTTTGAGCGCAGTACTGAGCCTGAAAATCCATTCCAACCCCACTTACAAGTAAAACTAGCTAAAATGTGCCTGGCTGCTGTTCACTGAAAAGCTCATTCTGGGTACATTTTTGGTATACATTTGCTTCTGCCGGGTCAGCTGAGCAGTGAATTTCTACTTAACTACCCCCTATCAGGAGAGACCTCAGGGCTGCATCTTTTGAGCGCAGTACTGAGCCTGAAAAGAGTTTACAACCCCACTTACAAGTAAAACTAGCTAAAATGTGCCTGGCTGCTGTTCACTGAAAAGCTCATTCTGGGTACATTTTTGGTATACATTTGCTTCTGCCGGGTCAGCTGAGCAGTGAATTTCTACTTAACTACCTCCTATCAGGAGAGACCCCAGGGCTGCATCTTTTGAGCGCAGTACTGAGCCTGAAAAGCGTTTACAACCCCACTTACAAGTAAAACTAGCTAAAATGTGCCTGGCTGCTGTTCACTGAAAAGCTCATTCTGGGTACATTTTTGGTATACATTTGCTTCTGCCGGGTCAGCTGAGCAGTGAATTTCTACTTAACTACCTCCTATCAGGAGAGACCTCAGGGCTGCATCTTTTGAGCGCAGTACTGAGCCTGAAAAGAGTTTACAACCCCACTTACAAGTAAAACTAGCTAAAATGTGCCTGGCTGCTGTTCACTGAAAAGCTCATTCTGGGTACATTTTTGGTATACATTTGCTTCTGCCGGGTCAGCTGAGCAGTGAATTTCTACTTAACTACCTCCTATCAGGAGAGACCTCAGGGCTGCATCTTTTGAGCGCAGTACTGAGCCTGAAAAGCGTTTACAACCCCACTTACAAGTAAAACTAGCTAAAATGTGCCTGGCTGCTGTTCACTGAAAAGCTCATTCTGGGTACATTTTTGGTATACATTTGCTTCTGCCGGGTCAGCTGAGCAGTGAATTTCTACTTAACTACCTCCTATCAGGAGAGACCTCAGGGCTGCATCTTTTGAGCGCAGTACTGAGCCTGAAAAGAGTTTACAACCCCACTTACAAGTAAAATTAGCTAAAGTGTGCCTGGCTGCTGTTCACTGAAAAGCTCATTCTGGGTACATTTTTGGTATACATTTGCTTCTGCCGGGTCTGCTGAGCAGTGAATTTCTACTTAACTATCTCCTATCAGGAGAGACCTCAGGGCTGCATCTTTTGAGCGCAGTACTGAGCCTGAAAAGCGTTTCCAACCCCACTTACAAGTAAAACTAGCTAAAATGTGCCTGGCTGCTGTTCACTGAAAAGCTCATTCTGGGTACATTTTTGGTATACATTTGCTTCTGCCGGGTCAGCTGAGCAGTGAATTTCTACTTAACTACCTCCTATCAGGAGAGACCTCAGGGCTGCATCTTTTGAGCGCAGTACTGAGCCTGAAAAGCGTTTACAACCCCAGTTACAAGTAAAACTAGCTAAAATGTGCCTGGCTGCTGTTCACTGAAAAGCTCATTCTGGGTACATTTTTGGTATACATTTGCTTCTGCCGGGTCAGCTGAGCAGTGAATTTCTACTTAACTACCTCCTATCAGGAGAGACCTCAGGGCTGCATCTTTTGAGCGCAGTACTGAGCCTGAAAAGCGTTTACAACCCCACTTACAAGTAAAACTAGCTAAAATGTGCCTGGCTGCTGTTCACTGAAAAGCTCATTCTGGGTACATTTTTGGTATACATTTGCTTCTGCCGGGTCAGCTGAGCAGTGAATTTCTACTTAACTACCCCCTATCAGGAGAGACCTCAGGGCTGCATCTTTTGAGCGCAGTACTGAGCCTGAAAACCGTTTACAACCCCAGTTACAAGTAAAACTAGCTAAAATGTGCCTGGCTGCTGTTCACTGAAAAGCTCATTCTGGGTACATTTTTGGTATACATTTGCTTCTGCCGGGTCAGCTGAGCAGTGAATTTCTACTTAACTACCTCCTATCAGGAGAGACCTCAGGGCTGCATCTTTTGAGCGCAGTACTGAGCCTGAAAAGAGTTTACAACCCCACTTACAAGTAAAACTAGCTAAAATGTGCCTGGCTGCTGTTCACTGAAAAGCTCATTCTGGGTACATTTTTGGTATACATTTGCTTCTGCCAGGTCAGCTGAGCAGTGAATTTCTACTTAACTACCTCCTATCAGGAGAGACCCCAGGGCTGCATCTTTTGAGCGCAGTACTGAGCCTGAAAAGCGTTTACAACCCCACTTACAAGTAAAACTAGCTAAAATGTGCCTGGCTGCTGTTCACTGAAAAGCTCATTCTGGGTACATTTTTGGTATACATTTGCTTCTGCCGGGTCAGCTGAGCAGTGAATTTCTACTTAACTACCTCCTATCAGGAGAGACCTCAGGGCTGCATCTTTTGAGCGCAGTACTGAGCCTGAAAAGAGTTTACAACCCCACTTACAAGTAAAACTAGCTAAAATGTGCCTGGCTGCTGTTCACTGAAAAGCTCATTCTGGGTACATTTTTGGTATACATTTGCTTCTGCCTGGTCAGCTGAGCAGTGAATTTCTACTTAACTACCTCCTATCAGGAGAGACCTCAGGGCTGCATCTTTTGAGCGCAGTACTGAGCCTGAAAAGCGTTTACAACCCCACTTACAAGTAAAACTAGCTAAAATGTGCCTGGCTGCTGTTCACTGAAAAGCTCATTCTGGGTACATTTTTGGTATACATTTGCTTCTGCCGGGTCAGCTGAGCAGTGAATTTCTACTTAACTACCTCCTATCAGGAGAGACCTCAGGGCTGCATCTTTTGAGCGCAGTACTGAGCCTGAAAAGAGTTTACAACCCCACTTACAAGTAAAATTAGCTAAAGTGTGCCTGGCTGCTGTTCACTGAAAAGCTCATTCTGGGTACATTTTTGGTATACATTTGCTTCTGCCGGGTCTGCTGAGCAGTGAATTTCTACTTAACTATCTCCTATCAGGAGAGACCTCAGGGCTGCATCTTTTGAGCGCAGTACTGAGCCTGAAAAGCGTTTCCAACCCCACTTACAAGTAAAACTAGCTAAAATGTGCCTGGCTGCTGTTCACTGAAAAGCTCATTCTGGGTACATTTTTGGTATACATTTGCTTCTGCCGGGTCAGCTGAGCAGTGAATTTCTACTTAACTACCTCCTATCAGGAGAGACCTCAGGGCTGCATCTTTTGAGCGCAGTACTGAGCCTGAAAAGCGTTTACAACCCCAGTTACAAGTAAAACTAGCTAAAATGTGCCTGGCTGCTGTTCACTGAAAAGCTCATTCTGGGTACATTTTTGGTATACATTTGCTTCTGCCGGGTCAGCTGAGCAGTGAATTTCTACTTAACTACCTCCTATCAGGAGAGACCTCAGGGCTGCATCTTTTGAGCGCAGTACTGAGCCTGAAAAGCGTTTACAACCCCACTTACAAGTAAAACTAGCTAAAATGTGCCTGGCTGCTGTTCACTGAAAAGCTCATTCTGGGTACATTTTTGGTATACATTTGCTTCTGCCGGGTCAGCTGAGCAGTGAATTTCTACTTAACTACCCCCTATCAGGAGAGACCTCAGGGCTGCATCTTTTGAGCGCAGTACTGAGCCTGAAAACCGTTTACAACCCCAGTTACAAGTAAAACTAGCTAAAATGTGCCTGGCTGCTGTTCACTGAAAAGCTCATTCTGGGTACATTTTTGGTATACATTTGCTTCTGCCGGGTCAGCTGAGCAGTGAATTTCTACTTAACTACCCCCTATCAGGAGAGACCTCAGGGCTGCATCTTTTGAGCGCAGTACTGAGCCTGAAAAGAGTTTACAACCCCACTTACAAGTAAAACTAGCTAAAATGTGCCTGGCTGCTGTTCACTGAAAAGCTCATTCTGGGTACATTTTTGGTATACGTTTGCTTCTGCCGGGTCAGCTGAGCAGTGAATTTCTACTTAACTACCTCCTATCAGGAGAGACCCCAGGGCTGCATCTTTTGAGCGCAGTACTGAGCCTGAAAAGCGTTTACAACCCCACTTACAAGTAAAACTAGCTAAAATGTGCCTGGCTGCTGTTCACTGAAAAGCTCATTCTGGGTACATTTTTGGTATACATTTGCTTCTGCCGGGTCAGCTGAGCAGTGAATTTCTACTTAACTACCTCCTATCAGGAGAGACCTCAGGGCTGCATCTTTTGAGCGCAGTACTGAGCCTGAAAAGCCTTTCCAACCCCACTTACAAGTAAAACTAGCTAAAATGTGCCTGGCTGCTGTTCACTGAAAAGCTCATTCTGGGTACATTTTTGGTATACATTTGCTTCTGCCGGGTCAGCTGAGCAGTGAATTTCTACTTAACTACCCACTATCAGGAGAGACCTCAGGGCTGCATCTTTTGAGCGCAGTACTGAGCCTGAAAAGAGTTTACAACCCCACTTACAAGTAAAACTAGCTAAAATGTGCCTGGCTGCTGTTCACTGAAAAGCTCATTCTGGGTACATTTTTGGTATACATTTGCTTCTGCCGGGTCAGCTGAGCAGTGAATTTCTACTTAACTACTTCCTATCAGGAGAGACCTCAGGGCTGCATCTTTTGAGTGCAGTACTGAGCCTGAAAAGCGTTTACAACCCCACTTACAAGTAAAACTAGCTAAAATGTGCCTGGCTGCTGTTCACTGAAAAGCTAATTCTGGGTACATTTTTGGTATACATTTGCTTCTGCCGGGTCAGCTGAGCAGTGAATTTCTACTTAACTACCTCCTATCAGGAGAGACCTCAGGGCTGCATCTTTTGAGCGCAGTACTGAGCCTGAAAAGCGTTTACAACCCCACTTACAAGTAAAACTAGCTAAAATGTGCCTGGCTGCTGTTCACTGAAAAGCTCATTCTGGGTACATTTTTGGTATACATTTGCTTCTGCCGGGTCAGCTGAGCAGTGAATTTCTACTTAACTACCCCCTATCAGGAGAGACCTCAGGGCTGCATCTTTTGAGCGCAGCACTGAGCCTGAAAAGCCTTTCCAACCCCACTTACAAGTAAAACTAGCTAAAATGTGCCTGGCTGCTGTTCACTGAAAAGCTCATTCTGGGTACATTTTTGGTATACATTTGCTTCTGCCGGGTCAGCTGAGCAGTGAATTTCTACTTAACTACCCCCTATCAGGAGAGACCTCAGGGCTGCATCTTTTGAGCGCAGTACTGAGCCTGAAAAGAGTTTACAACCCCACTTACAAGTAAAACTAGCTAAAATGTGCCTGGCTGCTGCTCACTGAAAAGCTCATTCTGGGTACATTTTTGGTATACATTTGCTTCTGCCGGGTCAGCTGAGCAGTGAATTTCTACTTAACTACCTCCTATCAGGAGAGACCCCAGGGCTGCATCTTTTGAGCGCAGTACTGAGCCTGAAAAGCGTTTACAACCCCACTTACAAGTAAAACTAGCTAAAATGTGCCTGGCTGCTGTTCACTGAAAAGCTCATTCTGGGTACATTTTTGGTATACATTTGCTTCTGCCGGGTCAGCTGAGCAGTGAATTTCTACTTAACTACCTCCTATCAGGAGAGACCTCAGGGCTGCATCTTTTGAGCGCAGTACTGAGCCTGAAAAGCCTTTCCAACCCCACTTACAAGTAAAACTAGCTAAAATGTGCCTGGCTGCTGTTCACTGAAAAGCTCATTCTGGGTACATTTTTGGTATACATTTGCTTCTGCCGGGTCAGCTGAGCAGTGAATTTCTACTTAACTACCCACTATCAGGAGAGACCTCAGGGCTGCATCTTTTGAGCGCAGTACTGAGCCTGAAAAGAGTTTACAACCCCACTTACAAGTAAAACTAGCTAAAATGTGCCTGGCTGCTGTTCACTGAAAAGCTCATTCTGGGTACATTTTTGGTATACATTTGCTTCTGCCGGGTCAGCTGAGCAGTGAATTTCTACTTAACTACTTCCTATCAGGAGAGACCTCAGGGCTGCATCTTTTGAGCGCAGTACTGACCCTGAAAAGCGTTTACAACCCCACTTACAAGTAAAATTAGCTAAAGTGTGCCTGGCTGCTGTTCACTGAAAAGCTCATTCTGGGTACATTTTTGGAATACATTTGCTTCTGCCGGGTCTGCTGAGCAGTGAATTTCTACTTAACTATCTCCTATCAGGAGAGACCTCAGGGCTGCATCTTTTGAGCGCAGTACTGAGCCTGAAAAGCGTTTCCAACCCCACTTACAAGTAAAACTAGCTAAAATGTGCCTGGCTGCTGTTCACTGAAAAGCTCATTCTGGGTACATTTTTGGTATACATTTGCTTCTGCCGGGTCAGCTGAGCAGTGAATTTCTACTTAACTACCCCCTATCAGGAGAGACCTCAGGGCTGCATCTTTTGAGCGCAGTACTGAGCCTGAAAAACGTTTACAACCCCAGTTACAAGTAAAACTAGCTAAAATGTGCCTGGCTGCTGTTCACTGAAAAGCTCATTCTGGGTACATTTTTGGTATACATTTGCTTCTGCCGGGTCAGCTGAGCAGTGACTTTCTACTTAACTACCTCCTATCAGGAGAGACCTCAGGGCTGCATCTTTTGAGCGCAGTACTGAGCCTGAAAACCGTTTACAACCCCAGTTACAAGTAAAACTAGCTAAAATGTGCCTGGCTGCTATTCACTGAAAAGCTCATTCTGGGTACATTTTTGGTATACATTTGCTTCTGCCGGGTCAGCTGAGCAGTGAATTTCTACTTAACTACCTCCTATAAGGAGAGACCTCAGGGCTGCATCTTTTGAGTGCAGTACTGAGCCTGAAAAGCGTTTACAACCCCACTTACAAGTAAAACTAGCTAAAATGTGCCTGGCTGCTGTTCACTAAAAAGCTAATTCTGGGTACATTTTTGGTATACATTTGCTTCTGCCGGGTCAGCTGAGCAGTGAATTTCTACTTAACTACCTCCTATCAGGAGAGACCTCAGGGCTGCATCTTTTGAGCGCAGTACTGAGCCTGAAAAGCGTTTACAACCCCACTTACAAGTAAAACTAGCTAAAATGTGCCTGGCTGCTGTTCACTGAAAAGCTCATTCTGGGTACATTTTTGGTATACATTTGCTTCTGCCGGGTCAGCTGAGCCGTGAATTTCTACTTAACTACCCCCTAT
The DNA here is from genome assembly GCF_964263255.1 of Lissotriton vulgaris. NCBI lineage: Eukaryota > Metazoa > Chordata > Amphibia > Caudata > Salamandridae > Lissotriton > Lissotriton vulgaris. Next base: position 22,666 of record NW_028241457.1, on the reverse strand, counting down.
CAGGAGAGACCTCAGGGCTGCATCTTTTGAGCGCAGTACTGAGCCTGAAAAGCCTTTCCAACCCCACTTACAAGTAAAACTAGCTAAAATGTGCCTGGCTGCTGTTCACTGAAAAGCTCATTCTGGGTACATTTTTGGTATACATTTGCTTCTGCCGGGTCAGCTGAGCAGTGAATTTCTACTTAACTACCCCCTATCAGGAGAGACCTTAGGGCTGCATCTTTTGAGCGCAGTACTGAGCCTGAAAAGCGTTTACAACCCCACTTACAAGTAAAACTAGCTAAAATGTGCCTGGCTGCTGTTCACTGAAAAGCTCATTCTGGGTACATTTTTGGTATACATTTGCTTCTGCCGGGTCAGCTGAGCAGTGAATTTCTACTTAACTACCCCCTATCAGGAGAGACCTCAGGGCTGCATCTTTTGAGCGCAGTACTGAGCCTGAAAACCGTTTCCAACCCCATTTACAAGTAAAACTAGTTAAAATGTGCCTGGCTGCTGTTCACTGAAAAGCTCATTCTGGGTACATTTTTGGTATACATTTGCTTCTGCCGGGTCAGCTGAGCAGTGAATTTCTACTTAACTACCCCCTATCAGGAGAGACCTCAGGGCTGCATCTTTTGAGCGCAGTACTGAGCCTGAAAAGCGTTTACAACCCCTGTTACAAGTAAAACTAGCTAAAATGTGCCTGGCTGCTGTTCACTGAAAAGCTCATTCTGGGTACATTTTTGGTATACATTTGCTTCTGCCGGGTCAGCTGAGCAGTGAATTTCTACTTAACTACCCACTATCAGGGCTGCATCTTTTGAGCGCAGTACTGAGTATACATTTGCTTCTGCCGGGTCAGCTGAGCAGTGAATTTCTACTTAACTACCACCTATCAGGAGAGACCTCAGGGCTGCATCTTTTGAGCGCAGTACTGAGCCTGAAAAGCGTTTACAACCCCACTTACAAGTAAAACTAGCTAAAATGTGCCTGGCTGCTGTTCACTGAAAAGCTCATTCTGGGTACATTTTTGGTATACATTTGCTTCTGCCGGGTCAGCTGAGCAGTGAATTTCTACTTAACTATCTCCTATCAGGAGAGACCTCAGGGCTGCATCTTTTGAGCGCAGTACTGAGCCTGAAAAGCGTTTCCAACCCCACTTACAAGTAAAACTAGCTAAAATGTGCCTGGCTGCTGTTCACTGAAAAGCTCATTCTGGGTACATTTTTGGTATACATTTGCTTCTGCCGGGTCAGCTGAGCAGTGAATTTCTACTTAACTACCTCTTATCAGGAGAGACCTCAGGGCTGCATCTTTTGAGCGCAGTACTGAGCCTGAAAAGCGTTTACAACCCCAGTTACAAGTAAAACTAGCTAAAAATGTGCCTGGCTGCTGTTCACTGAAAAGCTCATTCTGGGTACATTTTTGGTATACATTTGCTTCTGCCGGGTCAGCTGAGCAGTGAATTTCTACTTAACTACCTCCTATCAGGAGAGACCTCAGGGCTGCATCTTTTGAGCGCAGTACTGAGCCTGAAAAGTGTTTACAACCCCAGTTACAAGTAAAACTAGCTAAAATATGCCTGGCTGCTGTTCACTGAAAAGCTCATTCTGGGTACATTTTTGGTATACATTTGCTTCTGCCGGGTCAGCTGAGCAGTGAATTTCTACTTAACTACCCCCTATCAGGAGAGACCTCAGGGCTGCATCTTTTGAGCGCAGTACTGAGCCTGAAAAGAGTTTACAACCCCACTTACAAGTAAAACTAGCTAAAATGTGCCTGGCTGCTGTTCACTGAAAAGCTCATTCTGGGTACATTTTTGGTATACATTTGCTTCTGCCGGGTCAGCTGAGCAGTGAATTTCTACTTAACTACCTCCTATCAGGAGAGACCTCAGGGCTGCATCTTTTGAGCGCAGTACTGAGCCTGAAAAGCGTTTACAACCCCACTTACAAGTAAAACTTCTAAAATGTGCCTGGCTGCTGTTCACTGAAAAGCTCATTCTGGGTACATTTTTGGTATACATTTGCTTCTGCCGGGTCAGCTGAGCAGTGAATTTCTACTTAACTACCTCCTATCAGGAGAGACCTCAGGGCTGCATCTTTTGAGCGCAGTACTGACCCTGAAAAGCGTTTACAACCCCACTTACAAGTAAAATTAGCTAAAGTGTGCCTGGCTGCTGTTCACTGAAAAGCTCATTCTGGGTACATTTTTGGTATACATTTGCTTCTGCCGGGTCTGCTGAGCAGTGAATTTCTACTTAACTATCTCCTATCAGGAGAGACCTCAGGGCTGCATCTTTTGAGCGCAGTACTGAGCCTGAAAAGCGTTTCCAACCCCACTTACAAGTAAAACTAGCTAAAATGTGCCTGGCTGCTGTTCACTGAAAAGCTCATTCTGGGTACATTTTTGGTATACATTTGCTTCTGCCGGGTCAGCTGAGCAGTGAATTTCTACTTAACTACCCCCTATCAGGAGAGACCTCAGGGCTGCATCTTTTGAGCGCAGTACTGAGCCTGAAAAACGTTTACAACCCCAGTTACAAGTAAAACTAGCTAAAATGTGCCTGGCTGCTGTTCACTGAAAAGCTCATTCTGGGTACATTTTTGGTATACATTTGCTTCTGCCGGGTCAGCTGAGCAGTGAATTTCTACTTAACTACCTCCTATCAGGAGAGACCTCAGGGCTGCATCTTTTGAGCGCAGTACTGAGCCTGAAAAGCGTTTCCAACCCACTTACAAGTAAAACTAGCTAAAATGTGCCTGGCTGCTGTTCACTGAAAAGCTCATTCTGGGTACATTTTTGGTATACATTTGCTTCTGCCGGGTCAGCTGAGCAGTGAATTTCTACTTAACTACCCCCTATCAGGAGAGACCTCAGGGCTGCATCTTTTGAGCGCAGTACTGAGCCTGAAAAATGTTTACAACCCCAGTTACAAGTAAAACTAGCTAAAATGTGCCTGGCTGCTGTTCACTGAAAAGCTCATTCTGGGTACATTTTTGGTATACATTTGCTTCTGCCGGGTCAGCTGAGCAGTGAATTTCTACTTAACTACCTCCTATCAGGAGAGACCTCAGGGCTGCATCTTTTGAGCGCAGTACTGAGCCTGAAAAGCGTTTACAACCCCAGTTACAAGTAAAACTAGCTAAAAATGTGCCTGGCTGCTGTTCACTGAAAAGCTCATTCTGGGTACATTTTTGGTATACATTTGCTTCTGCCGGGTCAGCTGAGCAGTGAATTTCTACTTAACTACCTCCTATCAGGAGAGACCTCAGGGCTGCATCTTTTGAGCGCAGTACTGAGCCTGAAAAGTGTTTACAACCCCAGTTACAAGTAAAACTAGCTAAAATGTGCCTGGCTGCTGTTCACTGAAAAGCTCATTCTGGGTACATTTTTGGTATACATTTGCTTCTGCCGGGTCAGCTGAGCAGTGAATTTCTACTTAACTACCCCCTATCAGGAGAGACCTCAGGGCTGCATCTTTTGAGCGCAGTACTGAGCCTGAAAAGAGTTTACAACCCCACTTACAAGTAAAACTAGCTAAAATGTGCCTGGCTGCTGTTCACTGAAAAGCTCATTCTGGGTACATTTTTGGTATACATTTGCTTCTGCCGGGTCAGCTGAGCAGTGAATTTCTACTTAACTACCTCCTATCAGGAGAGACCTCAGGGCTGCATCTTTTGAGCGCAGTACTGAGCCTGAAAAGCGTTTACAACCCCACTTACAAGTAAAACTAGCTAAAATGTGCCTGGCTGCTGTTCACTGAAAAGCTCATTCTGGGTACATTTTTGGTATACATTTGCTTCTGCCGGGTCAGCTGAGCAGTGAATTTCTACTTAACTACCCCCTATCAGGAGAGACCTCAGGGCTGCATCTTTTGAGCGCAGTACTGAGCCTGAAAAACGTTTACAACCCCAGTTACAAGTAAAACTAGCTAAAATGTGCCTGGCTGCTGTTCACTGAAAAGCTCATTCTGGGTACATTTTTGGTATACATTTGCTTCTGCCGGGTCAGCTGAGCAGTGAATTTCTACTTAACTACCTCCTATCAGGAGAGACCTCAGGGCTGCATCTTTTGAGCGCAGTACTGAGCCTGAAAACCGTTTACAACCCCAGTTACAAGTAAAACTAGCTAAAATGTGCCTGGCTGCTATTCACTGAAAAGCTCATTCTGGGTACATTTTTGGTATACATTTGCTTCTGCCGGGTCAGCTGAGCAGTGAATTTCTACTTAACTACCTCCTATCAGGAGAGACCTCAGGGCTGCATCTTTTGAGTGCAGTACTGAGCCTGAAAAGCGTTTACAACCCCACTTACAAGTAAAACTAGCTAAAATGTGCCTGGCTGCTGTTCACTAAAAAGCTAATTCTGGGTACATTTTTGGTATACATTTGCTTCTGCCGGGTCAGCTGAGCAGTGAATTTCTACTTAACTACCTCCTATCAGGAGAGACCTCAGGGCTGCATCTTTTGAGCGCAGTACTGAGCCTGAAAAGCGTTTACAACCCCACTTACAAGTAAAACTAGCTAAAATGTGCCTGGCTGCTGTTCACTGAAAAGCTCATTCTGGGTACATTTTTGGTATACATTTGCTTCTGCCGGGTCAGCTGAGCCGTGAATTTCTACTTAACTACCCCCTATCAGGAGAGACCTCAGGGCTGCATCTTTTGAGCGCAGTACTGAGCCTGAAAAGCCTTTCCAACCCCACTTACAAGTAAAACTAGCTAAAATGTGCCTGGCTGCTGTTCACTGAAAAGCTCATTCTGGGTACATTTTTGGTATACATTTGCTTCTGCCGGGTCAGCTGAGCAGTGAATTTCTACTTAACTACCCCCTATCAGGAGAGACCTTAGGGCTGCATCTTTTGAGCGCAGTACTGAGCCTGAAAAGCGTTTACAACCCCTGTTACAAGTAAAACTAGCTAAAATGTGCCTGGCTGCTGTTCACTGAAAAGCTCATTCTGGGTACATTTTTGGTATACATTTGCTTCTGCCGGGTCAGCTGAGCAGTGAATTTCTACTTAACTACCCACTATCAGGGCTGCATCTTTTGAGCGCAGTACTGAGTATACATTTGCTTCTGCCGGGTCAGCTGAGCAGTGAATTTCTACTTAACTACCACCTATCAGGAGAGACCTCAGGGCTGCATCTTTTGAGCGCAGTACTGAGCCTGAAAAGCGTTTACAACCCCACTTACAAGTAAAACTAGCTAAAATGTGCCTGGCTGCTGTTCACTGAAAAGCTCATTCTGGGTACATTTGTGGTATACATTTGCTTCTGCCGGGTCAGCTGAGCAGTGAATTTCTACTTAACTATCTCCTATCAGGAGAGACCTCAGGGCTGCATCTTTTGAGCGCAGTACTGAGCCTGAAAAGCGTTTCCAACCCCACTTACAAGTAAAACTAGCTAAAATGTGCCTGGCTGCTGTTCACTGAAAAGCTCATTCTGGGTACATTTTTGGTATACATTTGCTTCTGCCGGGTCAGCTGAGCAGTGAATTTCTACTTAACTACCTCCTATCAGGAGAGACCTCAGGGCTGCATCTTTTGAGCGCAGTACTGAGCCTGAAAAGCGTTTACAACCCCAGTTACAAGTAAAACTAGCTAAAAATGTGCCTGGCTGCTGTTCACTGAAAAGCTCATTCTGGGTACATTTTTGGTATACATTTGCTTCTGCCGGGTCAGCTGAGCAGTGAATTTCTACTTAACTACCTCCTATCAGGAGAGACCTCAGGGCTGCATCTTTTGAGCGCAGTACTGAGCCTGAAAAGTGTTTACAACCCCAGTTACAAGTAAAACTAGCTAAAATATGCCTGGCTGCTGTTCACTGAAAAGCTCATTCTGGGTACATTTTTGGTATACATTTGCTTCTGCCGGGTCAGCTGAGCAGTGAATTTCTACTTAACTACCCCCTATCAGGAGAGACCTCAGGGCTGCATCTTTTGAGCGCAGTACTGAGCCTGAAAAGAGTTTACAACCCCACTTACAAGTAAAACTAGCTAAAATGTGCCTGGCTGCTGTTCACTGAAAAGCTCATTCTGGGTACATTTTTGGTATACATTTGCTTCTGCCGGGTCAGCTGAGCAGTGAATTTCTACTTAACTACCTCCTATCAGGAGAGACCTCAGGGCTGCATCTTTTGAGCGCAGTACTGAGCCTGAAAAGCGTTTACAACCCCACTTACAAGTAAAACTTCTAAAATGTGCCTGGCTGCTGTTCACTGAAAAGCTCATTCTGGGTACATTTTTGGTATACATTTGCTTCTGCCGGGTCAGCTGAGCAGTGAATTTCTACTTAACTACCTCCTATCAGGAGAGACCTCAGGGCTGCATCTTTTGAGCGCAGTACTGACCCTGAAAAGCGTTTACAACCCCACTTACAAGTAAAATTAGCTAAAGTGTGCCTGGCTGCTGTTCACTGAAAAGCTCATTCTGGGTACATTTTTGGTATACATTTGCTTCTGCCGGGTCTGCTGAGCAGTGAATTTCTACTTAACTATCTCCTATCAGGAGAGACCTCAGGGCTGCATCTTTTGAGCGCAGTACTGAGCCTGAAAAGCGTTTCCAACCCCACTTACAAGTAAAACTAGCTAAAATGTGCCTGGCTGCTGTTCACTGAAAAGCTCATTCTGGGTACATTTTTGGTATACATTTGCTTCTGCCGGGTCAGCTGAGCAGTGAATTTCTACTTAACTACCCCCTATCAGGAGAGACCTCAGGGCTGCATCTTTTGAGCGCAGTACTGAGCCTGAAAAACGTTTACAACCCCAGTTACAAGTAAAACTAGCTAAAATGTGCCTGGCTGCTGTTCACTGAAAAGCTCATTCTGGGTACATTTTTGGTATACATTTGCTTCTGCCGGGTCAGCTGAGCAGTGAATTTCTACTTAACTACCTCCTATCAGGAGAGACCTCAGGGCTGCATCTTTTGAGCGCAGTACTGAGCCTGAAAAGCGTTTCCAACCCACTTACAAGTAAAACTAGCTAAAATGTGCCTGGCTGCTGTTCACTGAAAAGCTCATTCTGGGTACATTTTTGGTATACATTTGCTTCTGCCGGGTCAGCTGAGCAGTGAATTTCTACTTAACTACCCCCTATCAGGAGAGACCTCAGGGCTGCATCTTTTGAGCGCAGTACTGAGCCTGAAAAACGTTTACAACCCCAGTTACAAGTAAAACTAGCTAAAATGTGCCTGGCTGCTGTTCACTGAAAAGCTCATTCTGGGTACATTTTTGGTATACATTTGCTTCTGCCGGGTCAGCTGAGCAGTGAATTTCTACTTAACTACCTCCTATCAGGAGAGACCTCAGGGCTGCATCTTTTGAGCGCAGTACTGAGCCTGAAAAGCGTTTACAACCCCAGTTACAAGTAAAACTAGCTAAAAATGTGCCTGGCTGCTGTTCACTGAAAAGCTCATTCTGGGTACATTTTTGGTATACATTTGCTTCTGCCGGGTCAGCTGAGCAGTGAATTTCTACTTAACTACCTCCTATCAGGAGAGACCTCAGGGCTGCATCTTTTGAGCGCAGTACTGAGCCTGAAAAGTGTTTACAACCCCAGTTACAAGTAAAACTAGCTAAAATGTGCCTGGCTGCTGTTCACTGAAAAGCTCATTCTGGGTACATTTTTGGTATACATTTGCTTCTGCCGGGTCAGCTGAGCAGTGAATTTCTACTTAACTACCCCCTATCAGGAGAGACCTCAGGGCTGCATCTTTTGAGCGCAGTACTGAGCCTGAAAAGAGTTTACAACCCCACTTACAAGTAAAACTAGCTAAAATGTGCCTGGCTGCTGTTCACTGAAAAGCTCATTCTGGGTACATTTTTGGTATACATTTGCTTCTGCCGGGTCAGCTGAGCAGTGAATTTCTACTTAACTACCTCCTATCAGGAGAGACCTCAGGGCTGCATCTTTTGAGCGCAGTACTGAGCCGGAAAAGCGTTTACAACCCCACTTACAAGTAAAACTAGCTAAAATGTGCCTGGCTGCTGTTCACTGAAAAGCTCATTCTGGGTACATTTTTGGTATACATTTGCTTCTGCCGGGTCAGCTGAGCAGTGAATTTCTACTTAACTACCTCCTATCAGGAGAGACCTCAGGGCTGCATCTTTTGAGCGCAGTACTGACCCTGAAAAGCATTTACAACCCCACTTACAAGTAAAATTAGCTAAAGTGTGCCTGGCTGCTGTTCACTGAAAAGCTCATTCTGGGTACATTTTTGGTATACATTTGCTTCTGCCGGGTCTGCTGAGCAGTGAATTTCTACTTAACTATCTCCTATCAGGAGAGACCTCAGGGCTGCATCTTTTGAGCGCAGTACTGAGCCTGAAAAGCGTTTCCAACCCCACTTACAAGTAAAACTAGCTAAAATGTGCCTGGCTGCTGTTCACTGAAAAGCTCATTCTGGGTACATTTTTGGTATACATTTGCTTCTGCCGGGTCAGCTGAGCAGTGAATTTCTACTTAACTACCCCCTATCAGGAGAGACCTCAGGGCTGCATCTTTTGAGCGCAGTACTGAACCTGAAAAACGTTTACAACCCCAGTTACAAGTAAAACTAGCTAAAATGTGCCTGGCTGCTGTTCACTGAAAAGCTCATTCTGGGTACATGTTTGGTATACATTTGCTTCTGCCGGGTCAGCTGAGCAGTGAATTTCTACTTAACTACCTCCTATCAGGAGAGACCTCAGGGCTGCATCTTTTGAGCGCAGTACTGAGCCTGAAAACCGTTTACAACCCCAGTTACAAGTAAAACTAGCTAAAATGTGCCTGGCTGCTATTCACTGAAAAGCTCATTCTGGGTACATTTTTGGTATACATTTGCTTCTGCCGGGTCAGCTGAGCAGTGAATTTCTACTTAACTACCTCCTATCAGGAGAGACCTCAGGGCTGCATCTTTTGAGTGCAGTACTGAGCCTGAAAAGCGTTTACAACCCCACTTACAAGTAAAACTAGCTAAAATGTGCCTGGCTGCTGTTCACTAAAAAGCTAATTCTGGGTACATTTTTGGTATACATTTGCTTCTGCCGGGTCAGCTGAGCAGTGAATTTCTACTTAACTACCTCCTATCAGGAGAGACCTCAGGGCTGCATCTTTTGAGCGCAGTACTGAGCCTGAAAAGCGTTTACAACCCCACTTACAAGTAAAACTAGCTAAAATGTGCCTGGCTGCTGTTCACTGAAAAGCTCATTCTGGGTACATTTTTGGTATACATTTGCTTCTGCCGGGTCAGCTGAGCCGTGAATTTCTACTTAACTACCCCCTATCAGGAGAGACCTCAGGGCTGCATCTTTTGAGCGCAGTACTGAGCCTGAAAAACGTTTACAACCCCAGTTACAAGTAAAACTAGCTAAAATGTGCCTGGCTGCTGTTCACTGAAAAGCTCATTCTGGGTACATTTTTGGTATACATTTGCTTCTGCCGGGTCAGCTGAGCAGTGAATTTCTACTTAACTACCTCCTATCAGGAGAGACCTCAGGGCTGCATCTTTTGAGCGCAGTACTGAGCCTGAAAAGCGTTTACAACCCCAGTTACAAGTAAAACTAGCTAAAAATGTGCCTGGCTGCTGTTCACTGAAAAGCTCATTCTGGGTACATTTTTGGTATACATTTGCTTCTGCCGGGTCAGCTGAGCAGTGAATTTCTACTTAACTACCTCCTATCAGGAGAGACCTCAGGGCTGCATCTTTTGAGCGCAGTACTGAGCCTGAAAAGTGTTTACAACCCCAGTTACAAGTAAAACTAGCTAAAATGTGCCTGGCTGCTGTTCACTGAAAAGCTCATTCTGGGTACATTTTTGGTATACATTTGCTTCTGCCGGGTCAGCTGAGCAGTGAATTTCTACTTAACTACCCCCTATCAGGAGAGACCTCAGGGCTGCATCTTTTGAGCGCAGTACTGAGCCTGAAAAGAGTTTACAACCCCACTTACAAGTAAAACTAGCTAAAATGTGCCTGGCTGCTGTTCACTGAAAAGCTCATTCTGGGTACATTTTTGGTATACATTTGCTTCTGCCGGGTCAGCTGAGCAGTGAATTTCTACTTAACTACCTCCTATCAGGAGAGACCTCAGGGCTGCATCTTTTGAGCGCAGTACTGAGCCTGAAAAGCGTTTACAACCCCACTTACAAGTAAAACTAGCTAAAATGTGCCTGGCTGCTGTTCACTGAAAAGCTCATTCTGGGTACATTTTTGGTATACATTTGCTTCTGCCGGGTCAGCTGAGCAGTGAATTTCTACTTAACTACCCCCTATCAGGAGAGACCTCAGGGCTGCATCTTTTGAGCGCAGTACTGAGCCTGAAAAACGTTTACAACCCCAGTTACAAGTAAAACTAGCTAAAATGTGCCTGGCTGCTGTTCACTGAAAAGCTCATTCTGGGTACATTTTTGGTATACATTTGCTTCTGCCGGGTCAGCTGAGCAGTGAATTTCTACTTAACTACCTCCTATCAGGAGAGACCTCAGGGCTGCATCTTTTGAGCGCAGTACTGAGCCTGAAAACCGTTTACAACCCCAGTTACAAGTAAAACTAGCTAAAATGTGCCTGGCTGCTATTCACTGAAAAGCTCATTCTGGGTACATTTTTGGTATACATTTGCTTCTGCCGGGTCAGCTGAGCAGTGAATTTCTACTTAACTACCTCCTATCAGGAGAGACCTCAGGGCTGCATCTTTTGAGTGCAGTACTGAGCCTGAAAAGCGTTTACAACCCCACTTACAAGTAAAACTAGCTAAAATGTGCCTGGCTGCTGTTCACTAAAAAGCTAATTCTGGGTACATTTTTGGTATACATTTGCTTCTGCCGGGTCAGCTGAGCAGTGAATTTCTACTTAACTACCTCCTATCAGGAGAGACCTCAGGGCTGCATCTTTTGAGCGCAGTACTGAGCCTGAAAAGCGTTTACAACCCCACTTACAAGTAAAACTAGCTAAAATGTGCCTGGCTGCTGTTCACTGAAAAGCTCATTCTGGGTACATTTTTGGTATACATTTGCTTCTGCCGGGTCAGCTGAGCCGTGAATTTCTACTTAACTACCCCCTATCAGGAGAGACCTCAGGGCTGCATCTTTTGAGCGCAGTACTGAGCCTGAAAAGCCTTTCCAACCCCACTTACAAGTAAAACTAGCTAAAATGTGCCTGGCTGCTGTTCACTGAAAAGCTCATTCTGGGTACATTTTTGGTATACATTTGCTTCTGCCGGGTCAGCTGAGCAGTGAATTTCTACTTAACTACCCCCTATCAGGAGAGACCTTAGGGCTGCATCTTTTGAGCGCAGTACTGAGCCTGAAAAGCGTTTACAACCCCACTTACAAGTAAAACTAGCTAAAATGTGCCTGGCTGCTGTTCACTGAAAAGCTCATTCTGGGTACATTTTTGGTATACATTTGCTTCTGCCGGGTCAGCTGAGCAGTGAATTTCTACTTAACTACCCCCTATCAGGAGAGACCTCAGGGCTGCATCTTTTGAGCGCAGTACTGAGCCTGAAAACCGTTTCCAACCCCATTTACAAGTAAAACTAGTTAAAATGTGCCTGGCTGCTGTTCACTGAAAAGCTCATTCTGGGTACATTTTTGGTATACATTTGCTTCTGCCGGGTCAGCTGAGCAGTGAATTTCTACTTAACTACCCCCTATCAGGAGAGACCTCAGGGCTGCATCTTTTGAGCGCAGTACTGAGCCTGAAAAGCGTTTACAACCCCTGTTACAAGTAAAACTAGCTAAAATGTGCCTGGCTGCTGTTCACTGAAAAGCTCATTCTGGGTACATTTTTGGTATACATTTGCTTCTGCCGGGTCAGCTGAGCAGTGAATTTCTACTTAACTACCCACTATCAGGGCTGCATCTTTTGAGCGCAGTACTGAGTATACATTTGCTTCTGCCGGGTCAGCTGAGCAGTGAATTTCTACTTAACTACCACCTATCAGGAGAGACCTCAGGGCTGCATCTTTTGAGCGCAGTACTGAGCCTGAAAAGCGTTTACAACCCCACTTACAAGTAAAACTAGCTAAAATGTGCCTGGCTGCTGTTCACTGAAAAGCTCATTCTGGGTACATTTTTGGTATACATTTGCTTCTGCCGGGTCAGCTGAGCAGTGAATTTCTACTTAACTATCTCCTATCAGGAGAGACCTCAGGGCTGCATCTTTTGAGCGCAGTACTGAGCCTGAAAAGCGTTTCCAACCCCACTTACAAGTAAAACTAGCTAAAATGTGCCTGGCTGCTGTTCACTGAAAAGCTCATTCTGGGTACATTTTTGGTATACATTTGCTTCTGCCGGGTCAGCTGAGCAGTGAATTTCTACTTAACTACCTCCTATCAGGAGAGACCTCAGGGCTGCATCTTTTGAGCGCAGTACTGAGCCTGAAAAGCGTTTACAACCCCAGTTACAAGTAAAACTAGCTAAAAATGTGCCTGGCTGCTGTTCACTGAAAAGCTCATTCTGGGTACATTTTTGGTATACATTTGCTTCTGCCGGGTCAGCTGAGCAGTGAATTTCTACTTAACTACCTCCTATCAGGAGAGACCTCAGGGCTGCATCTTTTGAGCGCAGTACTGAGCCTGAAAAGTGTTTACAACCCCAGTTACAAGTAAAACTAGCTAAAATATGCCTGGCTGCTGTTCACTGAAAAGCTCATTCTGGGTACATTTTTGGTATACATTTGCTTCTGCCGGGTCAGCTGAGCAGTGAATTTCTACTTAACTACCCCCTATCAGGAGAGACCTCAGGGCTGCATCTTTTGAGCGCAGTACTGAGCCTGAAAAGAGTTTACAACCCCACTTACAAGTAAAACTAGCTAAAATGTGCCTGGCTGCTGTTCACTGAAAAGCTCATTCTGGGTACATTTTTGGTATACATTTGCTTCTGCCGGGTCAGCTGAGCAGTGAATTTCTACTTAACTACCTCCTATCAGGAGAGACCTCAGGGCTGCATCTTTTGAGCGCAGTACTGAGCCTGAAAAGCGTTTACAACCCCACTTACAAGTAAAACTTCTAAAATGTGCCTGGCTGCTGTTCACTGAAAAGCTCATTCTGGGTACATTTTTGGTATACATTTGCTTCTGCCGGGTCAGCTGAGCAGTGAATTTCTACTTAACTACCTCCTATCAGGAGAGACCTCAGGGCTGCATCTTTTGAGCGCAGTACTGACCCTGAAAAGCGTTTACAACCCCACTTACAAGTAAAATTAGCTAAAGTGTGCCTGGCTGCTGTTCACTGAAAAGCTCATTCTGGGTACATTTTTGGTATACATTTGCTTCTGCCGGGTCTGCTGAGCAGTGAATTTCTACTTAACTATCTCCTATCAGGAGAGACCTCAGGGCTGCATCTTTTGAGCGCAGTACTGAGCCTGAAAAGCGTTTCCAACCCCACTTACAAGTAAAACTAGCTAAAATGTGCCTGGCTGCTGTTCACTGAAAAGCTCATTCTGGGTACATTTTTGGTATACATTTGCTTCTGCCGGGTCAGCTGAGCAGTGAATTTCTACTTAACTACCCCCTATCAGGAGAGACCTCAGGGCTGCATCTTTTGAGCGCAGTACTGAGCCTGAAAAGCGTTTCCAACCCCACTTACAAGTAAAACTAGCTAAAATGTGCCTGGCTGCTGTTCACTGAAAAGCTCATTCTGGGTACATTTTTGGTATACATTTGCTTCTGCCGGGTCAGCTGAGCAGTGAATTTCTACTTAACTACCCCCTATCAGGAGAGACCTCAGGGCTGCATCTTTTGAGCGCAGTACTGAGCCTGAAAAACGTTTACAACCCCAGTTACAAGTAAAACTAGCTAAAATGTGCCTGGCTGCTGTTCACTGAAAAGCTCATTCTGGGTACATGTTTGGTATACATTTGCTTCTGCCGGGTCAGCTGAGCAGTGAATTTCTACTTAACTACCTCCTATCAGGAGAGACCTCAGGGCTGCATCTTTTGAGCGCAGTACTGAGCCTGAAAACCGTTTACAACCCCAGTTACAAGTAAAACTAGCTAAAATGTGCCTGGCTGCTATTCACTGAAAAGCTCATTCTGGGTACATTTTTGGTATACATTTGCTTCTGCCGGGTCAGCTGAGCAGTGAATTTCTACTTAACTACCTCCTATCAGGAGAGACCTCAGGGCTGCATCTTTTGAGTGCAGTACTGAGCCTGAAAAGCGTTTACAACCCCACTTACAAGTAAAACTAGCTAAAATGTGCCTGGCTGCTGTTCACTAAAAAGCTAATTCTGGGTACATTTTTGGTATACATTTGCTTCTGCCGGGTCAGCTGAGCAGTGAATTTCTACTTAACTACCTCCTATCAGGAGAGACCTCAGGGCTGCATCTTTTGAGCGCAGTACTGAGCCTGAAAAGCGTTTACAACCCCACTTACAAGTAAAACTAGCTAAAATGTGCCTGGCTGCTGTTCACTGAAAAGCTCATTCTGGGTACATTTTTGGTATACATTTGCTTCTGCCGGGTCAGCTGAGCAGTGAATTTCTACTTAACTACCCCCTATCAGGAGAGACCTTAGGGCTGCATCTTTTGAGCGCAGTACTGAGCCTGAAAAGCGTTTACAACCCCACTTACAAGTAAAACTAGCTAAAATGTGCCTGGCTGCTGTTCACTGAAAAGCTCATTCTGGGTACATTTTTGGTATACATTTGCTTCTGCCGGGTCAGCTGAGCAGTGAATTTCTACTTAACTACCCCCTATCAGGAGAGACCTCAGGGCTGCATCTTTTGAGCGCAGTACTGAGCCTGAAAACCGTTTCCAACCCATTTTACAAGTAAAACTAGTTAAAATGTGCCTGGCTGCTGTTCACTGAAAAGCTCATTCTGGGTACATTTTTGGTATACATTTGCTTCTGCCGGGTCAGCTGAGCAGTGAATTTCTACTTAACTACCCCCTATCAGGAGAGACCTCAGGGCTGCATCTTTTGAGCGCAGTACTGAGCCTGAAAAGCGTTTACAACCCCAGTTACAAGTAAAACTAGCTAAAATGTGCCTGGCTGCTGTTCACTGAAAAGCTCATTCTGGGTACATTTTTGGTATACATTTGCTTCTGCCGGGTCAGCTGAGCAGTGAATTTCTACTTAACTACCCACTATCAGGGCTGCATCTTTTGAGCGCAGTACTGAGTATACATTTGCTTCTGCCGGGTCAGCTGAGCAGTGAATTTCTACTTAACTACCACCTATCAGGAGAGACCTCAGGGCTGCATCTTTTGAGCGCAGTACTGAGCCTGAAAAGCTTTTACAACCCCACTTACAAGTAAAACTAGCTAAAATGTGCCTGGCTGCTGTTCACTGAAAAGCTCATTCTGGGTACATTTTTGGTATACATTTGCTTCTGCCGGGTCAGCTGAGCAGCTGAGCAGTGAATTTCTACTTAACTATCTCCTATCAGGAGAGACCTCAGGGCTGCATCTTTTGAGCGCAGTACTGAGCCTGAAAAGCGTTTCCAACCCCACTTACAAGTAAAACTAGCTAAAATGTGCCTGGCTGCTGTTCACTGAAAAGCTCATTCTGGGTACATTTTTGGTATACATTTGCTTCTGCCGGGTCAGCTGAGCAGTGAATTTCTACTTAACTACCTCCTATCAGGAGAGACCTCAGGGCTGCATCTTTTGAGCGCAGTACTGAGCCTGAAAACCGTTTACAACCCCAGTTACAAGTAAAACTAGCTAAAAATGTGCCTGGCTGCTGTTCACTGAAAAGCTCGTTCTGGGTACATTTTTGGTATACATTTGCTTCTGCCGGGTCAGCTGAGCAGTGAATTTCTACTTAACTACCCCCTATCAGGAGAGACCTCAGGGCTGCATCTTTTGAGCGCAGTACTGAGCCTGAAAACCGTTTACAACCCCAGTTACAAGTAAAACTAGCTAA
This sequence comes from Lissotriton vulgaris, assembly GCF_964263255.1. Lineage (NCBI taxonomy): Eukaryota > Metazoa > Chordata > Amphibia > Caudata > Salamandridae > Lissotriton > Lissotriton vulgaris. Next base: position 6,843 of record NW_028241457.1, on the reverse strand, counting down.
AATGTGCCTGGCTGCTGTTCACTGAAAAGCTCATTCTGGGTACATTTTTGGTATACATTTGCTTCTGCCGGGTCAGCTGAGCAGTGAATTTCTACTTAACTACCCCCTATCAGGAGAGACCTCAGGGCTGCATCTTTTGAGCGCAGTACTGAGCCTGAAAACCGTTTACAACCCCAGTTACAAGTAAAACTAGCTAAAATGTGCCTGGCTGCTGTTCACTGAAAAGCTCATTCTGGGTACATTTTTGGTATACATTTGCTTCTGCTGGGTCAGCTGAGCAGTGAATTTCTACTTAACTACCTCCTATCAGGAGAGACCTCAGGGCTGCATCTTTTGAGCGCAGTACTGAGCCTGAAAAGCGTTTACAACCCCAGTTACAAGTAAAACTAGCTAAAAATGTGCCTGGCTGCTGTTCACTGAAAAGCTCATTCTGGGTACATTTTTGGTATACATTTGCTTCTGCCGGGTCAGCTGAGCAGTGAATTTCTACTTAACTACCCCCTATCAGGAGAGACCTCAGGGCTGCATCTTTTGAGCGCAGTACTGAGCCTGAAAAGCGTTTACAACCCCAGTTACAAGTAAAACTAGCTAAAATGTGCCTGGCTGCTGTTCACTGAAAAGCTCATTCTGGGTACATTTTTGGTATACATTTGCTTCTGCCGGGTCAGCTGAGCAGTGAATTTCTACTTAACTACCCACTATCAGGGCTGCATCTTTTGAGCGCAGTACTGAGTATACATTTGCTTCTGCCGGGTCAGCTGAGCAGTGAATTTCTACTTAACTACCACCTATCAGGAGAGACCTCAGGGCTGCATCTTTTGAGCGCAGTACTGAGCCTGAAAAGCTTTTACAACCCCACTTACAAGTAAAACTAGCTAAAATGTGCCTGGCTGCTGTTCACTGAAAAGCTCATTCTGGGTACATTTTTGGTATACATTTGCTTCTGCCGGGTCAGCTGAGCAGCTGAGCAGTGAATTTCTACTTAACTATCTCCTATCAGGAGAGACCTCAGGGCTGCATCTTTTGAGCGCAGTACTGAGCCTGAAAAGCGTTTCCAACCCCACTTACAAGTAAAACTAGCTAAAATGTGCCTGGCTGCTGTTCACTGAAAAGCTCATTCTGGGTACATTTTTGGTATACATTTGCTTCTGCCGGGTCAGCTGAGCAGTGAATTTCTACTTAACTACCTCCTATCAGGAGAGACCTCAGGGCTGCATCTTTTGAGCGCAGTACTGAGCCTGAAAACCGTTTACAACCCCAGTTACAAGTAAAACTAGCTAAAAATGTGCCTGGCTGCTGTTCACTGAAAAGCTCGTTCTGGGTACATTTTTGGTATACATTTGCTTCTGCCGGGTCAGCTGAGCAGTGAATTTCTACTTAACTACCCCCTATCAGGAGAGACCTCAGGGCTGCATCTTTTGAGCGCAGTACTGAGCCTGAAAACCGTTTACAACCCCAGTTACAAGTAAAACTAGCTAAAATGTGCCTGGCTGCTGTTCACTGAAAAGCTCATTCTGGGTACATTTTTGGTATACATTTGCTTCTGCCGGGTCAGCTGAGCAGTGAATTTCTACTTAACTACCTCCTATCAGGAGAGACCTCAGGGCTGCATCTTTTGAGTGCAGTACTGAGCCTGAAAAGCGTTTACAACCCCACTTACAAGTAAAACTAGCTAAAATGTGCCTGGCTGCTGTTCACTGAAAAGCTAATTCTGGGTACATTTTTGGTATACATTTGCTTCTGCCGGGTCAGCTGAGCAGTGAATTTCTACTTAACTACCTCCTATCAGGAGAGACCTCAGGGCTGCATCTTTTGAGCGCAGTACTGAGCCTGAAAAGCGTTTACAACCCCACTTACAAGTAAAACTAGCTAAAATGTGCCTGGCTGCTGTTCACTGAAAAGCTCATTCTGGGTTCATTTTTGGTATACATTTGCTTCTGCCGGGTCAGCTGAGCCGTGAATTTCTACTTAACTACCCCCTATCAGGAGAGACCTCAGGGCTGCATCTTTTGAGCGCAGTACTGAGCCTGAAAAGCCTTTCCAACCCCACTTACAAGTAAAACTAGCTAAAATGTGCCTGGCTGCTGTTCACTGAAAAGCTCATTCTGGGTACATTTTTGGTATACATTTGCTTCTGCCGGGTCAGCTGAGCAGTGAATTTCGACTTAACTACCCCCTATCAGGAGAGACCTTAGGGCTGCATCTTTTGAGCGCAGTACTGAGCCTGAAAAGCGTTTACAACCCCACTTACAAGTAAAACTAGCTAAAATGTGCCTGGCTGCTGTTCACTGAAAAGCTCATTCTGGGTACATTTTTGGTATACATTTGCTTCTGCCGGGTCAGCTGAGCAGTGAATTTCTACTTAACTACCCCCTATCAGGAGAGACCTCAGGGCTGCATCTTTTGAGCGCAGTACTGAGCCTGAAAACCGTTTCCAACCCCATTTACAAGTAAAACTAGTTAAAATGTGCCTGGCTGCTGTTCACTGAAAAGCTCATTCTGGGTACATTTTTGGTATACATTTGCTTCTGCCGGGTCAGCTGAGCAGTGAATTTCTACTTAACTACCCCCTATCAGGAGAGACCTCAGGGCTGCATCTTTTGAGCGCAGTACTGAGCCTGAAAAGCGTTTACAACCCCAGTTACAAGTAAAACTAGCTAAAATGTGCCTGGCTGCTGTTCACTGAAAAGCTCATTCTGGGTACATTTTTGGTATACATTTGCTTCTGCCGGGTCAGCTGAGCAGTGAATTTCTACTTAACTACCCACTATCAGGGCTGCATCTTTTGAGCGCAGTACTGAGTATACATTTGCTTCTGCCGGGTCAGCTGAGCAGTGAATTTCTACTTAACTACCACCTATCAGGAGAGACCTCAGGGCTGCATCTTTTGAGCGCAGTACTGAGCCTGAAAAGCTTTTACAACCCCACTTACAAGTAAAACTAGCTAAAATGTGCCTGGCTGCTGTTCACTGAAAAGCTCATTCTGGGTACATTTTTGGTATACATTTGCTTCTGCCGGGTCAGCTGAGCAGTGAATTTCTACTTAACTATCTCCTATCAGGAGAGACCTCAGGGCTGCATCTTTTGAGCGCAGTACTGAGCCTGAAAAGCGTTTCCAACCCCACTTACAAGTAAAACTAGCTAAAATGTGCCTGGCTGCTGTTCACTGAAAAGCTCATTCTGGGTACATTTTTGGTATACATTTGCTTCTGCCGGGTCAGCTGAGCAGTGAATTTCTACTTAACTACCTCCTATCAGGAGAGACCTCAGGGCTGCATCTTTTGAGCGCAGTACTGAGCCTGAAAAGCGTTTACAACCCCAGTTACAAGTAAAACTAGCTAAAAATGTGCCTGGCTGCTGTTCACTGAAAAGCTCATTCTGGGTACATTTTTGGTATACATTTGCTTCTGCCGGGTCAGCTGAGCAGTGAATTTCTACTTAACTACCTCCTATCAGGAGAGACCTCAGGGCTGCATCTTTTGAGCGCAGTACTGAGCCTGAAAAGTGTTTACAACCCCAGTTACAAGTAAAACTAGCTAAAATGTGCCTGGCTGCTGTTCACTGAAAAGCTCATTCTGGGTACATTTTTGGTATACATTTGCTTCTGCCGGGTCAGCTGAGCAGTGAATTTCTACTTAACTACCCCCTATCAGGAGAGACCTCAGGCTGCATCTTTTGAGCGCAGTACTGAGCCTGAAAACCGTTTACAACCCCAGTTACAAGTAAAACTAGCTAAAATGTGCCTGGCTGCTGTTCACTGAAAAGCTCATTCTGGGTACATTTTTGGTATACATTTGCTTCTGCCGGGTCAGCTGAGCAGTGAATTTCTACTTAACTACCTCCTATCAGGAGAGACCTCAGGGCTGCATCTTTTGAGTGCAGTACTGAGCCTGAAAAGCGTTTACAACCCCACTTACAAGTAAAACTAGCTAAAATGTGCCTGGCTGCTGTTCACTGAAAAGCTAATTCTGGGTACATTTTTGGTATACATTTGCTTCTGCCGGGTCAGCTGAGCAGTGAATTTCTACTTAACTACCTCCTATCAGGAGAGACCTCAGGGCTGCATCTTTTGAGCGCAGTACTGAGCCTGAAAAGCGTTTACAACCCCACTTACAAGTAAAACTAGCTAAAATGTGCCTGGCTGCTGTTCACTGAAAAGCTCATTCTGGGTACATTTTTGGTATACATTTGCTTCTGCCGGGTCAGCTGAGCAGTGAATTTCTACTTAACTACCCCCTATCAGGAGAGACCTCAGGGCTGCATCTTTTGAGCGCAGTACTGAGCCTGAAAAGCGTTTACAACCCCACTTACAAGTAAAACTAGCTAAAATGTGCCTGGCTGCTGTTCACTGAAAAGCTCATTCTGGGTACATTTTTGGTATACATTTGCTTCTGCCGGGTCAGCTGAGCAGTGAATTTCTACTTAACTACCCCCTATCAGGAGAGACCTCAGGGCTGCATCTTTTGAGCGCAGTACTGAGCCTGAAAACCGTTTCCAACCCCATTTACAAGTAAAACTAGTTAAAATGTGCGTGGCTGCTGTTCACTGAAAAGCTCATTCTGGGTACATTTTTGGTATACATTTGCTTCTGCCAGGTCAGCTGAGCAGTGAATTTCTACTTAACTACCCCCTATCAGGAGAGACCTCAGGGCTGCATCTTTTGAGCGCAGTACTGAGCCTGAAAAGCGTTTACAACCCCAGTTACAAGTAAAACTAGCTAAAATGTGCCTGGCTGCTGTTCACTGAAAAGCTCATTCTGGGTACATTTTTGGTATACATTTGCTTCTGCCGGGTCAGCTGAGCAGTGAATTTCTACTTAACTACCCACTATCAGGGCTGCATCTTTTGAGCGCAGTACTGAGTATACATTTGCTTCTGCCGGGTCAGCTGAGCAGTGAATTTCTACTTAACTACCACCTATCAGGAGAGACCTCAGGGCTGCATCTTTTGAGCGCAGTACTGAGCCTGAAAAGCGTTTACAACCCCACTTACAAGTAAAACTAGCTAAAATGTGCCTGGCTGCTGTTCACTGAAAAGCTCATTCTGGGTACATTTTTGGTATACATTTGCTTCTGCCGGGTCAGCTGAGCAGTGAATTTCTACTTAACTATCTCCTATCAGGAGAGACCTCAGGGCTACAGCTTTTGAGCGCAGTACTGAGCCTGAAAAGCGTTTCCAACCCCACTTACAAGTAAAACTAGCTAAAATGTGCCTGGCTGCTGTTCACTGAAAAGCTCATTCTGGGTACATTTTTGGTATACATTTGCTTCTGCCGGGTCAGCTGAGCAGTGAATTTCTACTTAACTACCTCCTATCAGGAGAGACCTCAGGGCTGCATCTTTTGAGCGCAGTACTGAGCCTGAAAAGCGTTTACAACCCCAGTTACAAGTAAAACTAGCTAAAAATGTGCCTGGCTGCTGTTCACTGAAAAGCTCATTCTGGGTACATTTTTGGTATACATTTGCTTCTGCCGGGTCAGCTGAGCAGTGAATTTCTACTTAACTACCTCCTATCAGGAGAGACCTCAGCTGCATCTTTTGAGCGCAGTACTGAGCCTGAAAAGTGTTTACAACCCCAGTTACAAGTAAAACTAGCTAAAATGTGCCTGGCTGCTGTTCACTGAAAAGCTCATTCTGGGTACATTTTTGGTATACATTTGCTTCTGCCGGGTCAGCTGAGCAGTGAATTTCTACTTAACTACCCCCTATCAGGAGAGACCTCAGGGCTGCATCTTTTGAGCGCAGTACTGAGCCTGAAAAGAGTTTACAACCCCACTTACAAGTAAAACTAGCTAAAATGTGCCTGGCTGCTGTTCACTGAAAAGCTCATTCTGGGTACATTTTTGGTATACATTTGCTTCTGCCGGGTCAGCTGAGCAGTGAATTTCTACTTAACTACCTCCTATCAGGAGAGACCTCAGGGCTGCATCTTTTGAGCGCAGTACTGAGCCTGAAAAGCGTTTACAACCCCACTTACAAGTAAAACTAGCTAAAATGTGCCTGGCTGCTGTTCACTGAAAAGCTCTTTCTGGGTACATTTTTGGTATACATTTGCTTCTGCCGGGTCAGCTGAGCAGTGAATTTCTACTTAACTACCTCCTATCAGGAGAGACCTCAGGGCTGCATCTTTTGAGCGCAGTACTGACCCTGAAAAGCGTTTACAACCCCACTTACAAGTAAAATTAGCTAAAGTGTGCCTGGCTGCTGTTCACTGAAAAGCTCATTCTGGGTACATTTTTGGTATACATTTGCTTCTGCCGGGTCTGCTGAGCAGTGAATTTCTACTTAACTATCTCCTATCAGGAGAGACCTCAGGGCTGCATCTTTTGAGCGCAGTACTGAGCCTGAAAAGCCTTTCCAACCCCACTTACAAGTAAAACTAGCTAAAATGTGCCTGGCTGCTGTTCACTGAAAAGCTCATTCTGGGTACATTTTTGGTATACATTTGCTTCTGCCGGGTCAGCTGAGCAGTGAATTTCTACTTAACTACCCCCTATCAGGAGAGACCTCAGGGCTGCATCTTTTGAGCGCAGTACTGAGCCTGAAAAACGTTTACAACCCCAGTTACAAGTAAAACTAGCTAAAATGTGCCTGGCTGCTGTTCACTGAAAAGCTCATTCTGGGTACATTTTTGGTATACATTTGCTTCTGCCGGGTCAGCTGAGCAGTGAATTTCTACTTAACTACCTCCTATCAGGAGAGACCTCAGGGCTGCATCTTTTGAGCGCAGTACTGAGCCTGAAAAGCGTTTACAACCCCAGTTACAAGTAAAACTAGCTAAAAATGTGCCTGGCTGCTGTTCACTGAAAAGCTCATTCTGGGTACATTTTTGGTATACATTTGC